>NC_059118.1:63984600-64284600 GCF_020740685.1 Jaculus jaculus
AGCACTGTGGAAGCTGGGGGGACGGGTTGGGGTTTTGTGACAATTTGGCTTTGAGATTGTTGGATTAGGGATGCTCAACCTGTGGTCTTTCTCTCCATGCGAGGATTTGCTTCCGTTTCCCTGCTGTACACAACGTTGCAGAAGCTGACGGTGATGGTTGAGTCTCAGAAGCTGCTACCCAAGTCCACATGTGGCCCAAACCAACTTGCCTGTGGGTCCCACAGGTGTTTGGCTGGCTGTTCATGACTCTGAATCTCTCTTACAGGATGACACATATGTCACTTGCCAGCAGATTTCAATTTAAGACTTGACCCTAAAATGGGTGTCCCTGAAGCTTAAGGGACTCTCCCATCTGTTTCCTTTGTGGGGTTTGTGTTGAAGAGGGGCAAGTGGCCCAGCCCCACAGGACTCTTGGAATCAGGTTCTGAAGGGTCCTGTTGAATAAAACATGACCTCCTGGTTAATCCGTGTCTGCTGGTTACTTTTACGGGAAGTGCAGTCTGGGCTTGTGCTTCGTTGGAGCCTGAGTCATAAAGATGCCGCAGTGTAAAGAGTATCATGTTGCGTAAGAGATTCATTGATCAAGAAGAATTGACATTTTTTAAGAAAAAAAATATTCTAACAGATGGAGAGTGGAGTTGAGTCGAATAGAAAGCTTATGAATTTAGAGTGCGCTCTAAGCCACGGGGTACTCCCAGGCTGGCTTGTGAGGGGAAATAATAAAGACAAAAGATCTTTAAACGGTCTCCTGCCTCTCTTCAGACTCCTTACAGTTCTCTGGTCACTCTCTAAGCCTAAGTCATTAACCCAGCAGCGCTCAAGGGCGCACGCTGCTGCCTGTGCTTTCAAAGGGAGTGTTTCCTTTCACAACATGCTTCCTGTGCCGCCGCAGGACGCACTGTGGGCAATGGCTCACAGGGAGAGAGAATCTTCGGGATGACTGTGGCTTAGGAATGAATTTTTTCACCACCCCTGTGGAACCTTGTTTATAAAACCTCCATCTCAGGTCTGCTTTTACCCATCTTTATCATTTGAAAATATTCAGCATTAGTCTTATCTCCAGTGAAATGACAACCATGGGCTGTTTTAGCTCAGTTTTTAGTAGGGCTTTTTCTGAGAACTTACCACACACTAACGCTGGCTCTGCCATCTGGGGACCTTCCCACCTCCACCCAAAACACAAAAGATCATCAACCCACCAAGAAGAGACTCTTTGGCCAACTAAGAATCCACACTTCTCGTCCCTCAGTGGAAAGCGTGGGCTTAGGCGGAAAGCAGCAGTAAAGCAGAACATTTGCCCCAAACCTTCAGATTCAATGGCGGATTTTGCATCTTGCAAGCCTTGGTTAGATGACTGGGGATTTCTCAATGTGTTTGCTGCACAAGAATGAAGAACAGAGTTTTATCCTGGCATTCACATAATAAGCCAGGCATGGTGATGCACCTGTCATCCCAATGCTGGGTGGGGGGTGTGCGTGAAGACAGGAGGATCCCCGAGGTCTGCTAGCTAGATAGCCTAGCTGAGTTGCTGAGCTCCAGGTTTGTGAGACCCTGTTTCAAATATAAGGTGGAGAACCAGGAATGAGACTTGACACTAAAATGGGTGTCCCTGAGGCTTAAGGGACTCTCACATCTGCTTCCTTTGTGGGGTTTGTGTTGAAGAGGGGCAAGTGGCCCAGCCCCACGGGACTCTTGGAATCAGGTTCTGAAGGGTCCTGTTGAATAAAACATGACCTCCTGGTTAATCCTTGTCTGCTGGTTACTTTAAAGGGAAGTGCAGTCTGGGCACTCACCATGTTCCTATAAGTAACCTCACCCATGTCCTGTAAGTAACCCTCACCATGCTCCTGTAAGTAACCCTCACCATGACCCTGTATGTAACCCTCACCCATGCTCCTGTGAGTAACCCTCACCCTTGGTCCTGTAAGCAACCCTCACCATGTTCCTGTAAGTAACCTTCACCCATGCTCCTGTAAGTAACCCTCACCCATGCTCCTGTGAGTAACCTTCACCCGTGCTCCTGTAAGTAACCCTCACACATGCTCCTGTGAGTAACCCTCACCCATGCTCCTGTAAGTAACCCTCACCCATGCTCCTGTAAGTAACACTCACCCATGCTCCTGTAAGTAACCCTCACCCATGCTCCTGTAAGTATCCCTCACCCATGCTCCTGTAAGTAACCCTCACCATGCTCCTGTAAGTAACCCTCCCCATGCTCCTGTAAGATTCCCTCACCCATGTTCCTATAAGTAACCCTCACCATGCTCCTGTAAGTAACCCTCACCCATGCTCCTGTAAGTAACACTCACCCATGCTCCTGTAAGTAACCCTCCCCATGCTCCTGTAAGATTCCCTCACCCATGTTCCTATAAGTAACCCTCACCCATGCCCCTGTAAGTAACCCTCACCATGCTCCTGTAAGTAACCCTCACCCATGCTCCTGTAAGTAACCCTCACACATGTTCCTGTAAGTAACCCTCACCCATGCTCCTGTAAGTAACCCTCACACATGTTCCTGTAAGTAACACTCACCCGTGCCCCTGTAAGTAACCCTCACCCATGCTCTGTAAGTAACCCTCACCCATGCTCTGTAAGTAACCCTCACCATGCTCCTGTAAGTAACCCTCACCCATGCTCCTGTAAGTAACCCTCACACATGTTCCTGTAAGTAATCCTCACCCATGTTCCTGTAAGTATCCCTCCCCATGCTCCTGTAAGTAACCCTCACCCATGCTCCTGTAAGGAACCCTCACCCATGTTCCTGTAAGTATCCCTCCCCATGCTCCTGTAAGTAACCCTCACCCATGCTCCTGTAAGTAACCCTCACCATGCTCCTGTAAGTAACCCTCACCATGCTCCTGTAAGTAACCCTCACCCATGCTCCTGTAAGTAACCCTCACACATGTTCCTGTAAGTAATCCTCACCCATGCTCCTGTAAGTAACCCTCACCCATGCTCCTGTAAGTAAACCTCACACATGCTCCTGTAAGTAACCTTCACCATTTTCCTGTAAGTAACCCTCATCCATGCTCTTGTAAGTAACCCTCACCCATGCTCCTGTAAGTAACCCTCACCCATGCTCCTGTAAGTAACCCTCACTCATGCTCCTGTAAGTAACCCTCACCCGTGCTCCTGTGAGTAACCCTCACCCATGCTCCTGTGAGTAACCCTCACCCATGCTCCTGTGAGTAACCCTCACCCGTGCTCCTGTGAGTAACCCTCACTCATGCTCCTGTGAGTAACCCTCACCCATGCTCCTGTGAGTAATCCTCACTCATGCTCCTGTAAGTAACCTCTCACCCGTGTTCCTGTAAGTACCATTCTCTCATGTTTCTGTGAGTAACTCCTAACTCATTCTCCTGTAAGTAACCCTCACTTATGCTGTTTTAAGTAACCCTCATTCATGCTCCTGTTAATAATCTCTTGCTCATGTTACAGTAAGTAACATCAATAAACTTACTGGTGCACCATACTGGACTTTTGTCTATCAGTGGTGCCTATCTGGAGTGAATAGATATTTATCATTCATGTCTCCTCAGGCAAAGTAATTCAACAGGCTGCATCAAGTCCCTGAGCACAATTTAACTATCTTCTCCTCTGAGATATTCTGTTTATTTCTCCCTCCAGCTTGGGTTTGGTACCACTGTTTTTTCTTTGCATATTGTAATTTTCTGTTCATGTCTCTGGCTCTCTCAGTAGATTGTGATGCTTGTGTTTGCACACTTTCTTCAGTGTTTTGCACAGAGATGATTGAAAGCAAACTTGTCAGATAGCCAGTGTGAGCCTCTTGTCTCATGGGACCAGTCTTTTCCCTGAGATAGAAATCATCACCTGTCCATGAAATCTGGCCATGTTGTGTTCCTTGGAGGTAGAGCATAGGAATCTGAGCAGTGTTCAGGGACACATCAATAGCTGGGAGTCCCAGGGATCAGCTAGTCTACTCCAGGCTGCAGAGCCTATGTTGCACCATCAGGCCAAAGGCAGAGAATCATCTCTTGGAGTGACCATGGGGAAGAAGCAGGAATGTTTCTGTCTGGCTCATTAGGAAGAAATGGGTATGCATGTAACTAAGGGACAAACTCCTTTCATCCAGACAGCCCTTGCGGTCCAATGACAGGAATAGGTGTGCTACAATCAGTAACGAATTCCTGAACTCCTCAGCTAGGCAATGTGACTAGAATTATTGGTCCAAAATTTTGAGCTCAGTCCTCTAACTCAGGATACAAAGCCCTGCTGGTGGCTAACACACGCTATGTGGTCATGAGCACAGGGAGGAGCCTTTCTTTGCGAGAACTGGGGGATGGGGCTTACCCCGATAACTTCTGGACGTCATCAAAAACTTCCCAAGTCCCTGAACCCGAGGGCTGCCCATCCTTGACTGCAACTGGGTGCTTGCTTCAGTTTTTGTCTGGTGGGAAGTCCACTTCTTTGGCATTGATTTAGGTCATTCTAATATCTGTTTGTTTGATCCTTGGCCCACATTTATTTTTCTCTTTTGAGTCCCTAGGTGAGGGCAGGGAAGGTAAGAGTTAATTTACAGTCTTTGAAAATGGAGTCAATGTACAAGTCCCGAGACTTTGAGTGGTCTTGTCCAGGATACACATAAGGAAAGGGCTTCCCAGTTTTTCTGACAGAGACTTTTGGTTCAAACCATTCTTTTAATCTGAGTATCCATTTTCCCATTCATTGGCTTATGTCATATACTTATTTAACTCAGCTGCCTATTCATTCGTTCGAAGAGCATTTGCATAACATACACCAATATCCAACCTGAAATGTCTCCCTTGAGAAAAGAAGACAGATCAATTTTTTTTAATATAGCTGGACTAGAATTTAGTACCCTTCCCCCGCCCCACACATACACAGCCTGTCCATGAGCACACATCGTGGACTTCCCATGTCAGGGGCATAGCTTCTTTTCCAATTACAAAATTTATAGTTCTAGCAGAATCAGGGAATTCAAAACTGTTAAAAAAGAAAGGGAAACACAATTCTTCTACAAGAGTTGTTGTGACCACTAGGATATCAATCACCTCTTTTCTCTGTTTGTATTTTAAACTTGGCTATGGGGCATTGAACTCAGGTCCTCATTTTGCAAGGCAAGCACTTTACCAGCTGAGCTATGACTCCAGCTGTGGGGGTCAGATTCCAATGTCCCCCATAAACTCACAAGTTCTGAATGCTAGGTCCCCAGATGGTGGCAGTGTGAATTAGAGCTTCCTGGAGGCAGTGCATTGTTGAGGGTGGGCGTATGGGTGTCACAGGCAGCCTACCCTTGCCAGTGTTTGGCACACTCTCCTGCTGCTGTTGTCTACCTGATGCTGGCCAGGAGGTGATGTCCACCTTCTGCTCATGCCACGTTTCCCCCTGCCATCATGGAGCTTCCCCCTCGAGCCTATAAGCCAACATAAACCCTTTCCTCCCATAAACTGCTTTTGGTCAGGTGCTTTCTGCCAACATCCTCAAACTGACCACAACACCAGCCCACATTCCTCTCTTTGCTGGTGCTCAACAATGGAGTCCAGAGAGTTCTGTCCACTTAACAGCTCCAATTCACTTCACGTGCATCATGACATATGCATTTCTCTTTTCTTTTTTCGAGGTAGGGTCTCCCTCTGGCCCAGGCTGGCCTGGAACTCACTATGTAGTCTCAGGGTGACCTCTAACTCATGGCGATCCTCCTACCTCTGCCTCCTGAGTGCTGGGATTAAGTGTGTGCCACTACGCCCGGTGACATATGCATTTCTTTTTGTAAACTGCTCATCATTTTAATGGAGACATCACTCATTCTACTGGTAGAACATTCCTTACTTGAAACCTCTCCTTCGAATTTAGCCTTTCTTTCTTTTCTCTTATCCATAGTGTACTTAGAAGCATCTTCGCAGGCAGAGGCTTTATATAATTCAGATTTTTAAGGAGATTTCTGTAGCATGCAATTACTATGTCACACATGCCTGATATTCTTCGGTTCCCTTACATACATCACTAGACCCTTTCAAAAGATTTTTCCACCTTTTTGCTTCCAGTGCACCAGGATATCTAGTTCAGCTGAGTAAGCCCTCAGGAGGGACTGGTGCCGAGCTAAGAGCTCAGATTTGGGACGAACCGGACTGCCACAGCGCCAGTACTGCCACTGGGTCTTCTGTGTGATCTCAGACTCCTTACGAACCTCCCTATGTGGGGTCAGAATATTACTTTCTTGGAGTAAGAACAAAATGAGTATAGCCAGTTGTGTTCTGTGTTGGCTGTTTCCTCCCTGACCACTAAAAGGGGAGGTGGACGGGCCAGGTAAGCAGTGGCGATGGAACAGTGCTGTGCTCGGCGGTGTGGTGAGTTCACGACTCCGATCAGCGCTCTGTTGAAGAGTGTTCCCTAAAACAATCTCACCTCCCCCGGAATCCTCAACATGTGACCTCACTGGATGTGGTGTATTTGCAGGGATGCCAAGTTACAGTGAGATCACACTGGAGTAGAGGAGATCCCCAATCCAGTAAATGGTGTCCTTGTGTGAGGAGACGAGAATTACACAGAGACCCAGAAGGAGAGCTGTGGGGAGGAGGAGGCCAGAGTTGGAGAGCTACTCTGCTCACAGAACACCAGGGCCGAGACACAAAGGCACATCCGAGGCCTCAGCAGGAGTGTGACTGGGAATATACATTGGTTTTGAACTTCTAACCTCCAGAATGGTAAGTGAATAAATTCTGTTGCTGAAGGTGCCAGGCCTGGCAGGATTTATCCCTATAGTCCCTGAGCACTCATGCACACCAGAAACTCAAATGTTCCACTGAACTTTAGGGAGTGGACCACTTACATGAAATGAGTGTGTCATAGCCAAGCGAAATTGGCATAATTTAAGGTCACTGTGACCTACAAGGGACCTAAACAGAGCTCCAGGCAAGCATCTGGGGATCATCTTCCTGAATGGCATCTCTGGCTGGCAATGACCATGGTTGTGGTTGCTGTGACCCCTCCCTGCTCCCTGGCTATTGTGAACTTCTGGATGGATCTGATTCTAACAGTCAGTTCAAAACACCAGCTCATTTTCACATCCGTCCAGCCACTGACTAGTAATGATGACTGGTAGAAAGAGCGAAAGGTCTGAAGGCACCCTCACAGCCTTGTTATTACAGACCCAGTCACTGTCACCGGCTGGGCAGTGGCTGCTCAGGTCTTTAATTTGCCTATGGATTTGGACTTTACTTGTCTCACACCGATATGTATTTTTTTAAATTTTTTATTTATTTGAGAGCAACAGAGAGAGAAAGAGGCAGATAGAGAGAGAGAGGGAGAATGGGCACGCCAGGGCCTCCAGCCACTGCAAATGAACTCCAGACGCATGTGCCCTCTTGTGCATCTGGCTAACGTGGGTCCTGGGGAATCGAGCCTTGAACCGGTCCTTAGGCTTCACAGGCAAGCGCTTAACTGCTAAACCATCTCTCCAGCCCACACTGATATGTATTTTTAAAAAGTTTTTTCAAAGTATTTTATTATTTATTTGGGAGAGAGAGAGAGAGAATGGGAACACCAGGACCTCCAGCCACTGCAAATGAACTCCAGATGCATGTGCCACCTTGGAGAATTGAACTGAGGTCCTTTAGCTTTGCAGGCAAATTCCTTAACCATTAGGCAATCTCTCCAGCCTCAGATATGTATTTTTAAAGTGGATTATATTCATAAATGTTTTTCTTTGCAGGCATGGGGGAAGGCCAGATTTAACTGCATGTTAAAAGACAAGGCAGTTCTCCTTAGAAGCCACAGAGGGATGCAATGGGTCAGGCCGAGGACAGAGCTTGCTGGTCCAGCTGCTCATCTCTCATTACTGAACCTCAGAGGCAGGGGGACTTGCCCCAGGTCACACAGCTGGCTGACTAGCTCTATGCTCTCCGACCCTGCCTCCCTTGCTCCCTGGCTGGGAGTAGCGAAGAACTGTGTGCTCTTGGTAGCCTTTGCATGTGAACCACCTTGACCTCTGATCCTTGGTAATAATGGCAGAAATTATTTGTCTGTGAAGTAGTGCACTCAGCTCTCCATGTCCATGGGAATTTTATTTCATGCCTCCACACATACCAACATCTTCAAGTTCCCAAGTGTTTTTTATAAAGTAGCATAGTGTTCACATACAACTACAGCACATTCTCTTGTGCTCTTTGAATCACCCCTGGATGACCTGTGATGCCTCAGACAATTTAAGTGCCATGTGAATGGCTGTGAGACAGTATGACTTGGGGAATGATGGCAAGAAAAATGTGGGCTCATGTTTGATACAAAGGCATTTTATGTTCTGAATGCTCTGGACCATAGTTCATTGCATCTGGGCATGTGAGACCCATGGACCCAAAGTGCCTATATATCTGTTTCTTTATTTTTATAATAGAGTTAGGAAGCTTTTTGGTAAATACTGAAAAGTTAAAATAAAAACTAACCATAATTATTTCACCAAGGAATGACTTCCTTTACAAATTATTTTCTCTATTTGCATACTTTTTTCTTATTTTGAAAAATTTGAAATCATAGCATATATACAGTATCCTATTCTGCAATTTTCCATTCATTATGGTTTAGGCATTTCTAGTAGCATTAAATATCATATGATATTTTCAAAAATATGGTTGAATAATATCAAATTATGTAGATTATGAAATTGTTAAGGCACTTTGGATATTGTGATTTAAGTGGTTTTTCATTTTTGCCAAGTTAAAAACTATTGTGAAAATATGCTTGTGATTATCTCTGTTTATTATTTTATAATGAAATTTTTATTTATTTATTTATTTGAGAGCAACAGAGAGAAAGAGGGAGAGAGAGAGAGAATGGGCGCCCCAGGGCCTCCAGCCTCTGCAGACGTGTGTGCACACTTGTGCATCTGGATAATGTGGGTCCTGGGGAATGGAACCTCAAACTGGGGTCCTTAGGCTTCACAGGCAAGCGCTTAACTGCTAAGCCATCTCTCCAGCCCTCTCTGATTATTTTATGTCATTAATACTTACAAGTAGAACTTGAGGTCAAGACGTGTGAACATTTTGAAGTGCCATAAATAAGACCTAATGCTAAGTTACATTATTCCTCCTCAGAGTAAACATCGAATGTTTGACAAAAAAAAAAATCAAATTTGAACCTGGAATTTACCACTTATTAGCTATATTACCATGGGAAAATTCTTTCTTTTTCTTGACCTAATATGTAAAATAGCAATAACTACCCAATGGTATTATTATTAGAGTTCAATAAATTTTATTTTATTTTTTAAAATTTATTTATTTGAGAGCAACAGACACAGAGAGAAAGACAGATAGAGGGAGAGAGAGAGAATGGGTGTGCCAGGGCTTCCAGCCTCTGCAAATAAACTCCAGATGCGTGTGCCCCCTTGTGCATCTGGCTAACGTGGGACCTGGGGAACCGAGCCTCGAACCGGGGTCCTTAGGCTTCACAGGCAAGTGCTTAACGGCTAAGCTATCTCTCCAGCCTTTTTATTTTATTTCTAAAATATATTTTATTTATTTATTTGAGAGAGAGAGAGAGATAAAGCAGCAGAAAGAGAGAGAGAGAGAGAGCAAGAGAGAGAGAATGGGTGCGCCAGGGCCTCCAACTGCTGCAAATGAACTCCAGATGCACACACCCCCTTGTGCATCTGGCTTATGTGGGTCCTGGAGAGTTGAACCAGGAACCTTTGGCATTGGAGGCAATGCCTTAATGGCTAATCCATCTCTCCATCCCTAAAATTTTATTTTTATTTATTTATTTGTGAGAAAGACAGAAGGAGAGAGAGAGAGAGAGAGGAGAGAGAGAGAGAATGGGCACACCAGGGCCTCCAGCTGCTGCAAATCAACTCTAGACGCATGTGCCACCTGGTGCATCTGGCTTATGTGAGTCCTGGGAATCATACCTAGGTCCTTTGGCTTTGCAATCAAGCACCTTAACTGCTAAGCTATCTCCTCAGCCCAAATTCAATAAAATTTTAAAATGCTTACCATAAGATACAGTAGTCCTCTTTTATCTGTAGTTTTGCCTTCTGCCATTACATTTACCTGCAATAAAATCTGGTCCAAAAATGTTAAATGGAATTGGGCAATTTATTAGTTTTAAATGGCGTACCACTCTAGTCGCCTGATGAAGTCTCATGCCATCCCTGCCCATCCTGCCCAGGACACCCATCACCCTTTCGTGTTTCCTTGATTTATACCTTACCTGCCCATCAATCACCTACTCATCATCTCAGTTATGAGACTGGTTATGGACCTGCAGTGTTTGTCCACAATTATCCTTCTTTACTTAATATCAGCTCCCAAGCACTGGAACAGTAGCCCAAAGGAAGTGCCAGGATGTGAGCATGGGATGGCGTGACCCTTCTGGGCATGTGAAGGAGCCAGCAGAGTGTGCAGAGTAAAGAATCATGCTCTCACCAAGGCAGAGATCAAACTTATGTTTTTATGGTGGCATTTTTACTTATTAAATTGTTTAACTCAGCATTTTCATGTGTTAAGTATGCAGTATGTCAGGTTTTCTTGTACTTAAGTCAGCATTTGCCTACTCTCCAGATGGTCATCTCTCAACACCAACAGGGAATTTTGGAAAGACAGTGAAAACACATTCACCTTAGTTTTATGGTAGAATATTGTTATAATTGTCTACTTTATTATTGCTGTTAAACTTTTGCTGTACCTAAGTTATAAATTAAACTTGACCATGGGTATATATGTCTAGAAAAAACATTATGTACACACACACACACACACACACACACACACACACACACACACACACATAGTTTTATACTGTATTCTTGGACACCCAATGGGGGTTATAAAGTTCTTGCAGGCAAAGTAGTACTTTACTCAATTAACATTTGTCATCTCTATATTCTTTAAGCCTTTGCTACTAGCCAGAAGGCTTTTCTAAGAAAATCACAGGAGATTTTATTTTCTAGATATTAGGCCATTGATGTAGAGAGGAGGAATAATAATATTCTCTGTCTGTTAGCAGGTGGGGAGCTCAGTGGAAGGCTCAGAACCACCAGAGTGATTGGGGTAACTGAGTGGTGGAGCACTTGTTAGCAAGCCCGAGGCTCTAGGTTTGAATCCCAGCACTGGAAAGAGAAAACCAAAACATCCACCTTGTAGAGATAAGCTGTGCCCAGTCACCGTGACAGGCATGGGAAAACCAAGGCCACAGCAGTCCCCAAGGCCAGGGTCAGTGCTGGCATCTTCACGATGTCACTCTCTTCCTGTGGAGAATGGTAGGCAGGTCAAAGTATTACCACAAAGTTTGGATTTACCTACTGCAGCAGCCAACCCCAGATGAATTTGATGCGGCTGTGAGCTCCCACTGTGGTAGAAGAGGGTTCAGTGATTGCATGGGGGTCAGGAGGATAAGAGTCTGATTCTAGATCCTTCTAAAAACCTCAGGTTCCAAACACCTTTTTTTTTTTTTTGTAAAAAGGTGGTGCTGAGGAAACTTGGAGGAGCTAAACCAAATCAAATAGATATGAGTCTTACAGCGGCTGGACTGGACTACAAGTCCAAGTAAGGACACCTTCTAGCTAAATGACCTTGGGCAAGCCACTCGAACTTGGCCTGCATGAGTCTGTTTCCTGCTATACTACAGAGGGTATCATTGCAGCTACTTGCAAAGTTTTAGTCATACTGCAGAATATGAAAGGGTAATAAATGCTAACTACTATTACTATTATCTATGAAACCTTAGATAATTCACAACCTAGCTCTAGCCTTTAAGATCTTGATGATTAAACAAGAACAGTTATCATAGTTATAGTAGTGGTATTTAGGTCGTTGAAAAAGAGCACCTGAAAGTGCTGCGTCATCTGCACAGCTCTGGGAGGCGGCCAGGTCGTGGAGGGCAGGCGTTCCCTTCAGCGCCGCAGCTTCAGGCTCTGGAGTCTGGGGCTCCCTCCCATACCTTGCCCATCGCCTCATTGGCTGAGTCACTGTTTTGGCTTTTCCCTCCAGTCATTACGTCCTAAGAGCCAGGATTATTCAAACACTTGGTGTAAAAACATCACGCTCCTCCTCCAGACACAGCTTGTGCTGGTCAGTGTTGTTTCTCAACAAGGTGAAGGCTCCTGAGGTCTGTTTCCAAGGCGAAGGTCTCATCGTTACAGTCAGCTGTCAACATGCAGGCAAGGACCGGGGAGTTGAGGTTCAATGGACTTGTCCCCGACGTCTTTCTGGTTGGAGATACCTTCAGAAGGGCTTGGAGTCTCAGGAAGTGGCCGCGTTTCAGTTGCAGGGTGCTGTCCCCTTATTTGTCTGACACACTCTGCTTCTCAGAAGTCCGCTCCACAGCCACTGTCATGTATGTTTGAGATTAGGGTAGGTAAGGACAAGTAATGTTTGTGAGGCCACATGGCGCTAGTGATATGACTTGAGACTGTTTACATTAAATGCCACAGTAGGATATTAGGTGGGATTATTGATAGAAAGAAGGCTGAAATCCTTTAAGTCATGTCATGTGCCTCTCCTGACATTGGAATCCTACATAATCCTCAGGCCAAGCTCTAATGGGCTCAATTCATTCTTTGTAGTAAAAATGAATGAGTCCTGCATACATTTAGATGTTTCTTCATATGCCCACTATTGAAAGTGATGCCTAGCAATACCTACATAAAACCCTCGTAACAGGAGAAAATGATGACATCAAATTAAGAGAGAGGCTAATGTGGAGAGGGAGGGGATATGACAGAAGCAGAGTTATGAAGGGGAAAGTGGGGGAGGGGAGGGAAATACCATAGGTGGTTGTCTGTTAAGTATAGAAGTTGTCAATAATGCACACACACACACGTGTGTGTGTGTGTGTGTGTGTGTGTGTGTGTGTGTATACATAGCAACAAAATCTTCCAAGGATGAAGATCTGAGTTAACCTGCAGAACCCATGTAAGAAAAGAAAGTCACGCATGGGAGGTGTTGCATTCAGGTTCACATTGCTGGTAGAAATCACCCAACCAAGAGCAGATTGTGGGGAAAAAAGAGGTTTATTTTGGCTTACAGGCTCAAGGGGAAGCTCCATGATGGCAGGGAAAATGATGGCATGAGCAGAGGGTGGACATCACCCCCTGGCCAACATCAGGTGGACAACAGCAACAGGAGAGTGTGCCGAACACTGGCATGGGGACTCAGTCTATAACACCATAAGCCCGCCCCTAACAATACGCCGCCTCCAGGAGGTGTCAATTCCCACATCTCCATCAGCTGGGAACCTAGAATTAAGAACACTTAAGTTTATGGGGGACACCTGAATCTAACTGCCACATTCCATCCCTGACCCCCATAAACTGATAACCATACATGATGTAAAATGCAACACATTAACCCAACTTTAAAAGTCCCCATAGTTTTGTTTTTTTTTATCAATTCCAGTGATGTTCATACATCCCCATAATCCAAGGTCTTTTAACTGAGCCATAATACCAAAAAAAAAAAAAAAACCCCTCAAAAAACCCATAATGGCACAGAATAAACATTCACATTGCAAAAGATGGCACTGGGCACAGCAAAGAAATATTCAACCAAAACAAGATTTAAAACAACCAGGAGCAAACATCAAACTCTGAAGCTCTAAGTCCAACAACTCAAGTCAATGACAAGTCTCCAAATCTGATAATTCTAACCAGCAACACGTCTCTGGTATTCCAATTCTGCCCCTCCAGCTAGGCTACTCACAGTCCTGGAAAATTTCATCACTGTCCTTGGTACATGAGGCGGCTGTCCTGGAAGTGTTAATCCCCAAATCTCCATCAGCTGGGAACCTAGCATTCAGAACATGTAAGTTTATGGGGGACACCTGCATCTAACCACCACAGTAGGGTATGCTTGTAATCCCAGCACTGGATGGAAGATGGAGAGAGGCTTGCTAGCCAGTCATTCTCTTGTACGTGGCCAGTGAGAGAACTTGCCTCACAAAAGGTGGATGGCACTAGAGGAATGAAAACCAAGGATGCCCTCTGGCCGCCACATACATACAGACATGCACACACACACACACACACACACCCCACCACTACCAGCAGCAGTAGCCGCAGCAGCAGCAGCAAAATGTTCTTGCTGACTTGGGTGAATTCAGAGAGAGAGGCAGCTGGGATTTTATGAGCTCTGTTTTGATGACTTGACTTTTTCTTGAAAAATAATGTGAGCTGATGGCTCTGCCATCCCCGAAATGGAATTTAACTAGTCCTGAATGAGAGCTTGCTATCTGAGTACTAACTGCAGGTGACCAGACAACCTCTCACCAGGGTCCTGGAATCATGAAGTCCCCATACCAAATGGCTGGCAGTGAGAGTTAAAGGCGAGTTAGAAGGGCTTGACCTCTAGGGGGAGAGAAGAAGCAGGGGGCGGCACCTAGAATTCTTTTTAAAAATTTTTTTTGGTTTATTTTAATTTATTTATTTGAGAGCGACAGACAGAGAAAGAGGAAGAGAGAGAGAGAGAGAGAGAGAGAGAGAATGGATGTGCCAGGACTTCCAGCCACTGCAGATGAATTCCAGATGCGTGCACCCTCTTGTACATCTGGCTAACGTGGGTCCTGGGGAATCGGGCCTCGAACCACGGTCCTTAAGCTTCATAGGCAAGCGCTTAATCGCTAAGCCATCTCTCCAGCCTGACACCTAGAATTCTTAAGGGACTGACTGGGCACTTAAGGATGATATTTGCAAAAGTGCACAATGCATGAAGAATGGTACATTTGAAGTAGTCATGGAGTGGGATGGCCAGGGACATCTTAGTGGCTGAGTCCTCTCCTCTGTGATGAATGACACAGGGACAAGTGGAATAAACAATGAGGCATAATTCACCCACAACCATACATCAGGAAACTAGTCATCAAAGAAGGCATGCTATGTTCCCCAGCAGTGCCCGGGGTGAAATACTGGGGAGAAAAATATCTCAGTGTCTCATCCATCAGAGTGCATATCAGCTAGCTATAACTGAATAACAAATGACCCCAAAACAAGACAGGGTAAGACCCCAGCAATTTCTTATTTTTCTTACTTCATTTTTTCTTTAATAGTCAAAGTAGTCCTCAGTGAATATATCACTGATGAAAATTTCTATTTCCTCAGCAATCATTAACTGCTAATAACTTTTCAGAGAGGGATGAAGGCCTTGCGTTGTCTTCTTCCATCATCCATGCTGAGTGTTGATGGTCCAATATCGTGCAGATCATGTACAGGGAACTAGAGTTACCGTGAGGTCATGAAGGCAACAGCCACCTCATGTCCCGAGGACAGGCTCCAAAGGCCTGCTCCCCATCCTTGGGCTCAGGCTTTCTTTCTGCCAGTAATCTCTTCTGAGATGCGCCCTGAGCCCTGGAGGGGTGGTAAAGGTTCCTTACCCAGCTCTGACACTCCACAGGCACTTAGTCTCAGCAGTTCGGTAAGCTTTATGTCTTTTCCGTAGTCACCACCGATTGCAAAAAGAAGTTTCTTTAACCAAAGATGAGAGCAGGAACAATCAACTGGCATAGATATAAATATTTGGAGGGCAAGTTGATGGGCACAATGCATCAATTTATCCAAACAACAGTGGTAGCTTCCCTCCTACGGCGTATGACTTCCTTATCCGTAGGACTTTTTGTGCAGCTTTGCATAGCAGACACAGGTCGCGTTCATTGGAGCAGACCTCAAATCCAGTCAAAGTGCACTTGGGGGCTGGAGAGATGGCTCAGCAGTCAAGGTGCTTGCCTGTAAAGCCTAACAACATGAGTTTTATTTTCCAGTTCCCACGTAAAACCAGAGGTACAAAATGGCACATACATCTGGAGTCCATTTGCAGTGGCTAGAAGCCCTGCCGTGCCCATTCTCTCTCTCTCTCTCTTTGTGTCCCTCTGCTTGTAAATAAATAAATAAATAATTTTAAAATAGCAGCTGGCCACCCCTCCAACATTCATGCGACTGTTGTGTGAGTAGGCACATCTTGTCTGGCAGGCCGGTTGTGTAGTTTGGGGGTCCAACACTGGAAAGGCTGTTGATGACATCCCCCCGCCCCCATAGCAGGCTGCCTAGAACCACCCAGCATCTCAGCAACATCCTGATTTCTCATGAACACATGGTCGACTGGAGAAATCCACTCACCTAGACAGGGCTTAGCCAATGTCTGCTGTGCTTGTCTATGCCTCTGTGGCGAGCAGGCAGCTTGCCTGGAGAGCCTGTGTGACATGGCTTCCTCTTGGACAACGTGGCTCTCTGGGCTCCGCAGTGTCTCCTTTGTTTTCCCAGCAGATATGGGGCTCCCAGCTCTGGAGGAAGCATGTGAAGCCCTTCCGGGCATGGTGACCATGGGGCCTTAGGAATTTAACCTGGGTCCTTTGGCTTTTCAGGTAAGCACCTTAATGCTAAGCCATCTCTCTATACCCAACTCTAGTTCTTGAGAGAAGAAATTACAAAGTCACATTGCAAAGACTACAAACTCAAGAAAAGTTAGAGAAATGGGACTACTTTTGGAAATAAAAAACCTGACAGGAAGTTCTGTTAAGACCAGAGGGGAGGCAAGAAGAATATTGACTTTCCAAGTGGCCTCACACCAGGCCAGGCTCAATGCTAACTTGTGGACAGAAGTCACAGATTCACCTAAAGGGACTGGAACCAAAAGAATGCAGCGACACACGGTGCAGGCATGGCTAGTCTCACCTTCCAGGAGAAGCTTGTCTACATTCACCCTCCAAATGCCTGCATTGTAGAAACCCGAAGAGTTTGTTAGAATGGGGCTCTGCAGATATGACATCCTTTGGCGCTATGAACTTTTGAATGAGGTTAAAATTTTTCCTGAGAGTCGCTTTTGTCAGTAGAGAACAAGGCAGTGGCTGGCAGTCAACAGCGGAGACCGGAGCCTCCCTCACCTCTCTCACTGTTGTATCAAGGACCCCTCATTTCTTGTGCAGAGCCAATGGGAATATCTTATGAGACTGGTATCTGCTCATGGAGCAGCTGAATGTGAATCAGTAGTGTTGTGCAACTTTATGAAAACCAAGGAGTGCCCAAGGAAGGACTAATAGGAGTGAAGAATTTACAGCCCAAGAGAGTCTCATTATTTCCAAACTAGTCAGAAGTTACCAGAATGTTCTCTTGTCCTCTAGCTATTGGGTAACATTGACATAAAGCTTATTCCAAGTCCAGGCAATGGAATTTAAGGGGTGAAAGAAAGGCTCATAGGTGGACTTGGACAACTTAGCTAAGAAAAGAAAGCCCGGAAGTGTCTAATATTAGCATTTGTGATATCAAAATGGCCCCAGTGATGGCCACTTGGCCCCATCTTCACTAAGGAAGAGGGTGAGGCCATAGCACAGATTATTAAGGTTAGATTTAAAGTAACAAAATAACTGCAGTGACTTCGGTATTGCCAGTTTACCTCTTCAAGAGAAGGAAATAAGATCAATACTGGAATACCGACAGCAGATCAATACTGATGTGCCTCAGTGTGAATGTTGTTGGTGGAAATACTGGTTAAGTGACCATGAAATTTCCTTCCCAGGAGCTCTTCAGAACGAGATAACTGCTCTGAACCAAGAGGCCAAGAATAGGTAACTAAGTCAACGTGACTTATATTCAAGTTCTCTTTTTCTTTTGTGCATGTAGGCATATGTGTGGAGTGCTTGTGCATACTTGTGCGTGAATGCACGCATGTGGGGCAGATGTAAGTGTCAGGTGTCTTCCTCAGTCACCCTGCACTTCATTCTTTAAGAAGAGTCTCTTGCTTAAGCAAGAATTGGTTGATTCGGCTTGACTAGGTAGCTTGCTAGTAGAGCCCCAGAGAGTCCCTGATTCTGCTTCCCTAGGATTACAGGTGCGCACCACCATGGTGAGCATATTTAAAAAAATATTTTGTATTTATTTATTTGCGAGAGGGAGAGAAGGGGGGAAGAGAGAAGAGGCATGCTGGGGCCTCTAGCTGCTGCAAACAAACTTCAGATGCATGTGCTACCCTGTGCATCTGGCTTACGTGGGTCCCAAAGAATCGAACTGTGGTCCTTTTGCTTTGCAGGAAAGCGCCTGAACCACTAAGCCATCTCTCCAGCCCCATGTTGAGCATCTTATGTAGGTGCTGGAGTCTACGCTAGGTTCTCATACTTGCGGTTTTCCCACTGACCGTCTCAGCCTTCTTTTCAAGTGTCTCTGCGATTGAATACCAGCATGTGCTCATGTGTTTCAGAGTGTTCTGAAATGCTGAATTTGATTTTTCTAATTGTGATTTTGATAATGGGTACTTCCAGTTTTAAATATTTTGTTTTATTTTTATTGATTTGAGAGGGAGATAGAAAGAGCCAGATATATAGAGAGAATGGGCATTCCAGGGCCTTCAGCCACTGCAATCAAACTTTGTGCATCTGGCTTTTGTGAGCACTGGAGAATCGAGTCTAGGTCCTTAGGCTTTGCAGGTAAGTGCCTTAACTGCTAAACCCTCTCCCCAGCCCCATTTTCTGCTACAGAAGCTAGGAAATAGGTCATTTCCATTATGCTGTGCGTTTGATCTTTATAAATCCATAATTCTATTGTGGGAGGAAGGCAAAGATGGCCAGCACCTTAAACTTGAGAGATTTGTTCATGGGTTTCTCTCACTGTGATGTTGATCCTGAAGCCCCACCATGACCATTTTCTGTGAGCATACAACTCTAGCAAGGTATTATTAGGTCGCTGATCCAGGTCAGTGTTATATGGGGCCAGAGACCTTAACTTATTGCGACTGTGACGCCCTGAGTTTCAGGCCCTTGGAGTAAAGTCTAATGCATGCAGTAAAGATGGCTCTCACTCCTCACTTCCTCCAAAAATTAGAGTCCACGCCACCTGGAAGAACAGGGAGAAACGTGGGCCAGCTACAAAGCTGGAAAGGGGTGATGGTCTCCACAGTGAACACAGAACATAAGAGATGACAGCTGAGCGAGAGAATGTGTGAGGTTAGGGAGGAAGTAGATCAACCGAGCCAAAGGAAATCACATGTCATCTATCTCTACCCAGCTAGGTGGGCAAAAGAGTTTTACTATTAAGAAGAACAGGGAGTCATTTGTCAGGTGGAGCATGTTGGGAAGCTGGCAGACACTGAAAACCATACGCTGGTTGTCCCTGCCCTACATTAGGAGCAGGGTCTGGAAACGTCGACGGTTTCTACAGTCCTTGTGCCCAAGGTGTTGTTGCTGGTGATGGTGTTTCTATTGTCTATGTCCACATGGAGCAGAAAGCCTGAAAGAAAGCTCCCTTCCTCCTCCCTGCCACAGGAGACCATCAATTTCCATCTCCTCCTTGCTTGAAGGGACTCACCCAGGAAGAAGCTAATAGAAACCTTTTCTAGAGTCTCTCCCTGCCAACTCCTCACCCACAGTCCTGGGGTGCTGCTCTTCATTGGCCCTGATGCGGCAATGCTCGGTCTGCCTTGCCGTCCTTGAGCGGGACCCTGTGCTTCGGCTGTGGGTGCTGACTCAGAATCCCTCCTCACTATGTGAGAAATAGTCCACCCTGGCCCACTGCTGTGGGAAAGGCCATCACCACGTGTCCTAGCCCACACTCCCTGCTTATTCCTGTCATTTGGATTCTGCTGTAACCAAGCTCCCCAGTCTTGCTGAAGTTCTCCAGTGATCCTCCTTCCAACTTTAGGAATAAAATTTATTCTAATTTATCTTTAAAAAATAAAAGAAAGCTGCAAATAAACAGCTTATGGGCTCCTGAGGTTAGGAGGCAACGTCCGGGTGACCTGTGGGCAGGGCCTGGGTGATGGAGTTGCCTGGATGTCTGGAATGACTCACTGGGGCACCACAGCTGTTGACAGATGACTTGGCTAAGTACTCATTGCTCAGTGTGATCAAATTTGCATCCATCCCCCCAAGGAAAGCAAGAGCTTTTCTGTCTGATTAGAAGAGAAGTGAACAAGAAAGAAACATATTCCTTCCTTTCCCCAAGTTCCCAGGGCATCTTCTGGTGCTCTGAGGTTGTTTACAGAGCTTGACTAAGTCAAGGAGCCCGTCTCTGACATCGTCCTTTTCAATGTGTATGTCGGAGGAAGCATGGTAGGCTGAGAGAAAAGTCCTATCTATTGAATGGGCTAAATTTCCAAGAGCTGTGTGGTCCCTTCTGACTCTTTGCATGGAAACGCCTACAGAGAGGGCTAATGCATTTTATGACTGGTCTGTCTGTACAAGATGATACAAGTGAGCAAGAGACAGAATACCATAGATTTAATATAAAAATAGTCAAAGATGATGATTTGGCTTTTAGTATTCCTATGGCTTAGGGGTTTTGATCTCAAAAAGAAAAAAAAAAAACCAATCTAAGAAAACTCATTTATTTGAAGTCTTATGGCTGGGCAAGTATGAAAGTGAGATCCGTAATGGAGACTTGCCTATTTCTTTGTTCAGGGGTCTTGGTCTTACATCCTAGCTGAGAAGAAACCTGAAAGAGGCTAGGGGAGGTTACTTAGCCAGCAGGCATCTGAGGACAAAGCCCATGGAAGTAGTGGTGGTATGGGCCTAAAATTAGATAGCTTTGTTACTTGTTTTTGCCACGCTCCAAGCCTTGCACAGTGGTCAGGGACTGTACACTCTGCCCCTAGATGAGGAAGGTTTTGCAGGGCACAGTTGTTAGATGATTTTTATTGGGGTATACTTCATGCTAAGCCTTATTACTGAGGTTAGGTTATGGAGCAGGGCAGACAAAATTTCTTCCCTAATGTGGCACCGGCTTTACAGCTATAAAAAGTTAAAAGCATTAACACCTAATGAATTAGCTGCTTTTGATGAACTTTCATTGTTAGTGTATATTGGTTAGTTTTCTAGATGCTGCCATTGAGTGATTGACATAAACAATTTAAGGGAAAAGATTCATTGTGTGTATGGATTCAGAGGATCCAGTCCATGGATGCTTGGTCCCAGGCATTTGGCCAGAACATCATGGGAGCTTGTAATAGAATATCTTCTTCATTTCTTGTCAGAAGGCATAAAGGTATAGGCCAGTGCAGGATAAACCTCTCAATGGCATGCCCCACCTTCTACCTGTCTCCACCTTCCAGTAATTCCATTAAATTAAGCAGCCATCAGGAGATCAATCCACTCACTATGGCAGCTCTCATGATCTGAGCGTCTCTGAGAAGCTCTCACAGACATGTTCCCATGACCTGAGCATCTCTGAGAAGCTCTCACAGACGTGTTCCCATGATCTGAGCGTCTCTGAGAAGCTCTCACAGACGTGTTCCCATGATCTGAGCATCTCTGAGAAGCTCTCACAGACGTGTTCCCATGATCTGAGCGTCTCTGAGAAGCTCTCACAGACGTGTTCCCATGATCTGAGCGTCTCTGAGAAGCTCTCACAGACGTGTTCCCATGATCTGAGCGTCTCTGAGAAGCTCTCACAGACGTGTTCCCATGATCTGAGTGTCTCTGAGAAGCTCTCACAGACGTGTTCCCATGATCTGAGCGTCTCTGAGAAGCTCTCACAGACGTGTTCCCATGATCTGAGTGTCTCTGAGAAGCTCTCACAGACGTGTTCCCATGATCTGAGTGTCTCTGAGAAGCTCTCACACACATGTTCCCATGACCTGAGCATCTCTGAGAAGCTCTCACAGACGTGTTCCCATGACCTGAGCGTCTCTGAGAAGCTCTCACAGACGTGTTCCCATGATCTGAGCGTCTCTGAGAAGCTCTCACAGACGTGTTCCCATGATCTGAGCGTCTCTGAGAAGCTCTCACAGACGTGTTCCCATGATCTGAGCGTCTCTGAGAAGCTCTCACAGACGTGTTCCCATGATCTGAGTGTCTCTGAGAAGCTCTCACAGACGTGTTCCCATGATCTGAGTGTCTCTGAGAAGCTCTCACACACATGTTCCCATGACCTGAGCATCTCTGAGAAGCTCTCACAGACGTGTTCCCATGACCTGAGCATCTCTGAGAAGCTCTCACAGACGTGTTCTCATGATGTGAGCGTCTCTGAGAAGCTCTCACACACATGTTCCCATGACCTGAGCATCTCTGAGAAGCTCTCACAGACGTGTTCCCATGACCTGAGCATGTCTGAGAAGCTCTCACAGACATGTTCTCATGATCTGAGCGTCTCTGAGAAGCTCTCACAGATGTGTTCCCATGATGTGAGCATCTCTGAGAAGCTCTCACAGACGTGTTCCCATGACCTGAGCATCTCTGAGAAGCTCTCACAGACATGTTCCCATGACCTGAGCGTCTCTGGGAAGCTCTCACACACATGTTCCCATGACCTGAGCATCTCTGAGAAGCTCTCACAGACGTGTTCTCATGACCTGAGCATCTCTGAGAAGCTCTCACAGACATGTTCTCATGACCTGAGCATCTCTGAGAAGCTCTCACACACATGTTCCCATGATCTGAGCGTCTCTGAGAAGCTCTCACAGACATGTTCCCATGACCTGAGCGTCTCTGAGAAGCTCTCACAGACATGTTCTCATGATCTGAGCGTCTCTGAGAAACTCTGACAGACACACAGGTCTGTGTCACTCATTTCCCAGATGTTCCTCAACCCAGTCAAGTCGTCAACCAAGAATAATCTTAATTCAGTCCCACTTTGACTGAACCAAGGCTGGTTATCAAGGTTGCTGTAAACCTGAGTCCTAGCTTTTCCATTCATTTTTCCTTTGTAGTGAAAGATGGCTTCTCATGTTAACCAACACTGTGGTTTTTCAGAGACTTAAAAAAGATGGTGTCAGGGCTGTAGCTACACCTCTCTGCACGCACCCTGAGCACGGGCACTGGTCCTCTTGGGCGGCCGCCATAACTTCTTCAGTAGATGATGCTCAGCTTCTAAAGAAGCGGCAGGTTCTCCCCCAGGGAAATGCAGAGAGGTGGAGCCGCACTGGTGCTGAGCTCGGTTACTAAAGCCCCCTTCCCGGGTGGATTAATCCAGGCTACATCAGAGACAGACGAGGCTGGTTGCAGCTCTGGGCTCATCAGATGTTCAGAGTTACAAGGTTTTCTGGCATGGACCTGGGGATGGGGCTTTTGTTACACAGGGCCCTTTGTTACAATGCATCTGCTATGCTCAGCAACATGTGGACTCTTGGGGGTTATAAAGCTGGGAAGGACCTCCTAATTACTTCTTTTATTTAAATAAAAATGCCCTGCTTTCTATTTTAAAAGCCCATAGCACATCATTATTCACTCTTATCACATTGCACAATAGATCTCTTGGGTTTGTTCCTCCCATCTAACTGAAAATTTGTATCCTCCGACAAACATCTCTCTAGTCCAAAGGTGCCACGTTTTTTATGTTGGTGTGGCAAGAATTGTCCAGCAGGTGCCTAGAAGACCAAGTGCCCTGGGTGCAGAGCTTCCCTCATGGACAAGCTTCACCTCTCACAGGATGGCGTTGAGCCCCTTGCGTGTGGTCTCAGCCCCTCACAAGACAGCGAGAACTCTCTCAAGTTCCCCAGGAGTCTTTGCGGCAGTTCTCGGCTGACTCAGCTTGTGCTGGAGACAACCTCGTTTCTGATTGTCCTCACACCCGAGGCTGCCAACCCGTCATCCTGTGAAGGCCCCCGGGGGAGCAAGCCTTTTCTCTGGTGCACAGACATAAAGAATGTCTGTCTACCTCCAGGTACCGTGCAAGAACAGGAGCTGTGTGCTTCTGCTGGCTGGTCTTCATGTCTAAGTCTCCCATTCACAAAGCCCATTCCTTCCACACATCCTGACACACTTAATGCTCCATTGCTCCTCACTAATAAAAAATCGTTACACAAATCAAAGGTGCTGTATTTAGGATATTAAATGTTTCCCAAAGTCACAGCTATCCATATAGTAAGAGTTTGGTTCTCGGGTGGCACTGTTTGGTTGCTGCTGGCATCGATAGGAGGGAAGTGGGATCTCTAGGGGTGGGTCCTTGAAAGGCAATGTGGTCTCGGCCTCCTTTGCTTGGTGGTCATGTGTCCAGTGTGTGTTTCCACCACGTGTTCCCACCCTGATGGGCTGTTTCACCGCAGGCCCCAAGTAACAGGACAACCGATCATGGACCAGAGCTTCTGAACCTGCAACCCCAAATAAGCCTGTTTCTGTTTAAAATTTGATTATAGCCTGTATTTTGTTACAGTTATTGAAAGCTAATACAAAATTAAACATTAAAAAGTACTTATGTAAATTTAGAATGAGGAGTCATTTCAGTAAAACCCTCAATGTCCTAAGGTCAGCAACTATGACATTTATTGAAAATAATTTGCACATAAACAGAGGAAAGTACCAAATTTAGGTAAAAGGGGAAGTCATTCCAAACCTACCTTGCAGTTGAAATGAATATTTGAATATTGGGCCAGGCGTGGTGGTGCATGCCTTTAATCCTAGCACTTGGGAGGCAGAAGATGGAGGATCACTGTGAGTTCAAGGCCACCTTGAGACTACATTGTGAATTCCAGATCAGCCTGGGCTAAAGTGAGACCCTACCTCAAAAAATAAAATAAAATAAAATGAAACAAGGAAAAAGATGAATATTGGGGTTGGTGGTGAGAGCAAGTCTCTGGTGAGGTTCTTGGTTCCCATATAGACTCTTGCCACAGGATTCCTTTGTTTCCTCTCTCTGGATTACTGCCAGTATTATTTTTTCACTTATGCATTTTTATTCTTCTCACATTATTTCATGAGTGTGTGTTTAATTTCCTTAGTGTATCAGCACCCCAAGGCAAAGAAAGATCCATGTCTTATTTATTTTGTATCTCTCCAGAATTGACATTTAATAACTAGTTGTTTCTTTCCTAACTCTATTTCCATGGTTAGAATAAAAAAAAAAAAGTACTTGTTTTTGATACCAGCAAAATAAAAGCCCAGAGCCTGGTGAAAAAAGGAGATGAATTGATTCTTAAAGCTAATTGTTTAGAAGTATGAATACAACGTTGGTTATTCTGTGCTTTAGGGAGACAACATCGGCAGCTTGTGGTTGTTTCCTCCCGGCCTCCTCATGTTCCGTGACTCCACTCTTTGGATTCTAAACTGGAGGAGGTTGCAGGTGCCTCCGGAGAGACTATTGTAATAAGGGTTTCCAAATGCACTCGTTCTTCCTACTAAACATATATGTTTCTTTGCTAGAGAGAAAGTATACGGGCATTCCAGGGTCTCTAGCTGCTGCAGATACACGCACCACTTTGAGCAACTGGCTTTAGGTGAGCACTGGGGAACTGAACCTGGACTGGCAGGCTTTGCAAACAAGCACCTTTAATTGCTGATCCACCTCCCCTGGTCCCTACTGCTTTTGTAAAAATGGAGAGAGAGGGGCTAGGGAGATGGTTTAGTGGTTAAGGTGCTTGCCTGTGAAGCCTAAGGACCCAGGTTTGATTCTCCAGGTCCCATGTAAGCGAGATGCACATGGCAGCGCATGTGTCTGTAATTTGTTTGCAGTGACTAGAGGCCCTAGCACGACTATTCTCTCTCTCTTTCTTTTTCTCCTCTCTCTCTCCTGTTTCTAATAAATAAATAAAAATCTGAAAATGGAGATAAATGTTCAAGTGAGGAATTGCTGAGGACAGGAAGAGGCTCGATGGTCGTGTCTCGGGTCTGTGTGTAACAGGAGGAAGCGTCTATGCCCCTCGGTGGTGTCCACAGCTTTTCCAAGTATGTTTTCAAAAACTATATTTTTATTTATTTATGAAAGAGAGGGGGAGAGAGAGTGTGATTATGGGTGTTCTGGGGCCTCCTGCCATTGCAAATGGACTCCAGGCACATATGCCACTTTGTACATCTGTCTTTATGTGGGTACTGGGCATTTGAACCCAGGCCACCAGGCGTTGCAAGCTAGTGCCTTTAGCTGCTGAGCAATCTCTCCATCCCTCCAAATATGAGTCTCTTTCAACTTCATTTTCCTTATGCAGATAGGCTCAGTAAATATGTTCACTAAATTTGTAAAACCTCCAAATGAAACAAAGTCAGCACTAAATGAACACATCTCTATGGCAATATGACTTACTATGAAGCTGGGAATTTTATTTACAGCTGGAGTTTTTAAAAATGAATATTACAACTATAGTAAAATGATCCAAGCTTTAAACCTAAGGAGTTTAAATTAAATTCTGGAATCAATAGTATTTTGTTAGTAACTCAGTAATTTCCCCCTCTTGAATAAATTTGATTTAACTAAATTTTTTTCCAAACTTATTTTGATTGCTTTTTTATTATACAATTAGCTTTCAATACTTGAACCTTTTCCTTTTTTTTTTTTTTTTTACTTATAAACATTAACAACTCAAGGAAAGAAACTCATGCTAAGATTCTGGTGGGAATTTCAGTTCCCAGCAAAAAGTCACACCTGTGTTAAAGATTCTGCAAAGCTGATCGACAGATTAGAACCTCCATGACTGTGGAGAGTTGATGGACAGGTTAGAACTTCCATGATTGTGGGGAGTTGATGGACAGGTTAGAACCTCCATGATTGTGGGGAGTTGACTGAAAAATTAGAGCTTCCATGATTGTAGAGATTTGATTGACAAATTAGAACCTCCAAGATTGTGGAGAGTTGGAATGTCGCTGAGCAGGAGCCAAATTCTTGTGACTTTTTTTTCATTCAATAACTTCACAAGACTGTTTCCACACTGAAATATGGTATTTGTGGGTAACTTGAATATATAGCTCAGGAGAAACCATTTCTTATTCTCTTTAAAGTAAGAACTGTTTTTGCATCAATGTGGGAAAACAGGAAAGGAAGAAAAAACAAAAAAGAAAATGACTAGGATGGTCTAAATTGGTTGCCCACTTGACAGGACCTAAGCTCACCTTTGAAGGATCTTTTGAATTAGGTTAATCGACGTGGGAAGATCCACCTCAAACGTGGGCGGGTCCTGACTTTATACGAAGAAGAGAGAGCTGGCTGAACGTGACCAGCTCGTCTCAGACGCCTTCCACGTTTCCTCGGTCCTGATGGGCTGCCAGTGCACCTGTAAGGCAAATGAACCTTGCTCCCTCAAACTGACTTTGTCAGTGTTTGTTGTTCCTTGTCTCAAGTACGTTATGGAAAGGATGGACAACTTGCATGGAGATTACATCCCATGGTTTTAAAAAATGTTTATTATTATTATTATTATTAACAACACATTTTGTATGGATGTATCATGTGCTGGTACCCTCTTTCCCCTCGTCCCTGCCCCCATTCCGCTGGGGATGCTCCTCAGTGGGGTTTCAGGTATTCCCATGGGGTTGCAATTTATGTGTTGTGGGAGCAGCAGTCAGTAATTTGGGGGGGGGCATGCCTCTGGGCATGATGTCTCAACCTGTGGCTCTTAGAATCTTTCTGCCTCCTCTTCTGCACAATTCCCTGAGCCGTGGTGGGTGAGTTTTAAGTCTACTAAGTGATGAGCTCTTAGGAGCCTCTGGATCTCAGCTTTGGTGTCAGGGTTTTGTTTTTCTTTTTTTTTTGCCTCAGCAATGAGAAGGTAACTGAGGCAGGTGCTCTCCTGAAGCAGCCTCCAGGTAGATTTTGTAAACAATGTTCTCCTTATAAAGCAGATTCGAAGGCAGCCCTATCTATAGCTCTTTGACCATCTATTGTACTTGCTCATACCTTCATTCGTGAGTGCTAGCATGGGCGTATCTCTTACCTGAGGAACACTGCTATTCTATGGCTTAATGACTCTTTCAACTTAATGACAACTTGAGCCATACATACTGGAAAAGTGAGAGTGCCCGGGGCATACCCTCTCTCCTATCTCCTGGGAAAGCCTTTCATGGTAACTGAAGTACACAATAACATTAGCAGAAATAATCTTTTGGATTTTATCCTTCCTCTCTTCCTTCTCTCTCCTTCCTTCCTGCCTTCCTTCCTTCCTTCCTTCCTTCCTTCCTTCCTTCCTTCCTTCCTTCCCTCCCTCCTTTCTTCCTTCCCTCCTTTCTTCCCTCCTTCCCTCCCTCACCCCTCTCCCTCTCTCCCTTTCTCCCTTCTTCCTTCTTTCTGTTTCCACCTCCCATGCCTCTTTCAGATGGTTTAAATCTACATAATTCTAAACTATAGGAACTCTAATCTCATATGTTGCATCTGGAAGTTATTTTATATCTATTTCTATTTAATTTAATTTTTTTTTGAGACAAGATCTCATGTTACCTGGGCTGGCCTCAAACTCACCATGAAGCTAGGACAGCCTTAGACTCTTTATCCTCCCGTCTCTATCTCCTAAGAACTTGGATCACAGGCATGCACCACCACTAGCCTTACTTATTTCCAGTATCTTCACCTTGGAACACCACCCAAGTCATCTGAAAGCCCAGCTGATTCCAACAAGCACTGTAGAAGTCATTCACTGTGATTCCTCAGGGAGACCCAGCAGCCCGGAGGATTTTTTTTTGACATGCAAATCTACACTTAGAGCCACAGAGGATGTTCCCCTAACATGTGGTCTTTCTCTACCACACTTTTCAAACACTTGGTTTTCTCACCTCCCGGGCTCTGACACTTAAGAGCATCTGTCTCTTCATGGATGAGCCACATCCTTTAAGATTGTTCTTAGAGCCTCCTTCCCTCTTCCAGGCTGTGTGGTGGTGTTTGCTGAAGCCCTGTGCCATCTGGAAATCTTACAGGCATTTTTTAAAAATCTGAGCTGGGTATATTTGGGAATTTGTTCACTTTTAACACCCATCCTATTGACTGCTGTTGGTGGGTATAACCCCAAAGGGGCGGTTGGAGGTTGTAAGGAGCAGAAGCAGACATCTTTAACTACAGCCTTGTGGCTTGAGCAGACATTTGTCACCTAAGCCAAGATGGTGTCAGAAGTAGAGCAGGGGGTGTGGATTAAAATAGTACCCGGGCTTTTATAGTTTTGAGGGGGACAGCTGAAGTGGCATCCTCAGCTTCCTTGTGATTCTATAATGGCTCTGTGAAGTCACTGTGGCTCACCAAACTCAGTAAATCCATTCTATTTCAGTGCCATTTTGTTCTTATTCTGAAGTGTTATGAAAACGTGTTTGGGTCTACTCCTTCCTGCTACCACTTTTATCAAAGGAGGATAGACAATTGCTCCTCCTTCAATGTGAGGAAGTTGGAAGTGGTAGTGCATCTGCCTCTAATAATGCTGCAAGATGTGGACCAAGGCTGGGGAAAGTTCTGCGTCGATGGGCCCCGCAGTGAACAGTAAGGAATACAGAATGTTCTGTGGTGGTGGCACGAGAGGCCAATCTTGGGACATGTGACACAGATGGTGTCCTGCTCCTCTAAGAAGACACTGTAGTCAGTATCCGTTATCTACCTACTGTATACTTAGTGGAGGAAGGACAGGTAGGATACAGTGCAGTGAGATTCTTGTTCCTCAGAAATTGTATTTCTTATGAAAAGTATGGTTATTTTGGCATCATTAATCCAGAGATTTTATTGCAAATAATAGTGATGTGTAAACTCTCCCTCAGATGGAAAATCTGAGAGTCTTTATGGAAATGGCAGCATCTTTGTCAGCTGCCTAGTGATAAGGAAGATTTCTGCCTCAGTGGTCACTTGCCTCCTTTCATGGCTTTACAAAGAGTACAATGAATCCTGGCTTCATGGGAGCTGATTTATCTCTTATTTTGATGGGTCTTTGTAGAAACTCTAATATTAAAATGTTTATATTAAATTATTTGGCCAATAGGTTAATAGAAGTAAACATTCCTGAAATTAATAACAAACTGAAACATATAGCAATTAAATCTTTTCTAGAGCAATTTTTGCTAAATAATTGTTATTGTAAAAACAACCAAACCTGTTTAAAAACCAAATAGTATGGGAGTATAAGGCCTCACTTTCTCACTTTCTAGGTTTAGCCTCAGCAAAAGTCTGTATATTTGAGCATTAAAATACTATTTGTGATCTTCTAACAACAGATTCCAAAGCCAGAGTAGAATATTTCCAAAAGAGATGGCCAAATAAAAAAAAAATTAAAAAAATGCCTCATTGTACAAGGGATTGATTTTTTTTTAATTTTTTTTTTTTATTTTTTATTTGAGAGCGACAGACACAGAGAGAAAGACAGGTAGAGGGAGAGAGAGAGAATGGGCGCGCCAGGGCTTCCAGCCTCTGCAAACGAACTCCAGACGCGTGCGCCCCCTTGTGCATCTGGCTAACGTGGGACCTGGGGAACTGAGCCTCGAACCGGGGTCCTTAGGCTTCACAGGCAAGAGCTTAACCTCTAAGCCATCTCTCCAGCCCGATTTTTTTTTTTTTGAGCATTATTGGAGATCTCAAATTTTCCCACCAAAGTAGGGGTGTGTTCCACTGTATTTTATAATCGTTCGGGGCGTCTTAAGAAATGAGCTTAAGCTACCTCATCTGACTCTGCTATGAAGCACTCCCTCCTGGAGGTAGGGCGATGACAACTCATAAGATTCACGGAGCTCAGACAGTTGCAAAATTCTCACAAAGCCCTCCCACAGGTTATATAAGAGGTAACAACTTCCGGGGAAAGGAGGCTCTTCTATGGAACTGCCTGCAGGTTGGACAGGGAGCTCAAGAGGTGTAGCTTCCATGAGTAGCCTGTCACCATGCCATGTGAGCTTTTCAGTGACACAGACCTTTCAGTCACCCATTCCCTTACAAATAACCCCAGTGAACTCTTTGTTTCACTAAACCAGATGAGCAGAATTGCCTCTCTGGTCTATTGCTGGTGCTCTGTCTGGGGGGAATGGATATTTGTTCATTCTTCCCCAGGTAAAGTCACAAACAGAGTCCAACCCAAAAAATTCTATCAGGAGGGAGATAGGCTGGCCCAGAATCTGTGGGTGAAGGGGAGCATGCTACTGGTTTGGCAGCATTTGTTTCCCTCCAGAGTTTGCAGGGGCTCAGAATGGAATCTCTACATAGACTGCATGGACCATGTATCGAGAAAATTCCAGTTCAGGTCAAGGCACCAGCTCAACATAAAAGGGCCGGAAGTGAATGGCCAGATCCTAGGGGCTGAGGAAGGAGCCTTGAATGAACAGGATGAAAGATACGCCTGCTAGGGCTCATGGGAGCAGAAAGCCCACAGAAATGCCACAAGGAGAGCTGTTGCACTAGTCCAGTCTTCCAGTGAGCGCTGGCATCAGCTCACTTCAGAATTAGTGACGTGAGAGAGAGCCTTCCTGCTTACCTTCCCTAGGTTCTCACTCAGAGTTGAAAGCACAGTGTCATAGACAGCTCTGGTTTCTGGGAGGAACACCCACACCAGACAGAGTTCATGGGAGGAACGGGTTTATTTCAAGCTTACAGATCCGGGAGGAAGTTCATCAATGGTAGAAGAAGCAGAGACACAACCAAACAGCCTACAAAACCAACCACAGCACAAATGAACCAGCAGTAAGCAGAGCCCAGCAGAGTGCAAACCTCTCTGCACACACACCTTTGGGCTGGGATTCAGATTTGCCCCCAGTGACGCCTCCTTCACCCAGGCAGTTGGAGACCCACGTTACAAGCTTTAATAAAACTCCTGAGTCTAGAACTGAAGAAATGGCTTAGCAGTTAAGGCAATTGCATGCAATGCCTTAACGACCTGGGTTTGATTTTCCCATATCCATGTAAAGCCAGATGCACAGTGGTGAATACATCTGGAGTTTGCAGGACTGAAGGCCCTGGCAGTCCCATTTTCTTTCTGTCTCTATTCTTTATCTTTCTCTGCTTGCGTATACAAATACATATACATGTATGTATGTATGTGTTCGTGCATATATGTCTGAGTCTATAAGGGGTCTACATTCACACCACCACATGGAGGGACTCGATGGAAAATGCAGTCACCCCTTCTCAAAGGTGACTTCCCACCAAAAACAGACCTGAGTTGCAGCAAGGGAGAAATCTTGAAGTTCACTCACATTCCGAGCTAATTGTTAGATCAATGTCACTCTATGGGATTTCTAAATTAAGACTTTTTTATATCCAAAATGATCATAGAAATTTTTATTATGTAAAAGTAATAAGAAAGGTCCTGAGCTCTGTTTAAATTTGCCTCCAGGGTCTACAAAGGACCAATGAACCCCATTAAGTATACATCAAAGGATAGTGAATAGTTCAAGTGCTGGCTTGTTTAACATGAGAGTTCTAGAAAGACTTTAGGAAAGTGTAAGCACATATACAACATCTTTTGATCACAGTTCTCACTGTAGGTATTTCAGGATTCATAGCATCTTCCCTAGCAACAGCAGTGACCTTGCCTAACCCATCTAAGGGCAGCACTGACATCATGCCTACAGAATAGTTGATAAGTCTTAGTGTAGTATATCATCATGTTAATCATAGTGATTGGTTCAGTTACCTTACTATTCAGAATAATGGAAAATAGATAAATCTTAAAATTGCAGTTTTTAAAACAGTAACGATCTGTTTTCTATTGTATTTGCATCTTATTCTGTAACACTGTTCCTTCATCTTGCAGCTGAGTCCATGGCCTCCATCAGGATGAAGCAAGGTGCCTTTTGCCAGAATCCTTTGACATGGCCCAACCTCAGAGGGGCTGCGAAACTCAAGATCCCCGGAGGTCACCTGCCATTCCTGCCACAGTGATTCATCATATACTCATCAATATTTATTGAACAACTTCTGCATAAATTGTATGCTTTTGTGAGGGACAGTCAATGATTATAAACAGACACATCTGGCCATAATTCCTTGTCCACTTATGAGGTATTAATAATTATCAAGTTTCCAGACCTCCGACTTTTATACAATAATAATACGAATAAATGCTGGTTTTCTTCTACCACATTCCTTCAGGGAACTGTTGACAAGGTTATAAAAGGTATAAAGATTTTTTTAAAGTAATAGGTCTGTTCTCAAATAGCATGCAAATTTGGACATTTCAGTGAAGGAAGTACACAGATGTTTAAAGGCTATTAAGAAAAATGTATAGGCTTGACAGAAATGAAAGGTTCTATAAGAATCTAAAGGAAGACCTATTACTTCTGGCCATTGCAGACTTCCTGAGAGGTTAATTGAACTTGGCTTGAGGAATGGAGAACATTTGCAACTCAGATGAGTAGAGCCTGTGCTGTATTAGTCAAGGTTCTTTAGAGAGCTAATGGCATACACAGATGATAGGCAGATCAATAGATTATAGAACGATAGGTATAATATAATAATGTAATGTAATAATATAGGCAGACAGATTGTAGGTGAGAGGATTTGTGGAATTGGCTCATGTGGTTAGTGGGCAGGGAAGTCCTGTGGCAAGCTGTTGCAAGTTTGTGATGTGGTTCTGTCTTGAGAACAAGGCTCGAGAAGCAGAGGAGCCAGTGATTTAACTCTCCCCGTGGAGAACATGGAAAGCTGATGTCCAGAGGTAGAGGAAGATGCATCCCGTGTGTGCGTGTGTGAGAGAGATTGTCCACCCACTGAGTCCAATGATTCAAACACCATTCTCTTCCAGAGACACCTCATAAGCATACCCAGAATGCTTTATCAGCCATGTGGACATCCCTTAGTTCAGTCAGGTTGACACATAAACTTAACCATCATATATGTGGACAAAATCATGTAAGGAAAGGCACACAGTTTTTTTTTTTGAAATAATTTTTGGCAAAATAGAGCAATGTCAACAAGGAAAGCTGAAGATAGAGAGCTGGGACAAATAAGGCTATCAAGACAGGCAAGGTGTGGGTTAGGGAAGGAGCTGAACCTGAGCTTGAGTGAGGCCAGCATACACCTGGTGTATAAGGGAGACACACGTGATTACCAGGTGGCATTAACTAATGGATTTTTCCCCTCTGTAGCTTAAAGGATAATCAAGAGGAAAAGGACAGTATAAAATGTTTAATTAAAAAACCTTGATAACTCACAGATGGGAGAACAGAGATCAGAGGAGCTGAGTAGCCTGAGGTTACTCAGTGAAGCTGGGATGGGTACAAGATGTTCTGATGACATCATTGCACCGAGTTCTTTCCAATGCCTCATTAATGACCCGAGAGCCCAGAGGGGCCTGGTGTGCTCAGACTTCCCTCCGTCCTGACATGCGAACCACTTCAGTTTACAGAATTCTCAGATGTGGTTGTATTTTTGTGCATTTGGTGTCTGCTGACCACATGGTTCATTTTTCAGGGATGGTGTCTGCTCTGCGGACAGCACTGTGATGGCCTAAAGAGAGTCCTGCTCTTAGACAAAGCATTTGAAAATTCAGAGAAGGAAGAACTACTTCAGTGGGCATTTTTGAAGAGATCTAAGGAACTATGTCCTGGAGATCATTCTCACAGTGGGATGAATGACTGCATGTTCACACGCTGCAAGCTCTGATGTGGGGAGAGATGCCAGGCAGCCCTTCCGTGGCTTCAGTCAGAGCTCTTCAACTTGATCTTCTTCACAAGCAGAGGGCACTTGGCTTCTGGTGTATATATAAGGAGGGGATTTCAATCAAGCACACACAAAAATATTGGCACTCACAAAACACGCTTGTAGCTTCTCTCTATACAGAATTTTTAATGTACAATGAGATTCTATCCTAATAAACTTTTATCCTAAGCCAAAAATGCCTGGAGTGCATCTAATTTACAAGCCACCATCATCATTATCATCATCATCATCATGATGTACTATTATAAGTAATAGCACAGCCGGTCGCAAGCATGCTCAGAACTCTTTTATTAGCACAGAGTTGGGCAAAACCATCAAATGCAAAGCCCATTTTATAATACAGTGTTGGTTATCTGATATACACGTAGACGAGCATTTTATAAACATGCTGGGATATAAAAATGAAAACCACAATGCCCAAAATGTGCCGGCAGAGCAGCCCACTGCAAGGAATGGCCACTGTCCTCAGGAAGTGTGGCTGACTGGGCTGTGCCCTCTGCTGCTGCCCTGACGATCAGGGAGAATGGACCACACTTCCACGCCTGGGGAAAGATGTGGGGTTTCTACTGGAATCATGTTGCATTCACTCTGCCCCAGTGTCAAACCCTCAGAAATTCAAGATTGTCTGGACTTACTCAGCCATTGTAGCAGGGCTTGCTTCATTATTTTTCTTTTCATTACTCCATTTTCTCACTTCATGATGTTCTACTAAGGGAATAATTTATACAGAGTCTCAATCCTGATTTTGTCCTGTAAACTTATCGATGACCACATCACCTGTCTTTGTTTTAAGAACAGAGGAGCATCCTGAAGTGGCCACCAAGGTCGGGAGGTCAGAGCAGTCCCCTCTGGCCTCCAGGCCACAAGGAGCATCTTACCAGCAGGTGACGATTGATGCTATTGTCACCCTGATCAGGTTAAGGGATGCCAAGGGCACTGGTGAGGCTTACCTTTGGGCGACTCTGGGAAGACGTCCTGAGGGAGAATGAACCCCCTGGATGTGGGTGGCGGCACCCCATGGGCTGGGGGCCTGGGCTAATAAAGAAGGAAAGAGGAGCCAGCCAGCTGGGTGCAGCATCCCCACTGTCCTGGTTCCTGGTCCACGGAGATGTGACTAAGTTCATTTGTACTTCACTGCCTCAGCCTCCAGCTTGTCGCCCCTGCCATACGCCTTCCCTGCCACGACAGACTATATCCTCAGACTGTGAGGCAAACAAATCCTTCATCTGCCACGCTGTTCTTGGCAGGTGTTTGGTCACAATTGTGAGAAAAGTAGCTCACATCCAGACTCTCAATGTGAAGGTGTCACTAACCTTATTTCTCCTACCATGGTCTCTGATAGCCTATCCGAACCCAAATGAGGTTAGAGAAAAATATGTCCCCCTCTGTGTCAGTTCATTTTGTGTTACTGTAGCGCAATACCTGAAACTAGAAAGTTTATAGAGGGTAGACATTTATTTGGTTCACAGTACCAGGGTATGAGCATTGGGGTGAGGGCTGCGGTGCTGTTCTGCCCCGCAGAGGAAGGCAGAGGGGCAAGAGAGAGAAAGCAGGGAGGCTAGAGTGGGCTGCACTCGCTTTTATAACTAGTCCACTGGCAAGGGCACTAGCCCACCTCAGGGGGCATGCGTGCATTCAAGCACGCGGGGAACACCCTGACAACCACCTCACCTTCTCTGAGGACCCACCTCCTTTCTGCTCACAAGAAACCACATTTTCTGGTACTTGCACTTTGGGGAACTTTTCAGGTCATAGGACCATCGCTCTCCTTTCAAATACGCTGCAGCCTGGTAGCACGAATGTAAAACAGGAAACGAAACATATATCCAAAAGCCACCTTCCACCAGTTCTTGCAGGAATGGTCTTCTGTCTCCCCTCCCCTGCCACAGGCAGAGTAAGGTGGTGTGTTAGACTCTACTCACTAGAGCAGTGACTGTGAACAGGAATCTCACTTTGCCCTGAAAGGCATTGTTGGAACAGCACAGTCAGTAGACGAGACAATATTATTTAAACAATGTGGTTTCCTAGCTTCCAAAGAATATAGCGCTTATTGTAATTGTACACTTCTCAGATCCCTGCTTTTCTTTTTGAGCCAAGCCCAACAGACTGGGCTTTTTTATGCAACAGATTGAGAGCAAGCGAGCGTGAGGGAGTCAGAGAGAGAGAGAGAGAAAATTGGGATTGCAGGGCCTCCGACCACTGTAATCAAACTCCAGACACCTGTACCACCTTGTACCCATGTGTGACCGTGTGCGCTTGGGTCAGTTTGTGTGTCTGGCTTATGTGGCATCTGAAGAGTCGGACATGGGTCCTTAAGCTTCACAGGCAGGTTCCTTAACTGCTAAGCCATCTCTCCAGCACAGATTCCTGCTTTTAAAACATAACTATTACATGGGTAAAGGGGCACTATGTCTGTGATTTTCCAATGCTTCAGAAAAATGTGTGTGCATATCCATGTGTCCTGTGTATGCGTGTGTGGCTAGATAGGTGGAGGAGAGAGCAGATGCAGTTAAATGTTACCTTAGGAAGCTTGGAAAAGGGTGATAAGTGGTATCTTGAAATACTTTGATAGTTTTGCAAATTTTCTTTGCCTGAAACTGTGTTAAGATTGACATTGTAAAAAAAAAAATACTATCAGATAATTATTTCTCCAATTAGTGTTTAACGAGTTCAACCACACAATCTTCTGGTTAGTAGATATACATCAGTGACCAAAATAGGCCAAAGTATTTGCCTAAGGAGCTTACATATGTATATATCCTCCCAAGTTCCTGTATGTTATATGTGTATGACGTGGTTGTATATACATAAAAGGGGAGATGAAATTATACTTAAAGTATACTTTTTCTACTTATACATTTAGCTTTACAATTCTACCACACTTTAAAATTTGTTTGTTTGTTTGTTTGTTTGTTTGTTTATCTATTTATTTTTACAGAAAGAGGCAGAGAGAGACAGAGAATTGGCGTGTCAGGGCCTCAGCCACTGTAATTGAACCTCAGACGCTTTTGCCACCTAGTGGGCATGTGCGACCTTGTGCTTGCCTCACCCAGCTATCGTGGGATCTGGAGAGTAGAACATGGGTCCTTAGGCTTCGTAGGCAAGTGCCTTGACCGTTAAGCCATCTCTCTCTTCAGCCCTCTATCACTTTTTTAAATTAGAAAGTTGTTAAGAAGAAAAGTGCTGCTTTAGTGAGCTACCAAGCAGACATAAGCCTCAAGTTGGAAAGTCTAGCAGCGGAGCAGAGAGTGAAAGCAACAGCCCAGATCCTCCTCACAGAACCTGCCACAGGGCAGCTGCCTTGTCACCCGGACCTGGTCCTGTCTCTGAGCACATTTCTTTATGTTTACACACAAACCTGTGTTGTAGCTGGTTCGGGCCTGTTGGGTCCAAACTCATCCTCCATCTCCTCGTTAGCCGGCTCTTACTCCAGCGCATCCTGCTCGGGCTCACCTTCCAAAGCCAGAGTCATCGTTCCTAGTCCCTCTTCCTCACTCCCCATAACAGGCAGCCACCACGAGCTGGTGGTCCTTTATTTTAACTGTATCTAAATTCACTGTCCATCTAATACCACACTGGTCTAAATTCACCAACACCTGTCTATGGCCACACCACCCTGAACACACCCGATCTTGTCTAACTTCACCAGCATCTGTAATCCAGGAGTTTGTAAGTTTCCCACTCAGTCTCCCTATAGTCAGCATTTCTCATTTCAAGCAGCTATTCCTATGACCACCATTCTCTTTCCTAGGGGTAGAAGTCAAATTGCTGGATATGGTAACTCTGTTTCCATTTTGAGAAACGGCCAAAGTGTTTCGAGAAGTGGCTGCAGCCCTGGCTACACTGTTGCTGTCTGTCTTTTGACTGGAGCCTTCTAGTAGATGGGCAGTGGTGCTTCTCTGTGGTTTATTTTTCACTTCCCTATGCTACAGGGCTGTGGGGGACTTTGAAAATGTGCTTATTAGCTATTCTTTTTTTCTGTTTTTTTTTTTTTAATTAGCTACTCTTACTTTTATTGAAAAAATGTCTACTTAAATCTTTGGCTTGTTTTCATTATATCATTCATCTCTTTACTGTTGAGTTCTGAGACTTCTTGAGATAGTTTAGATGGGGTTCCCCCGAGAGAGGCACGGTTGCGGTTTGAATGTGAATGCCCCTACAGGCTCCCACGTTTGGACAGTGTGGGTCACACTTGTCAGGAACTGTAGAACTTTTGGGGCAGGGGACATGGCTAGTGGAGGTGTGTTACTAAATCCCAGCCTTTGCGGGTTATGACCTGGCTTTGTTCCCTGTTTGAACTCTGCTTCCCATATACCATGGAGATGTGGCCAGCCACAGCAAGCTCCCACTGCAAGGGACGATGCCACTGTGGCTGCCTCTGCTATGGACTGCCTCCTATAAACTATGAGGCAGAAGAAGCCCCTCCTCCCCAAAGTGGCTTATGGCAGGTGGTCTGACACAGGCTCAAGAAAAGCCACTGATTCGTGAATGATGGTTTGCAAGTATTTGTGTCTGATATTGTCACTGTCTCTCTCTGTTAGTATTTTATGTAATCATTTATTCACTTTAGAGGGAGATTGAGAGAGAGAGAGAGAGAGAGAGAGAGAGGGAGAGAGAGATTGGCCTATAGAGAATAGGCGCATAAGGACTTCCAGCCAGTGCAAAGAAGCACCAGATGCATGTGCCACATGTGCATCTGGCTTTACATGAGGACTGGGGAATCAAACCCAGATCCTTGGGCTTTCTAGGCAAGCACTTTAACCACTGAGCCATCTCTCCATACCTTTTAACTTTCTTAAGTATCACTTGCAGAGAGAATTGCTTTTAATTTGAGAGAGACCTGATTTATGTAGTTTTGTTGTTGGCCTCACTTTTTGAGGTCATATCTAATAAACTATTGCCTAGCTTAAAATCCTAAAGATATTTTTTCTACAATGAGTTCATGAGTTTTATAGTTTTAACTCTTAAATGTCTGCAGCATGACTACCTATGTAGTGGTGTGTTTTCACATGCTGCGTGAGGGTCGCAGCTATCGTTTTTGCCCTGTGGACATCGGGCTGATCCCGCTCCATTTGTTGAAAAGACTGTCTTTCTCTTATTAAGTTGTTTGGCCACCCCTGTAAAAACTCAATTGACCATAAAAGTAAAGGTTTATTTTTGGACTACCAATTCTATTTCATTCATTTACACGTCCATTCCTATTCCAGCTCCACTCTATCTTGATTACCATAACATTGTAATAAGTTGTGAAATTGTCAAGAGTGAGTTCTCCAGTTTTTTAGGTTACTTGGCTCTTCTGCATTCCATGTACTTGTGTAAGTTTATGTTTTTCAATCTTAACCAAAAATTCAATGGGGATTTTGATAGCAACTATGATAAATCTATAGATTAATTTATGGGATATTGATATATTAACAATAATTGATAGCTATAAGCTATCTTGTTATTTATTTAAATCTCATTCATTTCCTTCAGTAATTTGTAGTTTTCAGAGTGTAAGTTATATATTTATTTCATTAAATTGACTTTTAAGCAGTTATTCTTTTGATATTATAAATGGAATTGTTTTCTATATATCATTTTGGGATTATTCCCTAAGGTAGGGATTTAAATGATTTTATATTATTGTATGTCCTGTAACCTTTAAACTTATTCTAATAATTTTTAGTGGATTCCTTAAAGTTTTCTGTCTACAATATCATTTCATTTACAAGCGTAAATTTTTAAATTATATTTTATTCCATTCTGGATGTTTTAAATGTCTTTTTCTTGCCTAAATGCTTTGATAAGGACCATCAAATTTGAATAGATGTGGCAAGAATGCACATTTTTGTGCCTGATGTTCTTTTTTTTTTTTTTTTAAGGTAGAGTCTCACTCTAGCCCAGACTGACCTAAAATCCACTCTTTACTCTCAGGGTGGCCTCAAACTCTTGCAGAACCTCCTACCTCTGCCACCCAAGTACTGGGATTAAAAGTGTGCACCACCAAACCCAGTTTATGCCTGATCTTATGGGAGGAACTTTTTGTCTCTCAGTGTGAAGGATGACATCAGATTTTTCATAAAAAGTACTTCATTATGTCTACTGTCTTTTTATTTCTAATTATTGACTGTTTTATCATGAATATTAGTCAAATACCTTTTCTTTTTAAAATATAATTTATATTTTTAAAATAAAAATAAAGGTATTTATTTATTTGAAAGAGAGAGAGAGAGACAGATAGAGAGGGAGAATGGGCAACCAGGGTCTCCAGCCACTGCAAATGAATTCCATGCACCACCTTGTACATCTGCGTCTGGATTACATGGGTATTGGGTTATTGGACCTGGGTCCTCAGGCTTCAGAGGCTTAACCACTAAGCAATCTCTCCAGTCCTCAAATACCCTTTCTTCATCTTTTAAGATTCCATGAAGTTTTTGTTCTTTATTCTACTGATACATTTTATAATAATGCTTTTTGTATGCTAAACCAACTCTAACTTTTTAGATACGACTTCCACTGCCTCTTGGAGTATATATATAACAAACTGATTTAAAATATTTGTCCATTTGTTAAGACTTTGTTTAATATGGACCTTACTTTTCTGATTTTTGTAGTAATTTGAACATTTTAACATTTTACTTATTTATTTGATGGAGAGAAAGAAAAAGAGAGAGAAAGTATGGGAGCTCTAGGGCCTCTATCCACTGCAAACAACCTATAGACACATGTGCCAATATCTATGCACCTGGCTTACATGGGACCTCAGGCGTCAAACCTAGGTCGTTAAGGCTTCACAGGCAAGTGCCTTTACCTCTAAGCCATATCCCAGCCCAGCTGAGCATTTTAGGTACTATAAGGTGGCAACTCTGTGCATAGGACTACACGTTCAGGTCTGTTGTTCCAGCTGTGGTTTGGTGCTGTTCTTTCATTAGCTGGTCAAGTACATGTGTCTGAGGTGCAAATTCATTGAATCTTTGCTTAAGTTGCCTAGTGGATCAAATAATGATTGATCAGAGAGCTACTTTGAACCTAAGAAGCAGTAAGCTTTCTGCTCTTTCATGAGGGACTCTGGTGTGCTAGGCATGTCTTCAGGACGCTGCTAGTTTCAGCTCTGCCTCAGCCTTCATTTCCTGCTTGTGGAGTTCCTCCAGGTCAGGTAGCAATGGAAGGATAAGGTTTTTTTTCTTTCTTTTCCTTGTGATTTTTCAAGGTAGTTTTGCTCTAGCCCAGGCTGACCTGGAATTCACTATGTAGTCTCAGGGTGGCCTCAAACTCATGGCGATCCTCCTACCTCTGCCTCCCAAGTGCTGGGATCAAAGTCATGCACCACCATGCCTGGCTAGGATAAGGTTTTTCATGTCAGTATTTTCAAGAAGTTTACACACCTCTGCTTGTGTGTGTGTGACTTTTTATATCTCCAAGGACTCTGTGTGAATTTTTATTCTCAGGGACTGTTGTAGTTACTTTCTCGTTGCTGGGACAAAGCACCTGACCAAAAGCAGCTGACAGGAGGAAAGAGTTTATTTTGGCTTGCAGTCTCCAGGAAAAGCTTCATGGTGGCAGGGGAAATGATGACATGAACAAGGCCGGTCATCACCTCTGCCACAGCAGATGGAGAACAGCAGCAGGAGAGTGAGCCCGTCTCTGGCAAGGGGGAGTGGTCTGCAACACCCCTAAGCCCGCCCACCTCCTCCATCAAGGCACCGCCTCCCCACTTGCCACCAGCTGAGGACCAAGCATTCAGAAGAGATGAATTGATGGCAGACATTGGATTCACGCCATAAAATCCTCTATCAAGTTTTGGGTCAAGTGCTTATTTTGCCTAGGTGGGATCATAGCCTAAGATAGCTTTGATGTTCAATATTTTTTGAAAATGTATTCCATAAAGTGTTGTAGAGGAAGAGGTTTTTCTGGCAGAGTAAAGGCCAGGTCAAATCAAAAATTTTTTGTTTGTTTGTTTTGTTTTTCAAGGTAGGGTCTCACTCTAGCCCAGACTGAACTGGAATTCAGTTTGTATTCTCAGGGTGGCCTTGAACTCATGGCGATCCTCCTACCTCTGCCTCCCGAGTGCTGGGATTAAAGGCATGTGCTACCACACCCGGCTGAGATCAAATTTTGATACTGGTATGGAGATGGGAATTCTGAGGAGTTCTGGTTCATGTTTTTCTCCTGTTATCGCCATAAGGGCTGATGGTTTCTGCAGCTACCATGGGGGCAAGGTTTGTGTGGACAAGCTAAAAGGTCACACAGACCCTGTTCTTACTGAATTTCAATAAGTTTTTCTTTAAATAAATTCTTGTTAAATTATTGCATATCACTTGCTAATTCCAGATCTCCTAAAACTCGATTTTGATAAGTTTTGTTGTTTTTATAGAGATACAAGTTTATATTAGTTCTCACTCTTTAATTCCACAACTTTTGGCACTGCATGAAAATTCACTATTAGTGTTTCGATCTCTTTACTTCTTTGAAATAGAAATTATGGGGCTGTGTGCAGTTCAGCGGCATAACACTGGCTTAGCATACATGAAGCCCTGCGCTTTCTGTAAGGGGCTTGGTCATCCACATTCGATTTTTTTGTTTTGTTTTGTTTTTTGTTTTTTGAGGTAGGGTCTCACTCTAGCCCAGGCTGACCTGGAATTCGCTATGGAGTCTCAGGGTGGCCTCGAACTCACAGCAATCCTCCTACCTCTGCCTCCCAAGTGCTGGGATTAAAGGCGTGCGCCACCACGCCCGGCTTTCCACATTCGATTTTGATATCAGAGAGGGATCCTGCTATCAACCTTCTCCAATATCAATAATTGGTTCTTTGTACTACCTGGAGCTTAGATAAGAGTTCAGAAAGCAATACTCTTAAGAAAGCAGACAGAAAGTATTAAGTTTAACTTATACCAAAAGTCCTAGGACACAGCTGAGGTAAGTTTATATTTTCTATTCTTTAAAAAAAAATTCTTTTTATTTTTCTATATGAGGGCGGGGGGGGGGGAGATAATGGGAGTGTCAGGGCCTCCAGTTGCTACAAACAAAGTCCAGACACATGTGCCACCTTGTGCTTCTGGCTTATGTGGTGGGTCCTGGGGAATCAAACCTGGGACCTTTAGCTTTGCAGGCAAGTGCTTTAACCACCAAGCCATCTCTCCAGGTCATGGTTTCTATTCTTAACGTAGGTGCTTGAATTTGACGCTGCAGCCGTCTTTTCAAAAAAGACAAGGTTGAGTTATCACGAAGAAAGCTATGAATATAACTTGACATTTTTCCTGATTGTGCCTTTCCCTCCAAACATCTGTTTATGTTCAGACTTCGGAATGAACACATCCAGATGGTTGTGAGAGCTGTGTGCTGGTCTACTCTACCCTCAAACACTCTTCCCTTAAACTGAGTCAGGTGGAATCAAAGGTGACTCTGCAGCTTCCCTTGAGCAGGGAATAGTTTACTGATGAGTCAGCTGTAGCAGCGCCACCTTCCAGCAGAGAGCCCAGTCACAGCCAGCTTGACACGAGAGGAACCTGGCAGTGTCTAAGGGAGAATTCACAAGTTGTTCCTCCAGTGTGGCACAAACCCAGATCTCTGAGCAAAATTTAAGGCTTTTGCTTTCTTTCTTTCTTCTGTTTTTTTTTTTTTTTTTTTTTTTTTTCAGTTGTGCCTGAGTGTTTTTCTTTCTTTAAAGAAAATTGAGTCAAAAAGTTTCCACAGAGTTCCAATCAACATGCCTGGGGTGGCAGGAGGTAGGGCTCTCCGGGGACAGTGACAGCAAAGAAGCAGCCCCAGAACCCTGGTGGCAGCCCAGACAGATGGTTGCCCGTCTCCGCCTGGTACGGAGGGCGCCCACCATGTGCACTGGCAGCTAACTCACTTGCTCGCTTCACCACTGTGTGACTTGAATAAGCCATTTGGATGTTTTAACACCCCGTTTTTCCAGTCTCCCCTTCCCTCCAAAATAAGAGACTCTGAAGTGAGAGATGAGTGTGCCCTTTCCCCAAAACATGCTATTGGCTAGCTGATACACGCTTGATAACCCTAAGTGAATACTTCTGCGGGTGTCATATCTCTGACTCTCGTTCTTCTTCCAGGCCGCTCCTCATTTGGCAACGACACTGACACATTTGTGTCAAGTTCCTCTGTCCTCAACCTCTCTGGCAAGAAGCTAATGACTTTTGTGAACTACTTATGAAAAACTTTCCTTTTTGGAAATACATACGCAATCTCAAACATGGGAACACCTGTGGCTTAGCAGGAGCTCAAAATGAGTAGGAACATGAGTTCTAAAAAATACTGATTCATTACAACAAAGATTTTTGTGCGCGAGTGTGTTAATTAATCTTTTCATTAACCACCCGCTGTCAGCCATAAGGACTTATAGCTCTAGGTAGAGGGGGAAGCCTTCTTTGGAGTCCTCAGGAGCGCCTGAAGCAAAAGTATGGAGCGCGCACGTGTGCGTAACAGCAACTTCCAGTAAATTAAGCTCATAAAACTTAATCACTTTTGTCCTTCAAATGACCATTGACTCAATTTTTTTGTTTGTTTTTTTGAGATAGGGTCTCACTTTAGCCCAGGCTGATCTGGAATTCACTATGTAGTCTCAGGGTGGCCTCAAACTCATGACAATCCTCCATATCTCTGCCTCACAAATGCTAGGATTAAAGGCATAAGCCACCACATCCAGACCTTTTACTCAATTTCTAAAAATGATTTTTATTTATATTTATTTATTTGAGAAAGAGAGAGAACGAGGCAGAGGAATGGTGCAGGGGAGAGAATGGGCATGCCAGGGCCTCCAGCCACTGCAAAGGAATTCCAGATGTATGCATCACCTTATGCAACTGGCTTGTGTGGATCCTGGCTACAGATGCAGAGAAACTATTTACAATACACAGGGGTCAGTCAGCTTTTCATCATTGTGACAAAATACCCAAGATAAGCAACTTAAAAGGGGTTAGTTATCACTGTCAATTTGATTGCATTTAGAGTCACCATGTAAACATCCCTGGGGTGTTTCTATAAAAATGTTTCCAGGAGGGCTGGAGGGATGGTTTGGTGGCTAAGACATTTGCCTACAAAGCCAAAGGACCCAGGTTTGATTCCTCAGGACCCATGTTACCCAGATGCACAAGGGGGTGCACACAGCTGGAATTTGTCTGCAGAGGCCCTGGCACATCCAATCTTTCTATATATACATCCCCCCTCTTTCTCTGTCAAATAATTAAATAAATCAAAATAAAAGTATTTAAAAAAAATGTTTCCAAGAAAGCTTAACTGCAGAGGGAAGACCCAACCCTGACCCTGAATGTGGGTAGCAGCATCCCATGTACTGGGGTCTCAAGCTGAATGAAAAGAAAATAAGGGTCTGGAAAGATACCTTAGTGGTTAAGGCATTTGCCTGCAAACCCTAAGGACCCAAGTTTAACTCTCCAGATCCCATGTAAGCCAGATGCACAAAGGTGAGGTAAGTGTAATGTTGCACATGCCTACTAGGTGGCACAAGTATCTGGACTTCCATTTCAGTGGCTGAGGCCCTGGCATGCTAATTCTCTCTGTCTCTGTCTCTGTTGCTGTCTCTAAAATAAATAAGTAAAATAACTAGCTGAGGGTCAGTACTCTTCTTTCTTTACTTCTTGACAGCAGAACAATGTGACCAGCGGACTCCTTCCTCTGCCCACGTGACTTCCTCATCAAGGTGGACCCCTCACAAACTGTCAGCCAAAGTAAGCCCGTCCTTCTTGAAGGTGCTTCTTTCAAGCATGTTGTCCCAGCGATGAGGAACATGGCTAGTTCTAGGAGGAGGAAAGGTTGTTTTACAGTTTCTGAGTTTTCAGCCTTCCATTATTTCACTGGTTTCATTGCTGCTGAGGCTATGTGAGGCAGCACATCAGGATGGGGAACAGACATGTCATGGTAGCCAGGAAGGAGGGGGAGGTCAAGGCGTTAGAGTCCCTATGTGTCCTTCAAGGGCGCTGCCCAGTGACCTAGCTTCTCCCCTCTTGGACCTGTCAGGGTCCACTTTCTCCACAGGTCCCACTACCACTCAATAGCATCACAACCTGACCAGAGACTTTATCACATGGAACTTTGAGAAAAACTTCTGAACTATAATGTAATGGGAAAAGGGCATATATCTAAGTAGACATATGTATTTTATATTTGTTATGTGTGATCTTTGAATATACAATATGTAATTAGAAATAATAAGAAAGTTATCCAAGTGAGCAGACTTCATCAGGCATTATTACATGACTCATCAAGGACCAGCAAACATATTTAGAGATGTTCAACATTGTTGGTCATCAGACATTCAAGGTAATAGGAAGATATTCTGGTATTTAACAGCCAGCCAATAACTGACATTAAAGACTAGAACACAAAACATTCTACTGATGGTGGGGTGAAAAGTTATGTAACCAAGTTGAAAAATTGTTTGAAAGTTTATTATATATTTCTTTTCTGAAGAAAACTAACATACTGTACTCCAAAATATTCACCCAAGAGAAATGTAAACACACTGGCAAAGAAGTGTGTATAGAATGTGCACACAAGGAAACAATAGCTAGTAAGAAGACAGGCTACAAAGGGAAGAAAGTCTATGCTAGCCATTCATCCAGTAGGGGAATAATATTCACAATATATAAAGAACTCAAAAAGTTAAACACGAAAATAATGAATAACCAAATCAATCAGTGGGTGAATGAACTGAACAAGTTCTTAAAGAAGAATTATAAATAGCCTATGAATACATGAAAAACTGCTAAACATCTTTAACCATCAAAGAAATGCAAATCAAAACCCCATTAAGATTCCATCTCACACTAGTCAGAATGGCTATCAGCAGGCAAACACATGGGGGCGGTGAGGAAGGACCTCTAGCACATTGATGGTGGGAATGATGGTGAGGCCTCTATGACCATCACTATGGATGTTCCTCCAAATCTGAAGCTAGAATTACCATATCACTGTATCATCCATCTACATCATTCCTGGGAACACACAAAAATGTCCCATAGAGAAACTCATATCCATGTTTACTGTGGCAATATTCACAACGGTCAAGTTCTACAATCAGTCTAGGTGAACGTTTAAAGAAAATGTGACACCTACCCATAATGGAAGAGATAAAGAAGAAGAATGAAATGATGTTTTTAGGGAAATGGATGGGCCTAGAGGTAGGTGATCATGTTAACAGAAATAAGACAAAGATCATGTTTCTTATCATGTGTGGAATTGAGATACAAATGACATGAAAGTGGAAGGTGGACTGTTTGGGAAAGAGAAGGAGGCCAGTGGGAGGAAACAGTAGAGAGAAGAGAAGGGAATTGTGAAGGGTAGGAAATGTATGCTGCAGCTTTCTGAAAAAAAAAAAAAAAACATGTAAAAAACCATAACTTTCATCAAGAAGACACCATGTAGATTCATGGCGTATTCACTCAATGGAATGTTCCTCAGAAATCAAAGGTCTTTAATCCCAGCACTTGGGAGGCAGAGGTAGGAGGATCGCCGTGAGTTCAAGGCCACCCTGAGACTACAGAGAGAATTCCAGGTCAGCCTGGGCCAGAGTGAGACCCTACCTCGAAAAACCAAAAAAAAAAAAAAAAAAAAAAAAAGAAGAAGTCAAAGGTAAGTGAATTACTGACACATTCATGTGTGAATCTAGAAATACCTGTGCTGAAAGAAAAAAGTCAATACAAAAAAGCATTTTCTTCATAATTCCACTTACTAGAAGTTTAAGAATAGGCAAAGCTCCTCTTGGGTGAAAGCACTGTGAAAATCATTGCTGATCCCGTGGAGTTTGGTGACTGAGAGGGGATGCAAGGACTCTCCAGAGCATGTGGAAGTTTTCTTTACCCTGAGAGCGGCATGGGTTGCACAGATATGTGCTTGTGTAGATGCATTAGGCTGGCTGAGCTGTACTTTACCAAGCATATAATGCACTGTACAGAAATTATACATTAAGTATGCTTACATATAAGAAAAGACTCTGGAAAGACAGTAGGTGGAAATGAAATGTGAAGACCAAATCAAGCTGGGTGTAGTGCTTCACCCCTGGAACCCCACCACTGTGGAGACTGAGACGGGAATTCCAAGCCAGCCTGAACTATCGTATAAGACCCTGTATCAGAAACAAATTTTTAAATGAAAAACAAGAAGTAGGGAAGCCTCATAAGTGTAAAGGAAAAGTTTGAATTAAGTAGACAATGTTGAGTGAACAAATCATAATTTATGCATGGTAAAAGGAATATTGGTGATATGAAGGCTGACTTTTTAAGACCAGGAATAAGGTACCCACTCTGACATGGGTCTAAGTGAAACGTGAGCAGCTAGCTCTTACAAATCACTAGACATAGAACATTTATTTCAACCAATCAGATTTGTGGCAAGCCCAGCGCCGGGTGGTGAGCTCTCGCGGTTCACAGGGGAGCCTCACTGCCGCAGGGCGTGCACGCGTGCAAACACCCCGAGGAGCAACTTGTTAATCTCTATAAAAATTACAAGTGCGCATAGCTTTAAGCCCAGAAATTCAACGTTTGAACAAATATACAGTTATTCTTTGCAGCATTGTCTGAATGTCGAATGACTGGGAGCAACCAAGCTGCAGTTGGTTAAACAACTGATGGTGACCATGCGACATTGCTTTCACACTCCCGGCAACAGGACAGGATGCTCTGTAAGCGATGACGAGGATCTGCCACCAAGATGTTTTGTTGGCTGACAAGCATGAGGTCATAGCTGTGTTTCTGCGAGTAAACATAAATACTAATGTGGCAAATGCATAGAATATGTGCAAGAGAATTGATGACAGCCTCAAAGCGAAGCTGCCTAATAGGACAGAACAGAAGTAGTGAGAGCCAGGAATGAGAGACGCTCTGTCCTTCCATGCATGACCCCAAAATACCACCTTCGTTTTTTTAATCTATGAAGGTCTGGCGTAGAGAAAATGGTAACAAGACGTTGCATAACTGACGTTTAAGAGAGCAGGAGTTTGTTTCTCGGTAGACAGACATTTCATCCTGCAATACAGCAGCGCCCTGTGTGCAGCCCACTGTTTCAGTGATCCGTGGTCACCGTGGTCCAAAATGTTAAATGGAAAATTGAAGAAGTAAATAAATCTTCAGTTTTTGCAATAGTGTGACATTCTGAGAAGTGAGATGACATCTTGCCCCTCTGCTCCTTTCCACCTAGGACATACACCATTGTTTTGTCCTGCAGGTCCACCTCGTGTCCATTACCTGACTATAAGTCACTGAGTATTGACTTAGTGTCTAGGTATTGGATGTACGAGTCTGCTGTGGATAGACATGCAATGCATTACACATATGATCAGACACACCAGCTGAGGTCTCAGACAGCCATAGGGGTCTTGGAAAGTACTTTGCCCTCAGGACCATGCTGTATAAACCACACTGAAGATCAGTTTAAGCTGCTGAACGAATTGTCAATTGTGACAATTGTCATAGTCAATTATTGCCATCTACCCCCATTACCCCCAGAGCTTAGCTATTTGAAACAATGGTACTTGGTTGATACCTCAGCTGCCCTGGGTCAGAGGATAGTTGGCTTGGGGATCATTATGACATTTTGGTCATGCATTGTGGCACAAATCTATAGGCATAAACATAAATACTTACAGGAAAATTGACAGACATTCCATGTCCTTTTTGCAAAATAAAAGTAATAGTTTTCCCAGCCATGGGCTTTCAGGCAGATTTATAGGACTGCATGTAAATTCTCTTCAGTGGGACAGACCTCAATTCTAATCAGAAAGTGGTTGGTCACCCCCTTAGCTGTCATGCTATTGATTATTGCACCACTGGGATATTTTGCCTGGCATGCCAATCGCGTGGCACGCATGGCCAGCAGCTGTGTGGACAACTGATGGTAATTCTCCCCCAAACGCCTGCCATAGTGTCTTCTCTCCAGAGGAAGGAAGCTGCCAGCTCAGTTCCAGCCTGATTTCTTATGTCCTGAAGCCTAAACACAAAACATCTTCAGCAACGGCATCTTACCATCCAATTCCAGTGGACAACCGACAGCAGTGACAATAGCTTGTATTGTTTGGGGGACACAGAAGTCCTTGTAGTCCCCAACTCACGGGGAGTTAGTCTACCCATAGCACCATGATTTTTTTTTTTTTTTTTTTTTTTTTTTTTGGTTTTCTGAGGTAGGGTCTCACTGTAGTCCAGGCTGACCTGGGAATTAACTATGTAGCCTCAAATTCACGGTGATCCTCCTACCTCTGCCTCCCAAGTGCTGGGATTAAAAGTGTGTGCCACCATGCCCAGCTTGAAGCACCATAATTTTTATTTAATAACCTTATAGCTTTTGGGAGCATCCTTATTCACCTTCACAGATTATCTCGGTACAAACTCTAATAACATTTATTATTTAATCAGCTTACAGAGTACAGGCTTCTTTATGGCTTTTTCGTACACATTTAGCCATACTTGATCCTCCTGCACCCTCTCTTTTCCCTGTCTTATTGTCTCCAGCTCCATTTAAACCTTTCCATACCAATAATTCCCTCTTCCATTTCTATAACACATGATCTTACTACTCTCTCTCTCTTTGTTCATTTTTTAAATATTTATTTGTTTGTAAGGAGGGGTGAGAGAGAGAGAGAGAGAATGGATGCACCAAGGCCTCTAGCTGCTGCAAATGAACTCCAGATGCATGCACCACCTTGTGCATCTGGCTTTATGTGGGTACTGGGGACTCGAACCCTGGCTGCTAGGTTTTGCAAGTAAGTGCCTTAACCACTGACCCATCTGTCCAACCCTCTCTCATTATTCAAAGCCTCTCTCCCTCTTCTGCCCCCCTTTCTAGTTTCCTGGTACATAAAGACACATATATAAAAATTAGAAGCTAGGGTCCTCATATGAGAGTGAACATGTAGTGTTTGTCTTTCTAAGCCTGGGTTACCTCATTTAATATATTTTCAAGTTTCATTCATTTTCCCACAAATTGAAAATTTTCATTTTTCGTTATGTCTGAATTTGTGTATATGAACCATATTTTCATTATCCATTCATTCGTTTATGGGCATCTGGGCTGATTCCGTTTCCTAGATATTGTGAATAGAGCAACAATGAACTGAATTGTATAAGTATCTCTGTGGTAGGATATAGAGTCCTTTGGGTATATGCTCAGGAGCAATAGAGCTGAGTCAATGGTAATTCCATTTTTAGCTTTTTGAGGACCTTCCACACTGATTTCCATAGCGAATATACCAATTTACATTCTAACTAGTGATGAATAAAAGGTTCATCTCTCCCCACATCTTCCCAGAATTTGTTGTTTTCTTGGTGCTAACCATCTGACTGGTGTGAGGTGGAATCTCAAAATAGTGTAAATTTGCATTTCTCTGATGGCTAAGGATGTAGAAAAACTTGTAAAATAATTGTCATTTCTATTTCTTTTGGGAACTCTGATCGGTTACATAGCTCAGGGTTTTTTGTTTGTTTGTTTGTCTGTTTGTCTGTTTGTTTTTTGATTTTCCAAGGTTGGGTCTCGCTCTATCCCAGGCTAACGTGGAATTCACTATGTATTCTCAGTGTGGACTCAAACTGAAGGCAATCCTACCTCTGCCTCCCGAGGGCTGGGATTAAAGGTGCCTGATTTATAGTTCAGTTTTTGATTGGATTGTTTGTTCAGTCTTTTTGTGTTCTTTATAAATTCTAGATATTAATCCTCTGCCAGATATATAGCTGACAAAGATTTTATCCCATTTTGTGGGCTGCCTCTTTACTTGATAACATCATCCATTGCTGTACAAAAGATTCTTAATTTCACGAGTTCCTATTTGTTGATTGCTGGCCTCGTAGTCTGGATGATTAATGCTTTGTTCAGAAAGTTCTTACCTATATCTTATAGTGAACTCCCTACTTTTTTCTCTAGCAGTTTCAGAGTTCCAGGTCTTAAATTGAGATCCCTGATCTACTTACAGTTATTTTTGTATAGGGTGAAAGATAATAACCTAGGTTTATTCTTCCATATATGGATATTTAGTTTTCCTAGTACTAGTTGGTAATGTGACTGTCTTTTCTCAATGAGTGTTCTTGGCATTCTAAAAGCATTTTTATTTATTTATTTATTTATTTATTTATTTATTTATTTATTTATTTATTTGAGAGAGTAAGCGAGAGTGAAAGAGAGAAAGAGGCAGATAGAGAAGAAGAGAATGGGCATGCCAGGGCCTCCAGCTGCTGCAAATAAACTCTAGACACATGTGCCATCTTGTGCATCTGGCTTACAGGGGTCCTGGAAATTCAAACCAGGGTTCTTTGGCTTTGCAAATAAGTGCCTTAACTGCTACGCCATCTATCCATCTCCACTCTTGACATTTTGTTAAAAATCAGGTGTCTGTAGCTACAGGAGTTTCATCTCAGTTTTACATTCCTCTGGTTTACATGTCTGTGTTGTGCTGGTACCATACTGTTTTTGTTATTATGACTTTGCAATATAACTTGAAATTGATGTGGTGATGGTATCCAGCCTTATTTTACCCTTTCAGGGTTGTTTTGACTATCTGAAGCCTTTGTGATTTCAAATGAATTTTAATGTTTTTCTATTTCTGTGAAGAATGGCATTGAGGCTTTGAGGATTACATTGAATCTGTAGATTGCTTTTTAAAAATAGCCATTTTCATGACATTGATTCTTCCAATCTGTAAATATGGAGGTCTTTCTATTTCTCACTCTCTTCTCCAATTTCTCTCTTGAGTGTTTTAAAACTTTCATCATACATATCTTTTATTCCCCTGGTTAGGTTTATTCAAAGTGTGTTTTGTGGCAATTGTGAATGGGAGTGTTTTCCTGGTTGTTCCTCGGCACATTGTTGTTGCTGTTTAGGACGCCTACTGATTTCTGTGGGTTCACTGTTGCTGTGTAGGACACCTACTGATTTTGGTGGGTTCACTGTTGCTGTATACAATGCCTATTGATTTCTGTGTGTTCATTTTATTAACCTGTCATTTTGCTGAAAGTGTTCCTCAGCTCTAAACGTGACCTGGTGGAATCTTTAGGGTCTCATGTGTATTCGATAACATCATCTGCGAATAAGCATACTTTGACTCTTTTTCCTAGTCTAGCTGTATCCTTATTATTTATTACTCGAGCTAAGTCGTCTAGTACTCAGCTATGTAAAATTGGAGAAAGTGGACACGCTTGTCTTGGTCCTATTCTCAGTATAATGGTTCTTATATTCCTACTTTACTCAGGACTTTGTCCATGAAGAGATGTTGAATATTGTCGAAAGTCTTTTCAGCTTCTGTTGAGATGATCATGTGAGTTCTAGATCTGAGCCCATTTAGGTGTGTTACATTTATTGATTTGCATATTTCTAACTAATCCTACATCTCCCAAAGATAATGTTATCATGGTTTTTAAAGATATTTTATTTTTTAAATATATTTGTTTTTATTTATTTGACAGAGAAAGGGGGGAGGAGAGAGAGAGAGAGAATATGAGCATGCCAGGGCCTCCAGCCACTGCAGACAAACTCCAGATGCATGTGCCACCTTGTGCATTTGGTTAATGTGGGTCTTGGGGAATTGGACCTGGGTCCTTTGGCTTTACAGGCAAATGACTGAAATGCTAAGCCATACCTTAAGCCCCCATGAATGTTCTTTTCTTTTTTAAAATACTTATTTATGAGAGAGAGGGAGAGAGAGACAGAGAGAGAATGAATGAGAATACTGGGGTCTCCTGCCACTGCAAACAAACTCCAGGAATATGTGTCACCTTTTGCATCTGGCTCTATATGGGGGCTAGGGAACCAAACCTGGCTGTAAGGCTTTGAAAACAAACATCTTTAACCACTGAGCAATCTCCTCAGCTTTGTTTTCTTTCTGATGATAGCTGTTCTGACTGTGGTGAGATGGAATTTCAATGTAGCTTTGATGTCAAATTAATAATTTTTCATGTATTTATTGACCATTTGTTCTTGTTCATATGGAAAGTATTTGTTCATTTTCATTTTACAATTATTGTTTGGATTATTTACTCTTTTGTTACTTAATATTTTGCATTCTTTACACTTATTTTAGCTATCAATCCTATGTTGGATGAATACTTGTCAACAATTTTCTCTCCTCATATAGGCTGTTTTGTTTTCACTCTGTTGATAGTGTCTCTTGATCTGCTGAACACTTTTAATTTGTTAAGTCTTTCTCTTCTTTGCTGAGCTACTAGCATTCTGTTCAGAAAGCCACTGTCCATGCCCAGGTCTTGAAGTGTTTGCCTCCATGTGCTTTTGTAGTTGCATCAAAGTTTCAAGCCTACTTTTTCCAGATAGACAGCACCTAGTAGATGGCTTTATCTTCTCAGGATGTTGTATCATCCAGCTTGTTTCTGGATCACATGATTTCTGTTGAGAACTAGACTGTTACTCTTATTGTGGATTCCTTATAGACAGCAGTGTACTTCTGTCTGGCTGATATTGAAAATCTATGCCCTTTGTTTCAATAATTCAATGCATGGATAACTTTGAGTTTTCTATTTGGGTCTCTTTCTCTCTCTCTCTCTCCACACACACACACACAGACACACAAACACACACACATATTCATGTCTCTCTGATGTAGAATATTCACACCTATTATTTTTTCTAATAATCTCCTGCCTTGTTATCTGTCCACTATTTGTATACAACTCTTACTGTGATGAGTTTGGTACATTTGATGGTGTGCAAAGGTTCCCTTGGGCTTTCCATACTTTTAGTCTGTTTTTCTTTTAATCTTCTTTCTTGATAATGTCAAATGCATTATTTTCATATTTGCTAAATTTTTCTTGTATTTATTCAAATCTATCAAACACTTCTATTGGTTTATTTCAGACATTGTATATGCAGCTCCAGAATTTCTGCTTGATTCTTTTTTTATAAATTATATCCTTTCTTCATTTTGTTCCTGAATTATTATTTCACCTAAGTTCCCTCAGCTCTCTGCACATGGTTTCTTTCAGCTCAACAAGCATATACTACAGTTCATTGATTCTTTTTCAAATTTATTTTTGACAATTTCATGCATACATACAAAGCATTTTGTCATTGCGATCCCTTTCCCCCTCTGGTCTCTCTTTCCCCCATTCCCTTTCCTTCTTCTGCCCTTTTCTTCTTAACTCACTGATTTAAATTACAGTTCACATAATCATGGGTGGGAGGGCATTTACTGGAGAGTGGGCGCTCCTCCACTGGCTACTTCCCTAAAGGACATGACTTCCCCCTGTCCCAGCAATCACCAGTGTCCACTGCTGACTCTGGGAGGTGTGGCGTCTCATGGACATCTTCCTCATCTATGATGAGATATTGATAGGCTCAGTCTTGTACAGGAAGGAGCCCCGTGTGCTGTGAGACCAGGAGGGTAGCTGGCTCGTATCCACAAGACAAGATGTTGCAGCCTCACTTCCGTTCCTCTTGCTCTTGCATTCTTTCTGCTCCCTCTTCCCCAAGGTTCTCTGAGCCTCAAAGGGCGTGGGTTAGTAGATTGTTACTTCTAGGATCTGGGCTTTCTCAAGGATGGCTTTTTTGTCAATTCGTGTTCTTATGAACAGGCTATAATATCCTCTATCTGTGCATTTCTTGTGATTTTTGTTCCCATTGCTACTGTTACTGTAGTGGGTCTGAGAACTAAGCATTTTAAATATGACAGGGCAGTAACTCTGGAAATTTGATTCTTCACTACCTTAAGGGTTATTGATTTCTGCTGTTGACATTTGGAGATGTCTAGTACTTTTGCTTTTCTAAGCTATATTTGCTAAGTAAAGCTCTTATTACATGTGATAACTGAGATAGTGGTTTTCTTTGTAACCTACAAAGATTTTTTAAGTTTATTTATTTATTTATAATCAATGAGAGACAGATACAGTAAGAGAGAGAATGAGAGAGAGAGAGAGAGAGAGAGAGAGAGAGAATGGAAGTGCTAGGCATAGCCACTGAAAATGAACTTCAGCTGCATGTGCATCTGGGTTTACATGGGTGCTGGAGAATTAAACTCTGGTCATTAGGTTTTGTAGTCAAGTGCCTTAACCACTGAACAATCTCTTCAGTCCCCAGAGATTTTTGTTTTTAAATTCCAGATGGCAGTTTAGAAACCGCATCTGAGCAACAGGATGCACAGAGTTAAGGAAAGCAGAAATATCAGGACTGCTCTGCCAATGGGCCAGGATGCTCCTACCAACACCATGGCTCACTGCCTGCCCACTTCTTCCCCTCTCTCCCCAACATCAGCACTGTGCCTTCCTTGCAGCAGCTGCCATGGGCCATAATCACCTCAACCAGCCCGTAGGTCAGTCAGTGGCTTGTAGGAGGTCACTTCATACAAGTGTAACAGCAGCAACCTCTGAGAAAAGAGCCCCGCTGGTGAATAGCAGACTTGGAGAGCAGACAGAAGCAGGGTAAGCAGGAGAAGGTCACTACCTAAAGCGAGGCCAGGGGACTTGAACACAGGACGACCAGCCATAGAAAATAACTCCACTCCACCTGTCACTGCTGGATGGGGCTGCCAGGGGGCGCTGCGCCAAGGACCCAGTGTCTGCAGACACAGAACTTCTGGCAGAAGGGTTCTCCTCATGCCTTCAGAGCTTGAATTACAGAGAAACCTGTCTGTGAAACATTGCTCCCTTAGTCACAGGGGCCTTGACTGTGCTGCTGAGGGCCGGGGCGGTGGGCAGGAACAGGGTCAGTTAACTGGCAGGAAGAAGTCTGTGCTTGCTGGAGTCCTTCTCATCTCAGAGGCGGTGTACAGACCGAACTCATCTGACCTGCTGAGATGGGCAGGACTACACCTTGCTTGTGGAGATGGATGCAAATGTAAGGCCGTGGGGCAGGGGTAAGAATCATGCTATCCCACTAAGAGAAAAATCTAGACCAAGAGGATTGTGTCTTTAACACCAACCTGTACACTTTACTTCTCGTTCTTTGACCCCTCTTTCCTATCGCCCTTCCTTCTTCATTTCACTGTTTAAATAATGATACATTTTGCTACAAAAAACAAATCGATAAACTGTATCTTCTCTAATTCCTGCATCGCTGTCCCTGAACTTTAACAGGGACACGGTGTGATGCACAAGAGCACCCTACAGTAGCCAGGCAAAGTCTGCATGGCTGACAAACTAGGACGAGCCTCGACTGCGTCTCTTCCCCTGGGATGGCTGTGGGAAAAGTAATTCTAGAGGGATTCCCAACACAAACAAAACAACCAAAAAAGCAGGGAAATGGGAAGAGTTAAAACAGGAAGATCCATCTCAATGCACAAAATACCATGAAGAAGCCCAAGAGTAAAAGACACAACCTACCTCCACACGGGAAGGAAGCACTGGGCGAGACATTAAAATACAGAAAAAAAAACCAAGTAGACACTAAATGTAATTTGGAAATTAATGAAACAATCAATCAAGTAAAAATATCAGACAACACATTCCACAGACAAGACTATGCACAGCATGATTTTCAGGGTTAGGGAACAAAGTTGAGACAATACTACACTCAGGAATACTTAAAAAAAAAAAAAATACTACCAATCCTTCCAGGAACTCTGAGATTTAACAGCCACCCAAAGACAATAGACAGGATGTGCGAATTCCGCTCAGGGGTTCAGTGACTGCCTCTAACATCGATCACATCACAGGACACAAAGCAAGTCTTAAACATCTACAAAACATGAGCTAATTCTATGTATCCTATCAGACCACACTGGTTAAGAAAAAAAGTAGAAATTAAAGCAAAAGAACTTCAAACACTGTATAAATAATAGCTGGAGACCGAACAAGGCACTGTTGAATGAAAAGTGTTTCTCTTTGTATTTTCCTCACATTTTTAAGCTATTTTTAGTTTTTTACAAAATCAAAATTATCTTTTACACTTTAACTCAGTGACATTTCTGATATTCAATCATTTACTTGAACAATTGATAGCTTCAATTTCATATGGCACAAATAACAAGGTATTATAACCTCTTATGATTGCGTTCCTCAAGTCCTCTATCTTTGTTTTATGCTACATTAGTTTGTCTCATATATATTTATATTTGCATATATGTATATTTTATTTATATTTATCCTGCTGTTCATATTTTAGATTAAGTTTAACAAAATTCTCTGTAAAGATCCAACTACTATTCTTGTTGTATTTCATTGAATTTTAGATCCATGTAAGAAAAATAGTCACCTTTATAACAAGATGGCTCAGTCCAGAGCATGGAATGCATTTATTTATTCAAATAATAGTTTTTTACATTCTTTATTAAAGTTTTAAATTTTACTTCACAGAAAATGTCTGCATTTTTATTTAGTTAGAACCTGGGTGCTTTCTAATATTTGTTGTTATTTTAAATAATGTCACTTTAAATTTTATTTTGAGTCAGCCACTATTGGAAGGGAGAAACAGAATTGATTTTTTCACCTAGATTGATCTTCTATCTGGATACATTCTGAACTCTCTTATTGCTCCAAATAATTTTCTATTGCAGGTGTGTTGATTATATTGGCTGTTCTTGATAGATGGCAGTATTAACTATAAATAATGACAGTTTTATCTCTTACTTTCTAATATTTGAATTGATTTCCTTTTCTTTCCTTATATACTTCCTTAAAGAAAAATTTGGTGTCTCCATGTTTGCAACCTTAAATGCTTAGAATTCTCTGTGCACATCTTGCCCCTTTATAAAATGACCTTCATGCCTTCAATAGGCCACTCAGTTCTGTTGTTTTTATTCTTACAAAAATAAAATAAAACACCATTAATATTTAAGCTTGAAAGTGATGTGGGTTGTTAATGTGTGTTCTGGGATCCTAAGATATTTAAAATTGCATCTTTTTGCATTTTATATAAAATACATAAAAACATTTTAGCTTGAATTTTTGATATTTCATGATGAAAGGAAAATGGTGGCTTGGTGAAGGTTTTCATTTTTTTTATGTCTGGGAAAAAATTAGCCCCTTTGTCTCCTTTTAGTCAGTCAAGGGACTTGTCTCACACTTCTTAGGAATCAAACCTGCAGGTTCTGCCCAAGCCCTAATCTCTAATAGGCATAAATGCTAAGAGCTGCACCTTCCAGCTCCTCCCCATGGCAACCTCCACACCCACCTCCATGCAGAACCCTCCCCTCACTGGTAATGATGACGTTACCATTTACTGTTGCCTGTTCTGTCTAAATGTTATTTTAAATGTTTCCAGACAAAAGGCTTCCCGGAAAAGCAGTTTGACTTGAAATGTCTTTGTATCCACTGTCTAACTGGCAAAATGAAACCAGGCTTGCTCTATTATGCCAATCAGTCATTACTGCTCACAACCAGATTTTTCCCACTGTTGTCAAAGAAAATAGTTGACATTGAAAGTCAAGGTTTGAGTCTTGACTTTGACTCCTAGGCTGCACCATACATTTTGTCTTTTATAAACACTGTAAGAGCTGTGGAGAAGTAAGTTAATACAAATGGGTTAATGACAGTGAAGTTAGAAACTGGTTTGTTTTATGATGGGGACTGACCATTTTCCCATTTAAGGTAATAGGCAATAAATAACAGGGGAGGGGGAATCCCAGATGCCATTCATTTATCATATGTAAATAACTCTATGATATCAAAACTCATACTTGTCTCTAGGAGGCAAATGCAGTAGATTATCAAGGTCACACAAAGGTGAGGATGAGTCATAGTGTTTTATGGAAGGCTAAATTACAAAATCAAGCAGATTTGATCCCAAAGCTCTTGCCTTTTATTTTTTAATTCAATGTAAAACACACAGACCTTGCTTTGCAAAAATTAGCAGGGCAGCTCCTGTATGGATAGAAACTTTTTCCTAACTTGGTAGATTATGAGGCTAGAGGTGGAAACCTGGCTCTTACTAAGTCCCAATGCAGAAGATGGGGAAACTCTGTTGGTTAAGCAACCAACAATAGCAGCAATGATTGACCCTTTCAAAAATATTTTTACTGGGCTGGCAAGATGGCTTAGTGGTTAAGCGCTTGCCTGTGAAACCTAAGGAACCCGGTTCAAGGCTTGATTCCCCAGGACCCACGTTAGACAGATGCACAAGGGGGCACACATGTCTGGAGTTTGTTTGCAGTGGCTAGAGGCCCTGGTATGCCCATTCTCTCTCTCTCGCTCTCTCTCTCTCTCTCTTTCTGCCTCTTTATCTGTCTGTCACTTTCAAATAAATAAATAAGCATAAAAAATTTTTAAAAAGTTTTTACTGATATCCTCCATACATGTACATAATACACGTGATCATCATACCCTTCCCATAGTCAGCCTTTTAAAAACTCCTGACAGTGGGTATCAAGGTAAATTTTTATAGTGTCAGATCTGAGTAGACTTTTATCTATTAAAGAATTTAGGATCAGGAGGATGGCTAAGCAGGTAAAAGCACTTTCTATACAAATGCATAAAAGGGTCTGAGTTCACTGCCCAGTACTCACATTAAGGCTGGGCATGGCCATACTTGACTGTAACTCCAGTCCTGGAGGATCGGGGACAGAAGAATTGGTGGGGCTCCTTGGTCAGCTAGCATGACTGAGATAATGGCAGTTGTGGGTTCACTGAGTGACTCCATCGCAAAGAAACCATGCAGAGGAGTGATAGAGGACACCTAATGTTCTCCTCCGGCCTCCACAGTGTGCTCATGGGGAGTGTAGATTGCACACGCATAACAACACATATACCACATGCTTGCCAAAATAATTTAGATCAATAATTAATAAATTTCTAGGGCATAAAGTTCAGATGGTTTCACTGGTGAATTCTATAGCTAAGTTTTGGTATATTTAGTACACAAAAGCCAATGGCTTCTATGCCAGCAAAGAACAAGTGGAATTTGACATTAAAACATATTACTGGCGCTGAGAGATAGCTTAGTTGGCAAAAACGCTTGCCTTGAAGCAGGAGATCCTGAATTTGATGCCCAGAACCCATGTTTTTAAAATGCCAAGGACGGGCTGGATAGGCTGCTCAGTGGTTAAGGCACTTGCCTACAAAGCCTAACAACCTGGGTTTGATTCCCCAGTACCCACGTAATGCCAGATACACAAGGGGGCACATGCATCCGGAGTTCATTTGCAGTGGCTAGAAACCCTGGAATTCCTATTTTCTCTGTATCTGCCTCTTTCTCTTAAATAAGTTTCTTTCTGGTTTTTAGAGGTAGGGTCTCACTCAAGTCCAAGCTGACCTGGAATTCACTATGTAGTCTCAGGGTGGCCTTGAATTCATGGCAATCCTCCAATCTTTGCCTTCCAAGTACTGAGATTAAAACCTTGCACCATCATGCCTGGCTCTCTAATAAATAATTTTTTAAAAGCTAAGCAGAGTGGAGTGTGCTTATAATCCTCCACTGGGAAGCCAGACAAGTCAATAACTGGGGCTCACTGGGCAGCTTTACCTGCATGGAACGTTCCAGGCCAGTGAGAGACCCTACCTCAAAATTAGGTGGACAAAGTCTTAGGAAGGATAGCTGAGGGTGTCCTCTGGCCTCAATAAACACATGTTAAAATGTGGATGCACACACATGTACAAGTGTGGATATATGCACACATGTACAAATGCAGATGTACACACACATGTACAAATGCGATATACACGTTCCAGATGGACAGTCATAGGTCTTCTGTCATAGGTCTTCTCACTGTTCGTAACTGCTTGAACCTAAGCCTCTTCCTGCTGGTCTGTCTGTCTCTATGTCATCTATCTATCTGTCTATCTATCCCTGTATGGATAGAACCCCTGTGCATAGGTTCTCATCCCCAGGCAGCCCTGACTAGTCCACTATCTGATCCAGCAAACTCCTCCTTAGTATTACCTGAATTACCAGAATTCCCTGAAAACATGTGTCTACACAAAAATCTGCACTTAGATGTATTTGGAAACTGTAATAATAGCTGCCAAAAATGAGAAACAACCATGCCATCCTTCAGTAACTGTATGAATTGTGGTATATACATGTAATGGAATATTATTCCACATTGAAAATAAATAAATTTTTGAGTGACAAAAAAGTCATGGAGGGGGCTTGAGAGATGGCTTAGCAGTTAAGGCGCTTGCATGCAAAGCCAAAGGATCCTGGTTTGATTCTCCAGGACCCACGTTAAGCCAGATGCACAGGTGGCACATGCATCTGGAGTTCGTTTGCAGTGGCTGGAGGCCCTAGTGCATCCATTCTCTCTCTCTCTTTGCCTCTTTATCCATCTGTCAGTCTGTCACTCTCAAATAAATAAACAGAAAAAGACAAAAGTGATGGAGGAGGATTGGAGAGATGGCTCAGTGGCAGGCGTACTTCCTGTGCAAGCATAAGGGCCCGAGGGGGCTTGGGACTGCCTAACTTCAAGTCTCCAGATCCTCTGTAAATAGCTGGGAATAGCCACTCATGCACGGGACCCTGTAAGGGCACATACACGTGCATATACCATAGACACACACACACGTGCACACACGCACGCATGCACACACACAAGCTAAAAAATAAAACAGGAAAAATTGAAAGTCATGGAGGACATTTAATCACATGTTACCAAGTAATGTAGACCGTATAATGAAAAGGCTGCATACTGTATAATTCTAATTACCTGATATTCTGACTATGGAGACAGGAAAAGAATTTGTTGTTGTCATGAGTTAGAAGGGAAGGAAGGATGGAGCATACAGTATTTTTTAGGGAAGTGAAGTTACTCTCTACGATCCTATAATGGTGGACACATGACATATATATTTGTCCAAGTTGATAAAACATGCAGCACTGAGAATGAATCCTAATGTAAATCTGAAAGTGGACAATTATTATGCATAAATGTGGGTTCCTTGACTGCAACAAATGTGTGTAACGGGGAGACTATGCATGTGTCGGGTAGAAGGATGATATATGGAAAATCTCTTTATATGTTCAACTCATTTATTGTGAACCTAAAGCTTCTTAAAAATAAAATTGATTTTCTTCAAAATTAAAAGCTAGAAAGCTATCTTAGAGTTCAGAACACTTGATTGAGACCACCAAGATTAACTCCCCAGAGCCCATGTGAAAGGCTGGATATGTTCATAATTCCAGTTCAAAACAAGATGGGGTGGAGAACAGAGAATTTCTAGGGTTCACTGATGGACAGCAGCTCTGGGTTGAGGATGAGACCTTGTCTCAAGTAAATACACGAATGAGAGAGAAATGGGCACCCAAAATTCTCCCCGGCCTCTGTTTACATGTGTGTGACACACACAGCTTCATGCATACACTCAAGCACCACACCACAGCACACACACGTGGTGGGAATGCTTAAAGCAAGGATACTTTTTAAACTATGGGCTTAATTTTGATTGATTAATCCTGTGTTTAGTATTCTGTCCCAGGATATTCACTGCCACTCCTTTAATCAGGTTTAGTGTTTTTGGAAAACATGTGTACATGAGCTTATAATCTAGATTCCTACCTCTGATAGGCTGCTAGAATGTTCTTTCTAAGGAACAGAGGTGATATTAAAACAAGAAGTTCTACACTTTGCAATTCTGCAGCGGGCATACCAGTATGGACTAATATGTAGCTTGATACAGGTACAGATGGTGACCTGTTGTGCTTGGTGTAAATGTGTCTCTTTGCTGTGTAAGCAGAGGCTCTAGAAGCAACTTTACTCAGAAGCAATGAGCATGCCGAATGTTCATCTTTTTTTTTAATTTTTTTGTTTATTTTTATTTATTTATTTGACAGCAACAGACAGAGAGAGGAAGAGGAAGACAGAGAAAGAGAGAGAGAGAGAGAGAGAGAGAATAGGCACGCCAGGGTATCTAGCCTCTGCAAACAAACTCCAGATGCGTGCGCCCCTTGTGCATCTGGCTAACGTGGGTCCTGGGGAATTGAGCCTCGAACCAGGGTCCTTAGTCTTCACAGGCAAGCACTTTATTGCTAAGCCATCTCTCCAGCCCTCATCTTTGTTTTAAACATATTTTCCAGTTAAAAGGCCAGGAATCCCGGAAGCAATGGTTAATTTTAGGAGTTGATAAGAAAATATATAACATAATTTATATAAATACATATTTGTAGTATATAAAATAAATCTGGAGCAAATTAAAATCGTAGAGATTAAGGATAGGCTTTTTAGAGACACAATATTGGAAGATGGGGAGTTAGATGAATGATTATAACCAATTGAAAGAGCTCTCAAGGGCTAAAACTGGGATAATTTGAGCAACAACATAAAACATGTGGATTATACTCCAGAATATAAAACCAACACTTGTGATGCCACACTACTATAGATGATAAATAGATGATAGATAGACGATAGATAGATAGACTAAGAGAGAAGCTACTTCTCCCATGTAGAATACCTTCAGGAGATGACTCAATAGGTATGCCCCGCTCAAGGAGGCAGAGTACAGCTCTCTGCCCTGAAAGCGTCCGGCTTAAGCGACTTCCTGCTAAAGTGTACAACTGAGAAGCGGAGACCAGTAACTTCAGCGTAGAGACACTTGACTAGCAGCAGGTCATTGCAGTCGTGAAGGTCAACATCAGTAGTGATAGGGCACACTTACCAGGCATCCTCATTGCAGTGTGCTTTTAATAAAGACCAACTTACCTCAGCGGTCTTCCTCTCCAAAATCCACACTCCTAATCAGACCATTAGATAGATTTGAGACAAATCACACCTGAGGTATGCGTATTCCACCCTGATTGATGTGTAATGAAACTGTCCAGGTCATCAGAAGCAGAATCTAAGAAGTAACTTCAAGGAAGCATTGTCTAAAGACACAGGATCCCCAAATGTCACGTGGGTGTCCTGGACGGGATCTTAGAACAGGCAACGGATGTGAAGTCAACAACTACTCATGGAGCTGGAGAGCTGGCTCAGCGGCTAAGGTGGCTGCCTCAGAGCCTAATGACCTGAGTTTGATTCCCCAGTACCCAAGTAAAGCCAGATGCACACAGTGGTACATGCTTCCGGAGTTCATTTGCAGGGCCTAGAAGTCCTGTCATGCTCCCATTCTCTTCCTCCCTCCCTTTCTTTCTCTCTCTTTCTTCCTTTCTCTCTCTCCCAGGCATGGTGATACATGCTTTTAATTCCAGCACTTGGGAGGCCAAGACAGGATGATCATTGTGAGTTTGAGGCCAGTCTGAGACTACATAGGGAATTCCAGGTCAACCTGGGCTAGAGTGCTATCCTACCTCCAAAACAAGTAAATAACCATGGACTTAAGTTAGTAACATCTGTATTGATTCGTCACTAGCTCTGACAAGTGTGCCATCCTGATATACGATATTAACAGGGGAAATAACATGATGAGGATCTAGGCAGTCTGTAATTTTCTGCAAACCAAGTGTCATCCTAAAACTTTAAAAATGATTTTTCAAAAGAAAACCTTTTGGAGGATTCTGAGAAGCTGTGAAGAAAGCGTAGTGTTCTGGAGTGGGTGGGAGGTGGTGACGGTGGCGATGAGCTGCCCCACACATTTCCAGGTTGTGTCTGTGGTTGTGAGGGGAGGAGTTGAGAAGGAGCATGTCCTTGGCTTTCCACATTAAGGAATTTCCACTTGCCTTTGGGGAGTCTAGCTTCAGGGTGAAAAGGATGGGGTCAGAGATGAGTATTCCCTGGTGTACTAAATTAAAGACTGTCCATCTCCTGAGGGAGCCAAGTGCCTCTACCCCATGTGCCCAGGGGTGCTGAGCCCGCTCCCTGTCATAGCTTCTATGTGGGACAACAAGCAGTCTAATTACAGGCATAGATGATACTTTACTTAGGAAAGAGTCAGTGGTTTATAAACACGTAATGTATGCATCATGCACACGCATGGTCACAAACGGCTAGGGCACGTCCATTACACAGAATGCCTGCTCTTCCAAAGGCCAACTTTCAAAAGTGCATTCCTAGAACTTCTGGGAGGAGGTGCCAGGCAGAGCTCCAGCACTTCTCTGTGCCATTGGAACATCTCTTCTAAGGTGGCTCATCACCCACAGGGATGGCTGAACACATCAGCCTTTTTAGAGTTTTCTCCTATGAATGTGTCAGGCTATGTGCCCTGGCTGCCCACCTGCATCCCTCTGCTTTGTTCCTATTTTCAAGGCCTTCTGGCATTACCTCAGAATAAACTAAAAATCTCTTCAAATTGGATCCTTGAATAATTCCAGAGGGGGAGAGTTTTCTTGTAAATTCTGTTTGTTTATGGATTCTGTGCAGTGTTTGCAAATTCTGTACGACTGAAAAGTCTCCGAGCTTATTTAAATCCCTTTTCCAATTACCCAGCCCCATCAAAGATGTCACTGAATTGAAACAAAAATCCAGGAAGATTGTTTTCTACAGAATGTACATAGTCCAGAATTTCTAAGAAATACATTGCCTGATGGGTAATATCACCTGAGTTCCAGGAAATGGAGTTTCTGGCAGTCAACATGGCCTATGGCTCCTCAAAATCATGGCTAGAGGGGATAGACCCTACCCCTGACGAGTGGTTCAGTTTCCCAGCATGTGGAAGGATTTGAACAAACTGGGAAAGAATATTTCCGAGCTATGCCACCCACATTCAGTTTGGACACTCTGGGAGCCCAGCTGAGTTATAGCTGCAAGGAGATTGTAACAGTTGTTCCTCCCACGTCCTGAAGGAGCTCTGCGTAGGAACCCTACTGACATCATTTCCTTGTGGTCAGGTTTTTAGGGTTCTTTTCTTTTTCATGATGTGGCAAATTGCTAAATATCGGGGCTTAGAGGCTTTGCTGGCTCACTGTGCAGGCCTTGGGGCTTTGGAGAATCTAGCTTCGTAATAAAAAAGCCTGCACCGTGGGTGATCGTCGTGGGAGGGGCCTCCGGCTGCCTCGTGGAGCTTCAAAGTGGTTGGCTTCTCGGCACATTTCTACCCAGGAAATCCCACTAGTTCCTTGAGCAGACATGATGGCCTCATGCCCTTGAAATGAAATCTTATTAAGGAAGAAATCTAGCCCAAGAGCAAGACCTTTAGTTCCCGCCATGTGTACGCATTCAAGCCCCTGCCTCTGAGCTTCCAGGGGCTGCTCTTCCCTCCACAGAGCATTTCTCCATCAGCTGATTGGAAGGTATGGGGGTGTCCATAAGCAACATGGCTATCTATGCTGAGTTCTAAGGTAGCTTAGATTATGGGACCCAGGGCGTCTTCCGCTTACATTAGCACCCATCTTTGTGACTTGCAGTTACGTGCAAAAGTTCATCTATGGGCATGAACCGAGCCCACAGAACTCTGAACGTCTGAACGAGCTGTCTGCTGTGGGGACCATGTTCTCTGCGCCCCACTCTCCTCTTTGCTTTCCTGATTCTGCCAGTGCATAGTAGTTGCCCATAGGTGGCAGCTACATTCCAAGGCTCCTGGTGGATATTTAAAATGATGGATAGTATCAGACCCTAAAAACATCACTGTGCTATTGTTACACTTGATAATCAAAAGGGCTTCTAAATGATTAATGGGTGGGTAGTGAACACAGAGTGGATAGCCGTGACAAGGATGGAGTAAGATGGTGTGAGGTTTTTAGCAGTCTACTCTAAGCAGTGTACAATTCGAACTGAGGAGTTGTTTATTTCTGGGGTTTGCCATTTCACACTTCCCAGATCTCCAGTGAGACAGTAGATAACTAAAGTGGAAAGCAGACCCATGATGAAGGGAGTAGTGATGTGCTCTAACAACTGCCTCTTCTGGGCCCTCTGTCTGAGGATAAGAACCATCTCATTGCCAGGGAGGGCTTGTTCTTCTCCTAGTTAAGGCTTCCCTGGTTTGAAAACCAAAACTCCTTGTTCTAGGAATCCCTTCAGCACCAGGCCTGCTGAGCAGCAGGCAGGCACTAGGCCTATGTCCTCACTGCCCTGTCCTCAGTGCGGAGTCTCCCCTCTTAGCTGCCTCAGTTTCCTAAAGATGTTATTCCAAGATGCAAAATGCCAACATTCTTTCTCCAGGAATTTCCAAACCACACAACAATTCCTGCCTATTCTATGTAGAGCTTCTGGTCGAATCCCTCTGGGTTGTGGATGGAGAGACACTGATCAGTGTGGATCCCAGGACTCTGGACCCTCATCAATAATAAATCTTTCTTCACATGTGGAAGAACATCCAGCTGTGGGAAGGGCTCTGGAGAGTCCTGGTCAGGAGGCTGGCTCAGCTCCCCAGGTGATGGGACTAAGGGCTTTCCAAGTTTGGCACCACGTCTTTGCTTGTGGGCCCCAAAAGCAGAGCAGCATCACCAAGCACTCTGTGTCAAGAAGCTTTATCTGCGGATGCTGCCACCACACAGTGTGAGTTGAATAAGCACCAGGACTTCTGAGAAGGAAAGGACCTGAAACCCAGGAGATACCTGCAGAGCAAGAGCTTCAGTTGTGTTCTGAAGAGTGAGGCTTGAAGATGAACAGAAAGGAACTGCTGGAACTTGCTCTAAAGTGCGGAACCACATCACCCACCCACAAACATGTACTCTGGGCTTCTTTCTCTTTACCTCCTTAAATTCTTGCTCCCAAGGCACTCGGGTGTTTGGTTGAAGGTGCTAATTAAGGCCTCAAAGAAAAGGCTCAATAATGGAGATTTTAGTCAACCACTTGTAGCAATAGAAACTCTTCCAGTCAGTACATTCTATGATTTATTTATTATTAGTGGATTTCGCTCCAGTGCTTTTCTTCAGATCTGCTGTTTTGTTTTTGTGTGATTCTAGAAGTCATCATGTTAGAACCATGTTTCCTTGGTGTATGAACCATGTTCTGGGAGCGAGTTTGTAGAATATCTTCATGCTTGAGCAGACATGAAGGACTGCTGGTAGAAGGTGGAAAACTGGTGAAATGGTTGGGGAATAATGAGGGAAAGGCTGAGAAGTATGGCTGTGTACTGGTTTGCTCCTTAGCTGCTGAGAAGCTGAGTCATGGATGTGAGTTAAGTTTGCGCAGTCATGCCTTCCTCCTGTATCCTTTCCCTCTTCTTTCTCCCTCCCACACTGAAATCACCTTATTTTGTTGCCTTTACTTCTGTTTGGAGCCCGTGTTTGAGATGTTTGCCCACACTAAAATGTAGAGCAGTACGTAGCAGGTCAAATAATGACACCTATAAGGTTCTTTTCTATTCTAGTTAGATTACATTCAATAAGCATGGTAGCCACAATTTCAAAATGTCAACTATAGTACAATTAGTAAGTGGTTTTTCAGCAGAGGTTTATAGGGAGTACAGAATACCAACAAAGGCATACCTGATTCCAAAGATTGCCTACCTTTGACACAGAAAATATGATGATTAATCTTGATTGTGAAGTTGACAAGATTTTGCATTATCTAGGATACAGACCACTGGGCATATCTGTGGGAGTTTGACCGAGGAGGAAGACCGACTTTAAATGCAGGCAAAGTCTGTCAATGTCGGCTGGGGTTCTGAAGTGAGTGAAAGGAGAAAATGAGCTGAGCACAGCATTCACACATGCCCAATGACCAGCTGCCTCACACTCCTGTCTCCATGTCTCCCCAGCCATGAAGAGCTACATCCTCAAACTGAGAGCAAAAACATCCTTCCTTCCTTTCCTATTTAAAAACTTAACTTATTTGAGAGAGAAAGTATGGGCATCCCAGGGCCTCCTGCTGTTGCAAATGAACTCCAGATGCAGGTGCCACTCTGTGTGTCTGGCTTTCCGTGGGCACAGGGGAATTGAACCCAGCCTGTCAGGCTTTGTCAGCAAGTGTCTTCAACCACTGAGTCAGCTCTTCAGCCCAAAGCCTTTCTTCTTTAAGTTGCTTTGTCTGGGGAGTTTTATAAAAGCAAGGAGACAAGTCACTGACATGGGAACTTTATCAAAGGTAAAGATAAAGGGCGAAAGTTTATTCGTGAATGTAGCAGTTCAGCACAGTAGACACTAAGATTTCTGAGTGGGACAAATATTCCCTCCTTTTCCCTTTGCTTCTTAACTATAGTTCTCAAAAAGTTAGTCTTTTCCTACAGATTTAATGGATTTGGACCCAGCCATTCTAATCAGTTAATCCACTAATACTCCTTGAGGGTCTATATATGAAAAGTTTTCCACTTCTCTCTCTGGAGTATACAATATGAACATGCTGATATCTCCTCCACATTATACTTTTAATAAGTAGAGGGAATCTACGGTCAGTGCTCAGAATTTAGTACCGAGTAAGTGTGGCGTGTGGTTGCTATGGTACTCCAGCTCAAAGATGCGTGGACGGGCACTTGACTGTGAGCAAGTTCTTCAACTGCTTTGGGCTTCGCTCTCCTCTTTGGGAAGGTGGGGATCGTGGCAGTTTGAAAGTATGACCTCATAGCTTCATTAAGGTTAAATGTCCTTCTGAGGTCTACAGCAGCCTGCTGGAAAGAGTGTGTCACTGGATAGGGGTCGGAGTCCAGCGCAAAGGTGTGGAGGGTTGGGGCATGTTGCATTTGGTGTTTTCTGGCTGCTCGGATCTATGGAGTGAGCCGCTTCTTCCGCACTGATGGAGCGTCCCCTGGATCTGTAAGCTGAAATAGATCCCTTCTTCCCAGAAACCGTGTCTGGCTGGATGCTCATCCCAGCAATGCAGAGCTGACTACAGCCGGGATGATGGGGTAGCTTTTCTTCTCCAAATCTGCTGTCATACGTGAGGTCTTTATGGAAAACTAAGAAACACTGAGAAGAATTCAAGGGAAACTCAAGTGTCTGTTAGTGAGATGAGTAAGAGCTTCGTTCCAAATGAGGATGGTAAATCAAAGGCTTCCATTATGTCTCTTCCCTGGGACAGCTTGGGGCAAGGTCTGGGCCTCATCTACTGTAGTGTTCACTTCCACAAGTATAAGCCCAGCTGTGGTGTGTGTGTGTGTGTGTGTGTGTGTGTGTGTGTGTGTGTACAGAAGGCTAGAAGGTGAGGTGAACATTGGTCTCCATGCTTGCCTCCCAAACTGGATTATTTGTTCATTCACTCAGCATTTATTTCTTGGTAGACTGCCCATAGGCTGTTTTCTGGACCTTCTGCCTCCTTTGAGTCTCTAGTTCCTCCAAGAACCTTCTCTTTATTTGGGTTTGTGCTGCTGAGCAAGATGGGCAGATGTGAGTGGTTAAGAAATGGCTGGGTAGATGTCATCTTGGACTCTAGCTGCTGCCTTCCAAGGGCTGTTGGGGCTGGGAAGCTGGGCTATCATGGCATCTCTCTGCAGGGTGCTTGGGAGGGTTATAATGGTGTGCTGGATTCCTGAGACTATGACAGTGGTTGTGGAACTCCATTTGAAAAGCGTTGCGTAATGAACCTTTGGTTCACTACTATGCATGCATTTCTATAATACATCTAAGGGAATTGAAGTCCCTTATTAAAATAAAGTGCAGACTCTCCAAAGTTTTAGTCCCCTTAGGAAGTGTCCCAGGAAAGACAAAGTATTTGGGCCAAGTGCATCTTGCTCCACTTCCCACACATGTTGTCTGTCCCTGGGGTTTGCGCTCTTTAGCCACCGTGATACCATCGCACTGACTTCCTTCTGAAACTCTGTTCCAGCAGTGCACAAAAATGTTCTAGAACTTTTTACTTCACTAAAATTCAAGGTTTTTGAATTTTAAAGACTAGAATGATCTAGAAGACCACTTAACACTGTAGAATAAAGGAGGAAAATAGAATGTGTGAAATTCAGACCACAGGCTTCTTATGGTCACAGCCATTGTCTACTCCTACCCATTCTCCTGTTATTGGACCCACAGGATATATATTCTTGATCCCAAGTCTGGAACACTTTGTCTCTGCTTCCAGTGTCCAAATCCCTGCCTTCCTTTTAGTTTAGTGAGTGTATCTCAGCCACTTTGTACATTTTAAAGGCAATGTCAATCCTCCGCCGAGTGGTGTCAGCCTGAGTGGCAGGCAGCTTCTTCACAAGATCATCACCTCTCAGATCTGCTGCAGGCGCAAAGGGCATTGTGCGCTGGTCACACTGTCACGCATGGATGCTTCCTGAGGCTTGCTCTTGGCCATACTGCGGGCAGCAGCAGCCCTGAGGCCGGTCCATTCTAGAGACATAAGACAGTTCCTGTGGGTAGCTTTGACCAAAAGACTCGCTGGACCCTACCTAGGACCAAGCTGTGCTTGGAGGCCCTGCTTCCTCAGTTCGCGTCCATCCCCTCCCTTCTTCCAGAACACCAGGCTGCTGTGTTCTGCCTGTGCTCTCCACTACTCGGCGCCTCCCCAGGAGACCTAGCCCCAGCCTGCTACTTGGTTCTCAGCATAGACTGACATGGCCAGGAACCCAGGAGATGCTGGGTTTCCAGTTGGAGCTGTGTTTCTCAGTGGAGCCATGTGCTTTGGAAGTCCAGGCATGTCCTCAGACGTAATTCCCTCTGGGTGGCCCTGGCACTTCATGGCACTGGGTGAGTTGGCCAGTGAGACTGGTTTCTTCTCATGGCACTTGTCCCTTTAGTTCCATGGCAGGTGGGCATGGCAGGGACATCAGCCATTAGCTGCTTCAGACTGGGGACCTGACTCTTTAGGAGCACAGCCAAGCCAGCTCATTTGGGCCCGTCCATAATACATGCATGATTCATGCCACCTGGTTACTCTTTGGCAACTTAGGTGCCCAGGAGTTCTGACAGTAGCAAAACCAACCAAATAAACAGAAAACCCATCACAGCACCTTGTTTGGGACACCTTCACAAAGGTAGAACTGCAGTTACTGGCCCAGTCAACAATGAGCTGGCTGTTTGAGAAGCAAAGTAAAACTCCATCTGTGTCCCCAGCTGTGCCGGACACTGAAGGCCCAGACGGAGCGTCGTCAGACACCTGTCCACACGGCAGCACTGAGCGAGCGTGAGGTGCTCAGTTTCACAGTTTTGTAATGGAAATGATCGTGGGGGGTGTGAACATGAATATTATATGCATTATGAATTGTATGCATGTATGAAACTTTCATGTATGTCAAAAGAATAAAACAACAATAAAATTTTGAAAAAGCCTTTAAATTTGGCCCACGTGTATTTTCTTGTTTTACAGTAAAGGTGCCTAAGCATGGCCTCTGCACAGCTACTTTGGCCACAGCTTGAAAGCACACAAGGAACTGTGAGCCAGTGTTGGCCAGTGTTCGTTTAAACTCTGTACCTTTGAGAAAAGCCCTGGCTTATAGGGCCTGCTGTTTTTCATGACCAGTGTCAAGTTGTCAGTGTGACGTCATTACATATGCTGTTGAGATGCCCCCAGTTGGCTTCTGTGAATAGCAGGGAGTGGACCCAGTACCATCTCATTCTAATTTCCCTTGCATTTCCTGATTTCTACTCCATATAGCAGGAAAGGACATGGCTGTGAGTAAAAAGGCCAGTTTTACAACTTTTGTATCAGGGGCATCTTATCCAACTATCGCCATTGCCTCCCCTTCCTTAAAGCTCAGGTTTCTTCTAGAATGGCCCCTGGGACCCACTGTTCAAGGCTTGGTTCCCAGGGTGGAGCTCCTGGGAGGTGGCAGAACTTGCGGGAGATGAGGCGTGGAGGAAGAAGTTAGAGCACTCAGGATTTGGCCTTAAAGGAGACAGCGGACCTCTTCCTTCTCTTCGCTCGCTGTAGCTGCGAGGTGAGCAGCCTCCTCTGCCCCACGTCCCCACAGCCGACCGAACGGGACTATTCTAGCCCCAAGCTGCGTAGCCAAATCATCATGGGCTAAAACCTCTGAAGCCAAGATTCAAAACAAACCATCCCTCCTGCAGTTGTTTATTTGGGGCATTTTGTTAGAATGGTGGAAATCCGACTAATAACAATATGCCTTCTTTCCTAGCGTAACTCTCGCTATGGACACCAGGAAGAAAGTATCATGGTAATTGTGAAAAACTTGAGAGAGAATTTTGTGCTAACACTCCAAGTCCTGGCTCCTGTGCCTGGAGAAGTGGCTTCAACATCCAAGGTATTTGAGTCAATCGTTACAAGTCAGCTTTATGCTTAAGTCACTGGTCCAATAATAGCAAATAGACTCGAAATAATTTCTTTTTGAGCCATGAACCACTTGGAGAATTTAATAGAAGTTGTCATTCCTACTAAAAAACCCAGTAACACGTCAGTGTATGCTTACACTTTCATGGAGGCCATGGATGGCCTTTTCTCCACAGTCCACTTGTGAGCCTAAATCAAGGTCACATGTACTAAAATGACCTTTGGGATTCTTTATCTCTATATCTGCCATGGTTTGATCATATCCCTTCCCCAAATTCCCCTATGATGCCAAATGATCCCCCACTTTCATATACTAATGGTATTTGTGAGTGTGGCCTCGGGGAAGTGCTAAGGATAACTTGGGGGCCTAGGGGTGGGGGCTGAGTGGCTTTGTAAGATTTTCTGACATAGAACACTCACTGTGTCTTGTCACATGGTGTTTCTTCCAAGATAGCCATGCCATTGGGTTTCTCAGGCTCTGCAACCACAAGCCAAACCACCTTTGCTTTACAAATTACCTGCTCTGTGGTATTTTATTCCAGCAGCTGAAAGTGGGTTAAGAAAATACGTACACCTTTCCACATCTAAGCTGGAGTCCCTGAGAGAATTGGGCAGTAATAGCTGTGTGAGTGAAATGCTCTTAACAAGATTTGTTTAGAGACCCCACAAAGACACATTTTTGCTTTTTCCAAGCCCCAGTATTTCGCTCTGCCCAGGCATTCCTGTGCACCCAGGCCTCCAACTACCCTCGGGATTCTGTAAGCTGCCCGGGTCATTAATGTGTGCTGGGTCACAACATTTTGGTGCTGCTTGCTTTGCAAGGGTGGGGGCTGATTAGCGAGTGGACAAACGCTGAGGTGTCAGGCATGACAGTGGGGAACAGAGAGAGAGCAAAGAGGGGCGCCTGGAGACCAGGTGTTCAGGTGAGAAGGATTATAAAGTCTCATTAAAAATGAATGCTGTTGAGAAAGAAACCTTTAAGTGGTCTCATGTGGGCTCTCTCCTGGAAGAATTCCTTACTCCAGCCAGCCTCTGGCGAGTGTGTTAGGCCATTTTCTTTCCCAAGCAGCCTTTCCATTTCTTTTACTCTCTGCTGAAATCATCCCTACAGGGCCGGGTGGGGGGGGTGGGGGGGCGGGGTGCCACCATTTCACAAAAACCACCTTCCCAGTTTTCGCGTCAGGCCTTGCAAGAGAGAACATTCTGTCAAGAGTGTCCCAATGTCCCTGTTTTCTGTAATACTGGGTGGGACAAGCTCCGTCACACAGATCTTTGGGGATTGGTGGGAATGCTTTCATTAGTCACAGCTCATCTTTAGCCCTATAGGAATTTTAAAAATTTTATTTGCTTAGGTCTGCATTTTGTAACTGTAGAGATTTCATTGTGAAAAGTTTATGGGGTCTAAATTAATAAAAAATTAATAAATTTTTATAAATAAATTAATAAATAATTTTATTAATAAAATTAATTAAAAAATTGTTCTGTTGGTTCAGCCTGGGTCAGGTGCTTTCCATATGCTTGGCCCAGAGAACGTGTCAGAATGAACTGTAAATTGAAATCATACTTGGTTCATACCATCATGATCACAGTGGTGGCATCTATTCATAGAGGGATCACAGAAATAAATTACCCCTGGAATTCTTGGCAAATATGAGAGGTGCAAAGTCCCTTGAAAACTTGCCATGCAGGACCCAGTGAGGAAAGACCCAGGACACTTCTTGAACAGGGTGAAGATGTGATTCTGAAAAGGGAGTAGCAAGAACTGGGGCTGGGAGGCAGCCAAGCAGAGAAGAAACCTCAGCAGGGGTGGGAGATGATAAAATGAGCATCCAAGAATCACAGAGTGAGTGTGAGCGGTCAGGCTATGTCAAATAAAAGGACAATGATCATCATGAAATTGGTACACATGAAACCTGCGTTTGTGGTTATCACTCATGGATGAGAAGTAGTGAGAAGATGATGCAAGGTGGGAAGGAGACATGGGTGGCTTAAACGGAAGTGCGACTCAGTTGTCCCTTGATATTCTCAAGAGATTGTTTCCCAGGACTTCTGAGTGTGCCTTCTATAAAACAATAGTGTGTGAATAATGCCTACCTATTACCTCTTACATACTTCATCTCCAGACTGCTTAGGATATCTAATATATGTAAATACTATGTAAATAGCTATGTTGTATTGCTTATGGAATAATGACAAAAAATGTATGTACATGTTTAGCTATTTTTTCCACAAATATGTATATGCAAGGAGAGAGAAAGAGAGAATGAATATAGGCCCTCCACGGCTTCTAGCTGCTGAAAATGAACTCCAGATGCATGTGCCACTTTCTGCATCTGGTTTTACATGGTGTTGCAGTCAGCTTCACATTGCTGCGATGAACTTCCAAACCAGGAACAGTTTATGTGAGAAAGGGATTTGTTGAAGTTTACAGATCCAGGGGAAGTTCCATAATGATGGAAGAGGCTGGCTCCTGTCACAGATCCATGCAGAGAGAAATACCACCTCCAGAATCACAAGCCAGCACACTCCAAGAACCCCAGGCAGAGCTCCAACACTCTGCATACTTTATGCAGGAATTCAGATCTGGCCCCAGTAACACCTTGAGGCTGGACCCCAGGATCTGTCCATAGTGACACCTCCCTCCAGCCAAATTACAAGCTTGAATAAAACTCTTGAATCTACTGTGGAACATCCATTAAAACTACCACATTCCAGCCCTGGCCCCAAGTAAATTCATAATCATGTCACATTGTAACTTGTTTTCATTCCAACATTAAAGGTCCCTATAATCTTTACCAAGTTAAGATAGTTTAAAAGTCCCAAGTCTCATCTGAGATTTAAGATTGTCTCTTAACTGCAAGTCCTGTAAAATCAAAGCAAGTTATATACTTTCAACATATGATGGCACAAAGTAAACATTTCCAGTGCTTTGAGGCATGACAAGGAGAGACTGGACCAAAGCTACTCAATAACCACCAGGCAAACATCAAACATCTGCAGCTCAAGTCTGGCGTCTTAACCAGTGACTGACAGTCTCCAGATTTTGCAGCTCTGCCCCTCCAGCTGGGCTGAGTGGCCAGGGAAAAATTCCATCCCAATCCAATAGCACTCCATGAACAGTAGTAGTATATAAAAAACATCTTTAGGTCTCCATGCAAAACATGTTCCAACTTCAAGAGGCTTCATCATCTCTTTAACAGGGTCATCACACCATGCCTCATGTCACGTCTCAGCAGCAGCTCCTAAAACTGTACACTTCATGATGTACTCAATGCATTTTTCATGCTTCCAAAACCAATGCCAGGTATGCAGGACACAACCATGCTGTTAATTAAGGGGCAAAATAAATTTTGACCTAGAAGAGCAGGCTAATTCCTTTCAATCAAATCCATGACAGTATGCCTAAGCACCCTGTGGCTCTTACATTCTTTCTTCCCTTCCTTCCACAATGTTCTCTGAAATCTTTTTTTAAAGTTGATCTCTCAACAGCCTCTTATTTTTTAGTTTGATAAGTTTTGAGTCTCCTCCGTGTCTACCATCATCTCCATAGAGATGATTCCATGGCTAGCTGTGAGAGCAGAACTTGTAATCATTTTATAACTACCTCTGCATGGTTCCCTGAGCCCTGGAGAATGTGATTAGATATGACTTGTGTGGTGTTGGCACTTGGCTTTCACTTCTTGTCATTCTGATGAATCTTGGGTCTCCCTGGTATTTGCTGCCAACTATAAAAAGAAGGTTCTCTAATCAAAAATGAGATCTGCATCAATCAAAGGAGATATCTATATCTGTACCTGTTTATCTATATCTACATCTATCTATCTATCTATCTATCTATCTATCTATCTATCTATCTATCTATCAATCATCCATCTATCTATTTAGAAACAGGCTCTATCATCTATCTATCTATCTATCTATCTATCTATCTATCTATCTATCTATCATCTTTTTATGGAGATAACATCTTCATTCTGCCAAAGAAGATTGGAAGTTTCCCTCTAGGCATGAATTGCCTCCTGTGGTAGGGTTTTATTTTTGGGGGGGGGGTTCAAATGCCAACTCCATACCTGAGATCATGTCTGTTTTACAAAAAAGATGAAATAAAATAAGACTATGAAGGATAATTATTAAATTATTACATTTATTCCATTTTGGGGGTGGTTAGATGGGTGGAGGAAGATTTGGAGAACAGAAGGGAGAGCAGTGGAAACCTCCGTGTGGTCTACGGGCCGAAAGACCTGGGAAAAACAAAAATATCTCTTTCTACCCTGGCTGCAGGTGACAATCTCAGGTGCTGGGAGATGACAGCCCAGGAGCCAGAAAACAGGGAAAAGCCCCAATGCCTTGTGAGTAGACAGGCCTTTTATTTTGGCATAGGGATGAAGCCAGAAGGAGCCTGCAGCATCTGGAGAGGGCTGGGCTTGAACTCTGAGCATGCCTGATGTTTCCAGCTCTGTGGCAATTGCTTCAGACAGCAGGGCAAATGTGTGATGTAAGCAGTAAGAAATCAGTTTAAGATTTCTCTTCTGAGACTTTTTCTAATTATCTAATTTCTCTCTCACTCCCACTAAGTGGGCCTTATATCCAATCAGAGAGCAGTTGATTATAGAAGTCCTTTCTACTCTGTTAATATATTTATGGCAGTAAAATTGAACTCATTAAGCCATTTCACAGTATCTGAAAACCTAAAAGAAAGTGAGTAATGCTTTGAATAAACTGGTGAGAGAATGTAATTTCTTCTGAATCTGGCTCCCACCTTAGCGCACAGGCTGCGGCGACCTGCAGGATGCACAGCCTTGCAGTTGTGGAACCGACGCAACACAACAGCTCGGCTTAGGGAAATGGGAGTGGAGTTTGTAACGCTCCTCAGTAAAAGAAATAGGGAGGAGGGCCACAGGACCCTCACCTTAGAATCCACCCCAACTCCCTCCTGCCTCCAAGACACACGCCAGAGTATAAGGGAGGTGGTAGGTCAACTGAACGTGAGCTCTGAGTTCTGTAAGATCTTCACCCATGGTGGGATGTGACTCGTAGGTGAAGCGGCTATTTTTGAGTCATGCACGTTTTTGTAAGTGAGGCCTCACCTGTGCATCTGTAAGGAAGTTCAATGAACTCACAGGTTCACCAAGCTGGGCTTGATTGAAAGCCTGTCTTTGATATGTTGTTGGCTCTCTGTGGTGAACAGACTTTTGTGCATGTCTTCTCAGGAAATGCACCCTCACATAAGCAGAGAAGGAAAGCTATGGAATATTATTTGTGAATTTGGTTAGACACTTTATATTGATTTGAGTTAGGGTCAATTTCTGAAGAAAATAAACCCCAGCTAGCTCAAATGTCATGATTTTGAAAGAAATGATAATAATGTGTCTATTAAAGAATGATGTATTAAAAATTTTGTTTTCCATAATGTTTACAAGAGAATAGATTGGATTATTACTACTACTAGCATTGTATCAAGTTAAATAATGAAACGTGAAATATGAGGGATTTCATCGGTATCAGTTGCTTTCCAGAACAATAAGCAAAGCAATTGGAACACACCCCCTAGTTGAGAACAGTGAAAAATAACTGGATGAATTTGGAAGAGAAATCTTTAAAATTTTTGCTGTGAGGATATTTGCTGATCCAGAGAAAATGACTGAAAAACCAAACTGAAATTTCAGCAGAATCCCAAGGAAGGGGAACCAAAACCGAAGTCCACTCAGTGCGAAAGCCTGACCCGCACTCTTTCCTGTCGTAGGCAACGGCGGCAACAGCAGGAGTGGGATCTGGGGACAGCTGCGCAACGCGAAGCAGCCTGGGAAGTGTTTTCTCCAGAGCCCCTTCATTTAGATAGAGCAGGGGAAGATTTCAGATAGAGCCATCGTAAGAGATGGAGTTCATTAAGAAAAGATTTTAGGCCCACCTGTGTGGACTTGAGATAAGGTCAGAGATCATTTACCAAGAAATTGGAGCCATTCCCAACTGCCCCACTCACCAGCATGGAACTTTGGTAAGGCTAGAGGCTACAGATTTCATGGCCCACTGAGCACTGTCATCTAGCCAAACCACTACCTCCTTTGTTACCTTAGCCATGAATCAGCACCAGCTGTATCTACAGTGGAACTTCACAAAGCACCTAGCAGAGCCAAGACCAGCCAAGCCAAGGAACATTAAGCACTGATACAGATGCTTACTAAACCTGGGTGTGCCAGAAACGTATTGCAATAGGTAGGAATCACTTTCAGATATACTTCCAGATATCAAGCCAGAGCCTGCTCTAGAACCAGGACAAGATGCAGGGTCAGAACTGGAACCAGAGCAAGACCTAGGCTGGTCCAGAACAGTCTTCTGAAATAGAGAAGACACGAAGGAATCTGCCCATCATACAGGAACTCTCAATGCCAAGATAGCCTTCCAGGAACTTGGAAAAGAACATGAGAGATTCCAGGAATTAGTGGGTCTATCCCTGTATAATAACTATTGTTATGATTGGGATTCTACTTTCAGTGGAGGATAAAAGACAGAGCTTGGTACCCTGAGCACCAATCCACCAAGGAAAATGATACCTCAACCTTACTACCACTTAGTCCTTCCAGAACATTGCAATTATTTCGATGAAATGAGCAAATATAATCCACAAAAATTCAACCAAAATCAAACTCTGATGTACAAGTCCCAATGTAAATGCAATACAACTTGTCTCCTCCAAAAGCCACTAGTCCCAGAGTAATGAATGGTCTCCAGAGAAAATAAACAAAAAAAACAGGCAAAGGATTCCAAATAATTGTATTATAAATATGTTCAATCAAGTCAAATATGTTCAATCAATCAAAATTTTGATTACAAATAAATTCAAAGACATGAAAGAGAGCACAAAAATCAGCTTAATCAAATAGGGAAATCTACAATAATATGAAAGTGGGATTCAATAGAGATAAATACACTAGGAAAAAACAAACTAGAATGCTAGAGATGAAAAATTCAATAGATCAAATAAAAAACTCAGTAGAAATCCTCATGAATAGAATGCATCATGTGTATGTGGGGGGAGATGTTGGTGAGGCAAGATAGCAAAGATTCAAGGCATGTTTGGAGGAATTGGTGTCGACAAATAAGGATAATGACAAACTTTATATAAAAAATATGTGTACAGGACAGAAGATTTGTGGGGGGGGGGTCACAATGAAAATACCAAATGTATACACTTAATGGTTTGAATTAGATGTTCCCCATAACATCATGTGATCTGAATGCATGGACCCCAGCTGATGGATCATTGGGAAGTGGAGCCTTGCTGGAGGATAGGTGTTCTTAGGGGTGTTATAGCCAGCTCCAAAACTTGCCAAAACTTGGCTCATTCTTCTGCTGCCATTGTCCACTGTGCTCCTTTCTTGGAAGTACAAAGTGCAGTATCTTGCCTTTTACCTCAGAGAGGATGTCCTGGCATGTTCTAGATTTTCAGCTCTAGAATCTTGATAATCTCTGTGTATTTTTTAACCTGCTTCCTGGTATGTGTCTGCATTATCACTTCTGATGTATTATCTTTGTGAAGGGCGGGGCAGTTGCAAGGATTTGCCCTTGGCCTTGCCTACCTTCTTATAGTTCTTACCTTACCAGAAAACCAATGTGAAGCTTCTTCCAGATACTATGTATGGCTGTCCCAAGTGTGTAATGAAGGACCAAGGAAATGAGCACAGAGTGGGTCCATAGACATGTTGGATTCACCAGGAGATGCCTTTCAACTGGACTCCACTCATCTCTAGCTATCTGTGTTGATCCTGACAAGGTGCCATGATAATGTTTGGGGTTTTAAGGCATCCATATTAGTTCAGAGAGTAGATGTCAAAAACAGCAGGTGGGCTGGGTGTGGTGGCACATGCCTTTAATCCCAGCACTTGGGAGGCAGAGGTAGGAGGATCACCATGAGTTCGAGGCCACCCTGAGACTACATAGTAAATTCCAGGTCAGCCTGGGCCAGAGTAAAACCCTACCTCAAACAAACCAAAAACAAAAGAAAAAAAAATGGTCTCTCCTCCCCCATATCAATTTACTCTCATAAATAGTCATGAATTTTTAAAGGGAAATTGTGGTGATAGATATTAATATTCTTGCTATTTCATCACTGGGTAATTCCTCAAGGACACCTTGTTGATATCAAAGGCCCTGGCCCAGCACCCTAAATAAGTACTTCCAGGAAAAATTATTCTGTTTTCTGCTATTAAATACTTACTAGAGTCTATAGCTCTTAAGGCAAATAATATCTTTCTTATTGAATGGCCAGTCCTTGCCTCTTGTGCTATGAAAATAGTTTATTTTGGCCATTGTTCTGGAAGCAGTGAGGGGAGGTAGGACAAGATAGTGAGGAGGATAAGTGTTGTCTTACAAGACAGGCATCTCAGGTTAGCTATGTATATGGTCTCCAGGTAACGAGAGGCTGCCTTCCTCCAGACACATGTGTGTGTTCAAGTAAATCTGGGAGACTTAAGGTTCTCAAGTGCATCTGCCCAACATTCTCTGTCAGGATTCATGTTTCTCCCTTCCATATCAAGACTCTGACTTTAGAATAGGTAACAATCAAATACTGTACCTGAGTATTAAGTGTAGTCTGTCCTCATATTATGGAAGACAAGGGTTTTTCCAAATAGTGCTTCAAAGACTTCACACCAGACCTTGAAGCTAATAACTATCATCTTATGTTTTGGGGTGGGGCTTCTGTGCTCATTAATAAAAAACACTTCCATCACCCTTCATAATTATCACTGTTTATAAAAATTCCTCGTTCTACAATTATTGCCAAAGTCAGTGTGCCCATTCCACCTGTACCCCATCCCAACACTCCCAAGGTTAGAGTTTTTAAAGTGATGACACTTTATACCACTAGGATATTTGTTGTGATCTGATTGGTCAGCAAATCAATTGTAGAATCTCATCCTAAAGATCTTCTGAGGAAGGACCACACTGGTACTGAATGTTTTAGATAAGCTAAACAATTAGTTTTTGCTATGCTGTGAATGACATCAAGATTCAGTGACTTTTAATTATAACCTTTTCTTTTTTGTCTCATACCATGTAGGTCAGTAAAGCAGGCTGGGCTTAGCTGGATGGTTTTCTACCTTTGGTGGGCTACCTGTGCTGTGATCAGCAGTGAGTCCATCGCATGTTTGCTGTGCTGATCTTGGCTAGGCGCTCAGTCTCTGAGAAGTGAAATGGCTTGCTCTGGCCTTGTCATTGCCTCTGCCAAGTACTCTCAGATTTTTAGTATAGCAGAGGCATCCACTCACGGGAACAAGCAGAAGCATGGTATTAACCTTTAGGCCTTGGCTCAGAGTTGGCACACTATTTCTTCAATTGCATTTTCTACAAGAAAATACGTTGCAAACTCAGTGCCAGGTCACTGAGTGGGAAATAGTTTTCATCTTGTGACTGGAGAAGCTGCAAAGTCACATCACAAAGGTGAAATGGTGATGGCAAAACTGTGGCCATTTTCTTTCTTTTTTTTTTTTTTGCCACCAATCAGAGTTTACTTCACCATCACTAGACCATGTTCAGCCTAGGAACTGGTTGTAAGCAATTGATCTGAGAGGTTGTCCTAAGCACTGTAGCAGGAGACCAGGGAGTGAGACCGGTACCGTGAAGGGGCACTCCAAGATTATGCTCATGAGATGCTCATCACTGCGGGGACTCAAGCCGCATTGCGTGCAGGCCTCCGGGATCCTGCTCAGAGTTTGTTTCAGAGCTACTCAGTAAGAGAAGGAACTGGGGCTCCTGGGCACCACTTCCTGTCCACCATTGGTTATCAGTGCTCCTGAGGCATTGACTCCTAGGATCTTCTAGTTCTTGGCTGCCTTTAGCTGAACAAGCTTGTTCCTATGAGAAAGCTTTCACGTAGTTCTAAAGGAAGCCTCTGAGTGTCAAGGAATAAAACAGCAAGTTCTGTGGGACAGGGGGCTAACAAAGTCCCCACCCCCCAAAAAAGATTTTCTGAGCTAAAGATATGGCTTAGTAGTTAAGGCACTTAACTTTGTAGGCCTTGCCTACAAAGCCTAAGGACCCAGGTTTGATTCCCCAGTAGCCTCATAAGTCAGATGCATAAGGTGGTACATGTGCCTAGGGTTTTTTTTGCAGTGGCTGGAGGTCCTGGTACCCATTCTCTCTCTCTCTCCTCTCTCTGTGCCCTACCCCCCCCCATCTCGCCTTGCAAATAAACAAATACATATTTTTTTAAACTCTCATTGACGATTGAAAACCTGTGGCTTTACTGGTTACTGTGTTTGTCAACCTTCCTAGCAGCAATCCAAACACCGCCACTCAAGGGCAGTGTACAAGAGGGAGGAGCAGCCCTTCCTCCAGCCGGCTTGCCTGTGAGCTTTCTGTGGGCGTGTGACATTCCAGAAATACAAGAGCACTCTCAGTTACTTAGGATTGCGACAGAGGGAATCGTGAAATTGCTTCTGCAGCTCTTCTTTGCAAAATGGATCCCATTCAAAGCATGAGGGTTTTTTTCACCCCCCTTTTCTGTTTAGCTCTTTCCTAATTCATATATGATTCTCAGTGGCAAGGTCATGTCTGCTGGCTTTAGTGAACTTGGCTTCAACATGGACCAGTACTGGCTGGCATATGAGCAAGACACCTTACCCTATTTAGAGCCTGGTCAGTTATAGGGGCTCAAGTGGATAATAGTATGTTGGAACAATTTGAATGTGGGTAGTAGCTTGATTTTCAAGTTCACTGGCTCACTGATGGCTTGGTGGAACTTAGTTTCCTATTCTGAAGTCAGAGGCAGTGTCTGTTTTGCTGAGCCGCTCTGAGCAGTTTTGTCTCTTCTCTTTCTCTTTTTACTTGGAATCAGATTTATTGCTTCAGTTTAAATAGTAGGATGAGAGTTAGTTTGTCCAGCTAATGAAATAGCCTAAAGTCTAGTTATCTCATATGGAAAGCCTGATATAATATTTGCTATAGCCTAGAGATTAATATTAATTTTTTATTATCTAAATGTGACGATAACTATTATCAAATCTTTGCTTTTCAGATTCTAAGCAATAAAATCTATTGAAAATAAATTTCATAGTATATGTGTTATTTGATATGCACAAAACTTTCTGTTTAATATACATGTTTTGGAACATTATAGTTTACAGCTGCTGAAGCATTGAGCTAAATGAGGCATAAAAGAGGTAGCTGGTATGGAGAATGCAACCGTGGATTCAAGGCTGAGTAACCCCCGCCCCAACCAGCTATGTGCTCTTGGGCAAGTCATCTTCTGTTTTGTGTTAAGATCAGTTTGCTCATCCCGAATTAGAGCATAATCAAGATATTTGTCTGTTATATTTCTCAGGATTATTACAATCTGAGGGCAGAAGCTGAATCCTATCTAACTTATGTCATTGTCACAAATGCTATACACTTTAGTATACACATTATTAAATGGACATGAAAACCCCTTGCAAACTATGAATTAATATACATACTTAGTGGAATTCACAAAGTGCCTAGTGATCTAAACCCTTCTTATCTTTCCTCTTCCTCTTCTTCATTTCCCTCTTCTCAACTTCAATTAATCTCCTTCCTCCTTCTTCTTCTCCTTCTGATTCTTGTTTTAATAATAAAAGAGTACTGGTCTGAAGAAGTTGAAGTTTGTTCCCAACATCCAGCACTAGTGTGACCCTGGCTAACAGAACTTGCCCAACTACTGGCTTTCATACTTAATTTATTCATCCACTCATTCCGTTTCATTCACCATATATTTCTGATTTTGCTGAGATACAGAGTTGCCTTTGTGGTTGCCCTTGAGGCACACAGATGTGGTCCACATCTGTGAACAGTTTTGTTCTAGAGACTCCCATGGCTTTGATAATTGCCACATCCTGGCTGCTTAATCACACCAAGAAAATATGAAATAGGATTTCTTCCCTGACCAAGTTCTACAGCAGTAGGAAATTAAGAGGAAGTAGTAAAATTTTCTATTTCCATGGAAACTGACCTAATCAGAAAGGAAATAGATAGGCACAGGAATCACCTAGGTGGACTTTTGTCTCCTATAAGGGAAAGGACACCCGCATGGAGGCTGCACGCAAAGTTCATTGCTGTCTTGCTGCTTCTTCTGAGAAGATTATAACATGTCTGTACATGTTTTCTTTCCTCTTCTAACACAAGAGGTAATACTCTATGAATGCTCTTTGTGACACTTTTCATGAACATCATGGATCTGATCATAACAACCTCCCAATACCCTCTTTGTCCCTCCTCCCCCCTCCCTTCCACTGAACCTCTCCTTTCCAGCTAACTCCTTTCATATTTTGATGACTTTTTTTTTTTTTTTTTTGCCTGTTTCCATCATCCATGTCAAAATGTTGATGAGCTCAATATGGTGACAGTCTTGTGGGGATAATAACAGCCTCTGTAAGCTCATGAAGTAATCAGCACTTTGTATACAGAAGATAGTGTCCCCAGGGTCTCCTGCCCATCCTCCGGCTCCTAATATTCTTTCTGCCCCTCTTCTGAAATGTTCTCCAAGCTTAAAGGTCTTGATAAAGATGTCACTTAGTACTGAGCCATCACTATTTTCAGCCCTTTGATAAGCTTTGAGTCTCCTCAGCCAGTATTCATTGCCGTCTGCAAGAGGAAGCTTCTCTGACCAAATGTGAGAGCAGCACTATTCTATTGGAATAGACTTAGTATAAATATCGGAAGGTAATTTGATGAGTACAACATATTCTTTAAGTCATCTAATAGTAAGGGACCCTCCTATGGCCCATGACTTTGCCAACCATAGTTTGTAACTAGGTTTTCAGTATCTAGTCATGGATTCCCTCCCACAGCATGGGTCTCAGATCTAATCGGTAAACAGTCGGTTACTTCATAGCTGTCATGCTACTCTTGCACCAGGGGCAAGCTCAGTTTTGATGAGGGCCCAGTGGCAGGTACTCTATGTCACACGGTGGGAGTGTTATGTACAGGCAGTCACGTCTGGCAACGAGAGGCATGCAAAGAGCTAGGTGGGACTAGGCTTGCTTCTTTTGTAATAAATTTCTCTGAAGAACTCACAGGATGACATGAGAACTACATTCAGAGTGTAAATACAGTGACTTGTGGACTTCCCACCTCTTGATTCCTTAGCACCTCACAGTAACTCTACGTAGGGAACAAATCTCCAACTAGATGAATTCTGAGGGTGAAACCCATTATACCCAAGCAGTAGTGATTATATTGCATTCATTGTGGTCATAAATACTAAATCATTTCAAGAGGGTGACATGTTAACTGTTCAGGAAATTTTATTTTGTTATTTAAAAAAATTATTTATTTATTTGAGAGAGTGAGGGAGGGAGAGGCAGACACACACACACACACACACACACACACATGGAGAGAAAGCATGCCAGAGTGTCCAGACACTGAAAACAAACTCCAGACTCATGTGCTACCTTGTGCATCTGGCTAACATGGGTCATGGGGAATTGAACTGAGGTCCATTGTCTTTGCAGGAAAATGTCTTAACTGCTAAGCCATCTCTCCAGCCTTGACTCTATTACTTGATTTTATCTCCAATGACAGAATCCAAGTGTGTCATGAAGATACACTGCAATAAATGAGTATGTGAGGAGGGGCTCAGGAGCAGGGTTTCCCTACTCCAAGAAGATCACCCCATTCTATTTTCTTTAGCTTGGACCCACAATAAATTTCAGACCTTTTTTTTTCCCTCTTTTGAAACAGGCAGAGAGAGGGAGAAAACAGGTATACTAGGGCCTCCAGCCACTGCAAACCAACTCCAGAGGCATGTGCCCTCTTGTGCATCTGTCTTACATGGTCCTGGGCCATAGAACCTGGGTCCTTTGGCTTTGCAGGCAAATGCCTTAACTGCTAAGCCACCTCTCCAGCCCACAATTTCTGCTCATCTGTTAGTGGACACTTAAATTGATTCCATGTCTTGGCTTGTGGAAGATCCTGTACAGAACCCTGAAGTGTTTTTATACTAGAGTCTACTTAAGACTCTAATTCCATTTTTTTTGAATAAATATCTCAAAAGATATGGAAATGGATCATAGTAAGTTACTTTTTTTTTTTTTTTTTTTTTTTTTTTTTTGCAAAACCATCACACCATTTCCTATAGAGTGGCTAGCTACACTATTTTGTATTCCTACCAGCTGTGTGCAAGGGTTCTAACTTCTATGCCTTGCTAACATTTGTTGTCTTTTGTCTCTTGAAGTAAGCTACTGATAAAACTGGGTATCTACATGCAAAATGGTGGTTGTTTGATTCAGGTGTCCCCCCTAAACTTAGGTGTTCTGAATGCTAGGTCCCAAGCCCTTGGCAATTTGGTAATTAAAGGCTCCTGGAGGCAGTGTATCACTGGGGGGCAGGCTAATGGGTATTATAGCCAGTTCCCCCATGCCAGTGTTTGGCACACTCCTATGTTGCTGTTGTCCACCTTATGTTGGCCAGGGGTGATATTCACCCTCTGCTCATGCCATCATTTCCCTCTGATACCAGGGAGCTTCCCCTCAAATCTGTAGCCAAAATAAACCCTTTTTCTCCACAAGCTGCTTTTGGTTGGGTGATTTCTGCCTGCAATGTGAACCTGACTACAACAGTAAAGTTGGTACCAAGGAATGATGTCATTTGCTTTTAGACACCTGACCTTGTGGCTTTGGCTTTTTGGAGCTATTTTCAAGAAGAATGTGGAAGGAGTTAAAATTTTGGCCCAAGAGACACTTTGCAGTGCTGTAAGTACAGCCTAATGGACTACTGTGGTCAGAGTTGAAAGACCTGAATTCAGTAAGAACTATGGCCTGTGAAGTTTGGCTTATGAGGGTGAGACAGAGCTTCACCTGGGCTGAGCTAGAAGCAGTTTGTGTGAGAGGCTTGCTGTTGTGTCTTGAGAATTTGTGCAGGGTTGCTTTGCATAAAAATGGACTGATGTGAACAGAGGGATATGGCACAGAAAAAATGAAATCTTTGGGCTGAAAGTTCTTCCCATTCAGCTTCAATTATATGAGAGATTAAAACCTTTGAGATTGAGCCAGCTGGCCTGAACTGGGGCAACAGGAAGAATGTAGACTCTTTTGAAGGGACCTGAGTGCTCAAGGAGTGTCCTGTTCTTCAAAGACTGCTTTTTCACCCCCTGAATTAACAAGTTGGCACCCTACCTGGTATTGTGGAGTATAAGAAATGAAGGAAAGAGAGGGTCATTGAGTTTGTAACATGGTTTTGTGTTTTGGAAATGGCCATGGGCAGTGTGAAGCAGGTTTGCTGGATGCCTGCATGGAGACCCCATGGGTCCATGAGGATGAACCGTGGGTTGCAGTGGAGACCCAGTGGAGATGCCAGGACCACAAGATGGCTGCTAAAGAAAGCTGTTGGCCCTGATGAAGTTTTCCAGAACTGTGAGTTGCCTAGCTGGAGAGGTGGAATTGGAATGCCAGAGACTTGTTGCTGGTTATAATTATCAGACTTGGAAATTTGACACTGACTAGAGTTACTGGATTTGGAATTCCAGAATATGATGTTTACCCTGGTTGTTTTAAATCTTGTATTGGTTGACCATTTCTTTGCTGTGCCCAATGCCATCTTTTGTAGTTTGAGTGTTTATTCTGTGTCATTATGGTTTGGGGGGGATTTTTTGGTATTCTGACTCAGTTACAAGACCTTGGATTATGGGGATGTTTAAACATCATTAGGATTGATCAAAAATATGCAGAGTTTTAAAGTTGGGCTGAAAGTATTGTATTTAATATCATGTACAGATATCAGTTTATTGGGGCCAGGGGCAGAATGTGGTGGTTTGATTCAGATGTCCCCCATAAACTTACTTAAGTGTTCTGAATGCTAGGTTCCCAGCTGATGGAGGTTTGGAAATTAATGCCTCCTGGAGGTATTTTGTGTATTTTTGGCAGCGGACTTGTGGGTATTATAGTCAGCTTCCTCTTGCCAGTCTTCGTCCCACTTCCCTGTTCCTGCTGTCCACCTGATGTTGGCCAGGAAGTGATTCCACCCTCTGCTCATGCCATCATTTTCCCCTGCCATCATGGAGCTTCCCCTCAAATCTGTAAGCCAAAGTAAGCCCTTTTATTTCCCACAAGCTGCTCTTTGTTGGGTGATTTCTGCCAGCAATGTGATCTTGGCTACAACAAAAAGAAATAGAACTGAACCTTCTTTTATACCGTACACAAACACCAACTCAAAGTAGATTGTAGATTTAAATATAAGACCTGAAACTATGAAACCACAGAAGACAGTCTTTATGGCATTACTCTTGACTGTGACTTCATAAGTTTGACACCATAAGCAAAGGAAACAACAATGAAAATAAGCCTGTGGGACTCTATCCAAAAGAAAACCATTAACAAAGTAAAATCAGCTGGGGAATGAGAGAAAATGTTCAAAATACATGCATCTGATAAAGTGTTAATCTGAAAAACACGAGCTCCTGAAACTCAACCGGACAAACATAATAACCTCACAGAAATAGGGTGAGACTTGAATAGACATTTCTCTAAAGAAGATGTACAAATGAGCAATGGCTATATGTACATTTTTTAAAAAGCTCAGCATCACTACTCATCAGGGAAATGCAAATCAAAACCACGAGGTGGTCTACCTCACAGCCCAAAGCATCTTCCTTCACTCAGAAACCGCTACGATGCCTTTTTCCTATCTTAACCTTGAAAGCATGGTGCATTCGGTTCATTGTTCAATGTCTTGGTTTCTTATGGCCTTCCTTGCTTGACCTGTGACTTTAGGTCTCACCTCTGCATCATCCCAAGCCATGAATAACATTCTGTCAAGGACTTTATCTGAAATACGTTTAATTTTAATAGAGTAGCATCTGTATGAATCCTAGTCTAGAGAAGTCTAAGCTCCAGGCGCAGAGAAAGCTGTGCTGCCTGGGGACACATGCTCAAGGAGGCATGGGAGTGGCTGGTAGTGCCAAAAGAAAAGGGAATGTTAAACAGCGAGGGCTCCAGGAAGGTCTAAAGAGTCGCTTGTTCAGTGAATGGAGCAAAAGCTAGGCTGCAGGATAAAGGCAAGGACAGCTGGAGAAACAGTAAAGGGAGCTGAAATGCACTGAAGAATCTCCTACATGTGACTCCCTCCATTAAGTCAGACTTCCTGGCATGGAGGAGAGTCGGATCAAGTAAGCATCTAATTCTTTAAGTGCTCTTAGTTCTTTGAAGCAATGTCCACTGAATTCAAAGTGCTCCAAGATAATAAAAATGGTGCTGTTTTTCATCATCAATTTTATTTTTGTTGCAATGAAACCATTCCTGGGAGAAGTGAAAGAGATGGAGGGGGCAAGTAAACTCAATTACCTTCCTTCGGGGAGGGTGTTCTGCAAGGGGCTCTGTTCTTTTGTAGAAGAGCGAGCAAGCATTTTCAGAATGGAATTTCTTGTTTGCTTGCTTCCTATGACTCGGCTTATTCATAGTTCTTATCCACAGAGAAAAAGCAGCAAAACAAAGAACAGGAAATTTCACCATGCTGCGCTGCATGGCAGGAACTGTTGAAATGGTTGTTCTAGTAACAAACTACATATTCACACTGACCACAGCCCAGTGTGGCATCTTCAGTTCCTCTGCAGAATGATTGCCCAGAAAAGAAATGGACTTTAAAGATCACTGATTCAATAATGAAGGAAAATTATTAACATAACTTATTAGACTGTTATTTAAGAACTATGTATGGTGTAGTACACTTAATTTTTATAACTGCATGAGGTTCAAATAACTAATATCTTTATTTTACAGATAAGAAAGTGAGGGTCAGAGGTGGAAATTGGCAGAGCTGAACAGTGGGTACCAGAGACTAAGCTCTTGAATAAATGTCATATGTCTATTGCATGTGCAGAAAGCAACCTTCCTAGGTATCTAGTGAGGAATGGAAAATAAATAAGACAATTCCAAGATCATGGAAGCTACTAAAGAAGCTTAAAAATTCCATGATCCCCACTAATCACAAGCAAACTCTCTGTGGATTCATAACTGAAGAAATCAGCCAAAAGCCCAGCAGGTATGTTATTATTATAAGTCATCATGGTAACCATTGAGACCATAAGAACCAAACCCATCCTGAAAATAATCACCTCTTGTTACTAGACCACATCCACATGTCATGGGAGGGTCACATGACAGGAGGCAGTTGGATTTCACAGTTAAGGTCATAAGCAGAGCAGGTTAACCAGTGCTGCCTCATGAAAGTTCCGTGAAATGGACTTGTCCTCTGATTGCTTGTTGACCATAGTAGCTGCTATCTACATGTGCTCTCTGAGCCCTTCAAATGTGCCTAGCATGACTGAGGAATTGCATTTTGTGTTTCATTTTAATTAACATAATTGAAACTTCCACACGAGGGCTATATATGAGACAATGCAGAAATTGACAATGCCGGGATTCCCCCCCCCCAGAGTTATCTTATTAAAAAAGGGGGGTAGGAAAGGGATGAGGGTAAGGATGGCACCAACATGTGCTGTTTACACACCGAGTATGTACATAACTAATAAAGAAAAAAACCACAAAACCCTTGGTGAATGAATTTAGCACCTAATCTAGCCTTTATCACCTTTGAATTTTCTCATTTTTTTTCTAAAAAGTGCAGAGCTGCTGCATTCATATAAATGTCTCACCTAAATTTGAACAGAAATGGGGAAAGCCATAATCCCAAAGTGCTCAAATGCTTGCCAAAATAAAAATGAATCGGTGCTAAGACATGGCCCATGCCAGCAGGGGAGAAGCCTACAGGGGATTCTTTACTGGAGGCAAGCCACAGTTGCAAAGAAGTGAGTGTGCAAATTCATGTTCTGAGCCAGCAGGGCAGACACGTGGAGTGATAAAACAAGCTGCCACTTTAACTGGTTTTGGAGGGTGTGGAGAATGTCAGAAATATAGATGGGGTGAGGAAGGAACTAGAAAGAAGAGCAAGCCTTCATGCCGTGCAGTATCCTCCCTGATCCTGGCCTTTGAGTGGCCCTGTGGAACCCAAGGAATATATTACATCTTTTCTTCCTGGAATTGGGGCTGGTAGGAGGCTGTGAGTATCTACCTGCATCTACATCAGAGCATCTCTCTCATGCCCAGTTCTTTCAGGCTCCTCCTTCCTGCACCTCTCTGTTGCAGGAATGAAGTGTGACTGCAAAGGCTCAAAGCTGGTTCTTACACAGCTGGTGACAGCAAGAGAAGAACCAACCATTGGGGAGGTGGCTTGCACGCAAGCATAAGCTAATTGCTGCTATACAGAAGCTCTCTGGTCATAGGAGGAAGAGGAAGCTGAAGGCCAGCTGTGGCTTCTCTAATGAGGGACCCAGAAGTTGAGGGGTAGGTTTCTGTGTCATACTGACCAAAGAAAGTGAGAAGGCTTCTGGGAAAGAGGATGAGTGTTTGGAGAATGGTTCTTTATCAAAGCACTGGGCTTGGCAGGCTTGAAGCAGAGAGGGATTCATTTCCTCATGTCAATTTTGTTCAACCTAAAATTAGACTCTGGATAATCCTATGGAGGAAACTGTTCTAGAAAACTCTTCAATGTCAAAGAGATAGACTGAAGGAGGCTGGATGCATGGTTGTGTTGATGCTGTTCCCCAGGGCAGAGGGGAACTTGACCAGCTGTTAATGCAGGAAAGTAAGGTGCTCAAGTCTTAACAAACCCACATTGCATGTGCGAATCCACGGTGTGTAGAGACAGCACTCCATCTCCACTCACCTCTGGTTTCTGCTTTCTGTGGCTTCAGTTACCTGTGGACAATTGTGCTTCAAAAGTCTCTCTATATGTTTAGGGAATATTTAGGAGGAGGAAGGGATCAGCGAGGGTGGGGGAGGGATGATGGGGAAGGCAGTGGGAGTAAACAAGAAGAGCTTAATGCTGTGTACGTATGAAAATGTCACAGGGCAAGCCATTTATTTGCATGCTAAGCAAAAACTTACTTTAAAAATTTATCACTATAGTATAATATGTGAACAATCAAGAGAGATAGAATAATACACTTAATTACAGCATAATGTAAATGTTCTACTCTATTATTGCTTATTATCACTTAGTAATATTAATCTATTACTAATACTAATTTATACCACACATACTTATGCACATATTTAAGTGTGGATATTGCATCTTTAGGGCTTGGTGCTGCCTGCAGTTTCACATGGAACCTGGGGTCTTGACATGTGTCTTCCAAAGGAAGGAAAGAACCAGTTCAAGGATGTTTTTCAAAAGGAATCCAAAAGCAGAGGGTCAAAGCCAGCATTCTAGGATAGGCCAGGCGGGGAGAAGACGGAGGTAATGATTGGTTTTAGAAACCCCAGGAGAGCCTGTTCACTTGAAATCTCTCTCTCCCTGAGCTCTGCCTGAGCCACATCCACCCATGGTGGGTTTCTTAGTACTGGCAGGCTTTTGGTTGGGACATGATTAGTCACTCTCCTTTCTTTCTCACTGAAAACCCCTGGAACCTGACTGAGTGGAGGAATGACTGCATTTGGAAGAGAGGAGACTTGAGGGGCCTGTGGACCTGGGACCCATTGTAGTAGCCAGCTCCACACTGCTGGGGTGAACATCCAAACCAGACCTAGTTTATAGGAGGAAGGCTTTACTTCAGCGGACAGGTCCAAGGGGAGGTTCCGTCAGTGGCAGAAGAAGCTGGTTCCCATTCATACATTCAAGCAGAGAGGCATGATCAAAACAGCCAGCACCACAGACAAGCACAAGCGGTCAGCAAACCTCACAGAACCAGGTAGAGTTCAGACTCTCTGCATACGTTTAGGCTGGAAATCACATCTACCCCAAACACACCTTAGAGCTGGACCTCAGGACCCATTCCCTCCCACTGACACATCTTCCAGCCAGGTGGCTGGGCATCTGAGTTTGAATAAAACCCCTGAGTCTACTGGGGACATACAGTCAAACTACCACACCCATGGAGTAGGGGAGAGAATGTGACAGATATTCCCACTCACACCTTTGTATTAGGCCAACCCTGCAGTTTAAACTATGGCCCTTGGTGATGCCCGGCTCAGGATCCCAGCTGCTGTTGTGCCCACTCCATGCTGGTCTCAAGTAGCTGACTTGTCCTCAACTGAACTGTCCCCCTCCACATCACCTCAGTGAATGCCCCTCCGTCAGCTGCCCTCAAAAACGTCACAGTGTCCGCTGCTTCTCCCTCATCCTCACTCACATCAGGTGATTTCCTGAATCTTGGTTTGTGTGCCATTCTGGCGCCTGTTGGATTTATTTCCTATTCTGTTTGCTATTCTCAGGTCCGCTGCTGCTCCAGTCCATGGTTTCATACCACTCAGACTTGCCTCTGGGTCCAGCTCGCTTCTTCCATCCTTCCAGACTGAAGCTCTCCCAGATGGGTGGATCTCCCTTTGCTGGTCCTGCATCTCCAAAGGCATCCTCCTCCCCTCTGCTCAAACTTGTTAGAAGGCAAGTAGCAAAGTGTCAAGAGAAAAATACTTCTCCCAGCTTCTCTCCTGGCCATAGGCACTTAGAAAAGCTTGACAGTCAGATGGTAGAGTAAGATGTTAGATGGACTCCAAGAAGAAAGACCTTGATATCTGCCATCGGAATGTCTTTCTCTGTTTTTCCATCTTGTCTTTCTTCTTCGTTTTTCCTGGAGAGTACACAGTGGCCAAACACAGGAACCTTGAAACCACAGGGGACCATCAGAGTTGTTGCAGACTGAAATACTCTCACCACATAAAAAAGTGAGGCGATGAACATGCCAGTAAGTGTGATTTAAGTATGTTATCATGCATTAAATTATGCCCTTCATAACAATGTCTTGGTCAACATCAGACTACCCATGCAGTGGGCCCATAAGGTGGTAATGGAGCTGAGAATTCCTATCAGCTGGTGACATCATGGCTGTGATAGTTTGAATGTACGTCCCCCAGTAGTCTCAGGTGTTTTTATAAAAAAGCTTGTCTCTGGGATGGAGAGATGGCTTAGCAGTTAAGGCATTTGCCTGCAAAGCCAAAGGATCACCATTCAATTCTCCAGGATCCACATAAGCCAGATGCACAAGTGGGCATGTGCATCTGGAGTTCGTTTGCAGTGGCTGGAGGCCCTGACATGCCCATTCTCTCTCTCTCTCTCTCTCTCTCTCTCTCTCTCCCTCCATCCCTCCCTCCTTCTTTTCCTCAAATAAATAAATAATGCATTCATTCACACACACACACACACACACACACACACACACACACACACACACACACACAAAGCTTGTCTCCAGCTACCTGGCCGGCAGTGTCACTGGGGGTGGATCTGATTTCCAGCCTAAAGATTTGCAGAGCTTGAGCTCTACCTGGGTCCCTGCTGGGTTTTTTTTGTTTGTTTGTTTGTTTTTTGTGCTTGTGGTGCTGGCTGCTTGGGGGTGTCTCTGTTAGGATTTATGAATGGCAGCCAGCTTCTTCTGCAATTGTGGCAGAACTTCCCCCAGATCTACTAGCATGAAAATACACCCTTCCTCCCATAAACTGTGTCTGCTTTGGGAGGAAGTTCATTCCAGCAACAGGAAACCATCTACAACGACGGCTATAGTGACAACATGAACTACACTTTAGTCATGTGTTTGGAGTGATACTGGTATCAATAAACCTTCTTTACTTCCAGTCATATTGCGCGTAGTACACACAATTATATCCAATACATACTGATTGATACACAACCATGCTGTGTACTTATTTTAATCATAATTTTAGTGTGTGCTTTCTAGTTATTAAAAAATTTTACTGTAAAGCAGAACGAAATGTCCACAAAAACCTCATCATCTCATGTTCTCGTGTTTTGATTGCATTAAAAAGCTATGGCCAGATGTGGTGGCGCACGCCTTCAATCCCAGCTTGAAAGGCAGAGGTAGGAGAATTGCTGCAAGTTTGAGGGCACCTTGTGCTACAAAGTGAGTTCTAGGTAAGCATGAACTAGAGTGAGACCCTGCCTTGAAACAACACACACACACGCACACGCACACACACACACACACACACACACACGCGCGCGCGCACACGAGGAAACTGTGCATGGTGGCTCACTCCTATAATCCTAGTGCTTGGCAAGCTGAAGCAGGAGGGTGGGAGGATTTCTATGAATTCAAAGCCAGCCTGGGTATCACAGTGAGTTCCAAGACAGTCTGGACTACAGAGTAATGTCCTGTCTCAAGCAAGTCACCCACCAGTTAACTCATCTGTCTAGGTTTATGTCTATGAGCCCTGTGATGTTAGCACAATGGCAAAAATCCCAAGAACACTTTTCTCAGAACATGTCCCTGTCATTAAACACTGCAGCTGTGCACGTGTAAAGAGATCATGTTATAGAACAAAAATATTTATAGATATTTATATTTTAGTTTATTACTCCTTCACAAACCTGAAAAAAAAATACTTGATACATAAACTTTAACCCTAACTTCTTCAAAGCCTTAAAGAAGTACCAATATCACATGTTTCTGAGATTCTTGACAGAGAAAAATGAAATCCTTCTTCACTGAAGCCACTTTTTACCAAGAGTCCTTTTTTTGCCAATGTGGTGGTTTGATTCAGGTATCCCCCATAAACTTAGGTGTTCTGAATGCTAGGTTCCCAGCTGATGGAGATTTGGGAAATAACGCCTCCTGGAGGAAGTGTATTGCTGGAGGCGGACTTATGGGTGTTATACCCAGCTCCCCCTTGCTAGTGTTTGGCACAGTCTCCTGTTACTATTGTCCACCTTATGTTGACCAGGGGGTGATGTCCACCATCTGCTCATGCCATCATTTTTCCTGCCATGATGGAGCTTCCCCTTGAGTCTGTAATCCAAAATAAATCCATTTTTTCCCATAAGCTGCTCTTGGTTGGGTGATTTCTGCCAGCAATGCAAACCTGGCTGCAACAGCCAGCGCAATGTGACAGATACATAGGACCATGCTTCCAAGTGTGTCGCCAGCCACATGTAGGGCATCGCCTCTACCTACTGGAAGCTCCCTGAGGGCAGGAGCTCCTGGTTTCATTTACCTTATGTCTTCTAGCACTGCCAGCTTATGGCAAGTACTCAGTAAATGCTAATGGAATTTTCTGGGTCTTTGTGAATCTTGGCTGAGGTAGAAGCCTTCTTTAGATTCACTGGCTCCCACATATGAGCTGTTCCACCACAGATTTCAGGATAAGAGTGTGAAGACACAACGTGTGGTGTGAGGAAGGTGAGCCCCAGACCACATTGGCATCATTATCTTGCCACATGCATATTTTTATGGCATTCATTGTTTCTGGATGAAGCCATTTCAAAATAACACCAGTTAGACTGAATTAGAGCCCTATAGCTGAATTTAAATGTTATCACCTCTTTAATCACAAACTGAGGCCATATTCTAAGGTACTGGTGGTTGGGATTTTAACATGTGAGATTTGAGGTAACACAAGTTAGCCTGTAACAACCTTCTTATGTGGCTTATGTTATGTGTGTTCAGAATCTGTTTAGACCTTAGAAGCATTCCTGACTATCTGACCCCACGGGTCACACTACAGACTAGCTAAGAGGAGACTGGGCTGTGCGTTAATGGACAGATTGTGTCTGGAACTTCCCTCTGTAGCATTCCATGAGGAAAAAGGTTAGAACACACGGAGCATTCTGTTGAAAGGAGGAGGACACAGTATCCTATTGATTTCCATTCAATGTCCCAAACAATATTTCCTTCACTGTTTTCTAAAAAAAATTGGTCATGTGGACTATTAATTGGCATTGTATGATATAAAGTTTTTTTTGAGTTTGGGTAAAAGAAAGAGTATGAGAGGCAGAGAGAAAAGGAAGAAGTAAGGAAAGAACGAAAGAAGGAAGGAAGGAAGAAAGAAAAAAAAGAATAAAAGAAAGGAGGAAATGTGTGCCTGGCTTTTATTTATGGTTTTATTTAAAATTGTAAAATCACAGAAAAGTGCCTCCCATGGATAAGGGGCTCCCATTTTCTGGGGTGGGACCTGCAGTGAAATAGCCATGTGGGTGGCATTTACACCTGCGATTCCTGTTTTATATGGGAAATAAATTTGCCTGTGATGTGAGAAACAGTGGGAAATGAGCAGTTTTTATGGTGTGCCGTGATCTCACCTTGAAGTCATGAAGGATAATGGCTCATAAAGCTTTGCAGTGGGAGAGGCTGAGCGAAGGTGCCTGTGCTGCTGCTCTGGCTGGGAACCATCTGAGTCCACCGGAATGTCACCGTCGCTGTGATGGCACATTAAGCTTGGAGTCAGGAGTCAGGTGCTGCCTTCAGTCATGGAGCACAAAGGCAGTTTGCTGGTTTCATCAGCCTGTGCGAAGGGACAATACAGGGATAATGTGACTCTTGTTGGCCATTTAGAGCAGGGACAGCGTGCCTGATCGCATTTCCCCATGCCTCGTTATATCTACCTGGAAGAAACCATTGGTTTGGTTTTCTGACTGCTCTGGGTCATCAGGATTTTAAAAAAATTCTTAATATCTGTTTTCCAAGACTTCACACCTCACCTACACTTGACTGAATGAAAGTTTGAACATATAATAAGAGCAAATGTTATGGCATTTTCTTCTCAAGAGTCCTAAAATAAACATAGTACCTACCAACTGGATTTATGTAGATTTTAAATTATTTTAATATTCAAACTTGAAGTATCTAATTTTTAAATTCTAATTTAGTTTTAGTTTTTGACTATTCTATATGTGCATATCATGCATTTTGATCATATTCACCCCCATTGCTCTCCCTTACTCCCCTCCCATTCCTGCTAAACACTCCTTACCAATTAGTCTCCTCCCTACTTTCATGTTGTGTGTGTGTGTTTGTCTGTGTTTATGTGTGTGTGTGTGTAACACAATTTAATTAGGGTTGATTGCAAGAGCATGGGTGAAGGATTATTAACCCAAACTTGGTCAACATAACAGTGTCTAAATGCTTGAAAAACACGACTCCATGGCTCCTTCTCCCCCAGCAACCATTAACTATCCTCAGCTTCTGGGGGAGAGGCAGGACCTCATAAATCCATCCCCCATCCATGATGGAATATTAATGGGCTCTACCCAGTGCAAGCCACCATATCTACTGAGGGCTCATGAGGCCAATAGCCACTTCATGTCTTGAAGACAGAATTCCATGGCCCTCCTCCCTCCCCTCCACACCGCCACCCTTCACCACGTACGTTCTTTCTGTCCCATCTTCCAGGAAGTTCCTGAGCCTTGGCAGGTGTTGATGTAGAAGTCCTGCTTAGGGCTGGGCACAATAGTCACTTATTCTCAGAATGTGGACTAGATGTGTATCTCTGCAGGAATCACTGATCACCATAAAGAGAAACTTCCTGACCCCAGCTGAAAGCAACTTGTTTATGGGTACACACATAAGTATTCAGAAGACTGACAACATGTCCATTTAGCAAAATCACAGCAGCACTTCCACCGTAGGGCCAGTGGCCTCCCCAAACATGGGCTTTTCACAAGTCCTGGAACTGAATGAGTGGAACATGAGTATGAAAGGTCATTTCTTCATTCATCCACACAGAGACTGTACGTTACGAATCAACTAGGGCTGAGTGTGGTGACGCACACCTTTAATCCCAGAACTCAGGAGGCAAGGGTAGGAAGATCACTGTGAGTTCAAGGCCACCCTGAGAATACACAGTGAATTCCAGGTCAGCCTGAACTACAGTGAGATACTACCCCCAAAAAACATTCAGAAAAAAAAAAAAAGATTCTACTAGGTCTGGTATACTAGAACAAGGGCAAATAACTGTCTGAGAGGTTCATGGGAAAGCTAAAATGGCTTAGAACCTCCTGGTTAGAGCCAGGGAGTCAACAATGGATAAAATATTTAGCAAAAAGGCATGGTAAGTACCTTAGGCAAGGTCCTTTGTATGCCTGTAAAAACATAAATAGGCTAAATAATGCTAAATAATGTCTTTTAACACATTTCAAGTGTTTTTTTTACTTCAATTAAAAAATGCCATTTGGCTAAATGTATATACCATGCTCATCAAACTGCCCAGCAAGTACTTCTCATAATGTTCATACCCATATATTAATGCTACTCTCACTTTTGATAAACTTCTCTTTTCAGATGGAAGTGACCTTGGGATGACTCAGAAGGTGCCATGGTGCTGGAAAGAAGTGACAGAAGTGCTCAGCACTGCAATATCTCGATCACACCTTCCAAGGCTCAGGGTCCATTGTGGAAGAGATGGCGGAAAGAATGTAAGAACCAAAGGAAGGGCAGGACTCCTTACAACGTGCTCCTTTAGACACAAAATGTCCTGGATATCCATGACCTCACAGTGCCTGACACTACCTACACCAGATCATCATGAGAGGAGGAAAAGATCATGACATCAAACTAAAACAGAGACTGACTGAGAGGGGGAGGGGTATGTTGGAGGATGGAGTTTCAAAGGGGAAAGTGGGTGGAGGGAGGGCATTACCATGGGATATTGTTTACAATCCAGGAAGATGTTAATACAAAAATAATAAATAAATTTTTAAAAATTCTTGAGTTTACTTTGGTTTTTTTTTTTTTTATTCTAAAGCTACTTGGCCATAAACAGACATTGGAATGCTAGTTTTTTAAATTTTTATTTTAAAAACCTTTTTTTTCCACAGACTTTATTTATTTAATTAATTTGTTTGTTTATTTTCTAGGAGAGAGAGAGAATATGAGCATGGCCAGGGCATGTAGCCACTGCAAACAAACTCCAGATGTATGAGCCACCTTGTGCATCTGGCTTTATGTGGGTATTGGAGAATCAAACCCAGGTCATCAGATTCTGTAGGTAAGTGCCCTAATCACTGAGCCATCTCTCTGACCCCCAGTTATTGATTTTTTTGATGGAACTAATTTAACAATTTAGGTGTAATTGAATAAAACCAATGAAAGAGGGAGAACAGAAGGAGCTGAAGAAGGAGGGGGAGAGGGAGCCGAGCTTTGCTGGGCAGTGTGTATGGGATATGGCCTGCTGTTAGTTTGAAAACATTGCCACCAAGAAAAAGTTCAGTTTCTAAGCTCCGGAAGCCTGTGCTGTGGTGGCAATGAAACCAAGAACAGTCTGCCATGTCAATCTCCACCTAAGTGCCACACAGGCCCAGGTCTCCTCTGACTGGCTCAGCTCCCGCCACACGATATGGGTTCAGTAAGTACTCATCCCTTAAGTGAATGAACTAGAATACTTTTATCATTGATTTTGATTTCATGTCAGGAGTCAGATACTTTGTTATTATTTTCTCTGCAGTGATGAGAATTGAACCCAAGGCCTCAGGCACGCTTTACCACTGAACTATGCTCACAGCTTAGAAGCCACAAAGTTAACTTCACAGATCTAACGATTTATTGAAATAGCTCCTTCCTACTTGTCCATAGTTAACAGCCTATTTGTTTTTACTTATACACAAAGAAGTTTCTTTTGTTGTATCCGATGTCCTAAAAATTAAGCATTTTATTCCTCAGTGGGAATGCTTCCCCCCAAGAGGATGCTGTCTGTAGACTATTGAAGCTATGGTTCTAGTGTGCACTGGCTCACATTTGGGTCCGCAAAGGAGAAAGTCTTGCTTTCCCACACACATAAATTTATTGCGGGGGCTTGCCCACAGACACCGTGGTTCATGCCTTGCAGGTGCTGGAGTACGCAAAGATCTCATCATGCGATTTTGGTCTGGGGACTGGCGGGAGGAAAAATGGTGGGTGTCCAGTGTCTGCTCTTCAAGTCCAATTGTGTCCTCTGTCCTTCCTCTCCTCTTCTGGCTGCACAGTGCTTCCTTGCCCTCTGGCAAAGGTAGTCCTCAAGGTGGCTGTGGTTCTCTGGCAAGAGGATTTCCTGGGACAGGATTTTACAATGCAGACTGTAACCTTAACCCCCAGAAATGTTGGCTACATTTGACTTTCACAGCTCCATGTCCTGGAATGCTAGCCCTTGTCACTCTGCCACTGGTTCCTGTGCCATCTTTCTTCTGTTGGCTTCAGCAAATAGTAGGTCCAGTTGGGAGATGTGAGAATAGGAAGAGACGGGGTTGGCATGCTCCTTCCTCCTGCCTCCTGGACCACATTACATGGCAGCTTCTTCTCGACCCTGTTCCTGCTGGAGGCCTTCACAGGGCTCCAGCTCTCACTGTCCTTGGTGATAAAATTCTCCATTGTTTGAAACTTCAGGCATGATGTCTCAAGGACAGTGATGTCCCCACTGTCACTGCCTCGGCATTGCTATTGTGCATCGAAACCCTGTTCATATCCAGGTGGTCAATCTCAGTTCCTTCCTGTGACCCTCGTGGGATGACTTCTGTTTCTTGGTCAAGCCCTACAGATATGTCTGCTAAGTTAGACTTTACTATGAGCCAAGAACATTCTTCTTTTCTTCTTCTCTTTGTTACGTCAGTTGTGGGAGAATAGATAGAATGTTTATAATCTTATGTAGGTAGGGTTTACCATCGTAACTGTTTTTAAGGACAGAGGGAAGTGAGGTGGCATTCATTCTCACCGTTGTGTCACCGCCAGCAGCACCCAGCCCCAGGACTCGCCTTCCAAAACCCTGTCCTCACTGAACTACCCCACCTTCCTGGATGTCCTGACCCCTGGACACCACCGTTCCAGGTTCTATCTCTACACCTTAGGTAGCCTGACACTTCACTTAAGCAAAATGGCACTGGAGACTTGTTGACTGCCCTGGTCTCAGGGGAGACAAGAAGGCTTACAACAAGTGGGTGAGGCTGCAGGCTGTAGACAGTGTCTATTTGATTCCACGGGCTCTCTTCAAAGGTGTTGATATTTGTTGGTATAATTAGGTAGATGAGAGTATGATGTGCTTCCCACTCTTAATTTCTTGGCCTCTCTCGGTAGCCTGGGAGTCATCAAAAGTCTTCATTCCTAATGTCAGCTGTGCTCTTCAGTGCACTACCGGAAGCAAGTTTCTAATTTCTGTGGCTTGGTGGCTTCATTGGTGGATGACTACATAACTGAGCACTCTGCTCTCTAGACCTCATCGTTGTAATACATGGTGTGCTCCAATTCTTTTTTAAAAAAATATTTTTACTTATTTATTTATTTGACAGAGAAAGAGAGAGAGAGAGAGAGAGAGAGAGAGAAAGAAAGAAAGAGAATGGGCACAGCAGGGCCTCCAGCCACTGCAAATGAACTCCAGGCATGTGCGCCCCCTTGTGGATCTGGCTAACATGGGTCCTGGGGAATCAAATCTGGGTCCTTTGGCTTTATAGGCAAACGCCTTAACCACTAAGTCACCCCTCCAGCCCTCCAATTCTTATCTAGGGCAGTGACTCTCCATCTAGAGTGACTTTACTCCCTGCTGGCCAGTGTTTAGATTGCCGCAGCTTGGATGGAGGTGGTCCTGTACACACAGGACATCACTGTCACGAGGATTCATCGAGATCTAAACCAGCTTCTCCTCATCACCAATGAATACTATATGCAAAAGTCTTGTTTCCCAAGGGAGAGCGAGGTATCTACTAGACATGAGGCTAAAGAACTTGCTTTAATTAGGGCTAAAGCTGAGAAACCCTGGTTAAGAAGAGACCCTGGTGCTCCAACGAAGGAACAGTGCTATAAGTGTGCCCATAAGTGTGACTAGAGAAAGTTATGGCTGGGAGGTTCAGAAGAGTAGCGAACAGGAAGGCTGTGCTGACATGCTTCCCGTGCCCTTGCTCATTGTCCAATAGTCACGGGAGCTGTCATTTCCCAATAGGTTCCATTCACGATGATGAAATAAACTATAACTGAATGTGCCCCCTGGGAATGCTGAAACTGCGTGCGGAGAGTGGTAGGCTCAGCTTATGTCATCTTCCACACCCCCACTGGCTAGAGTGAGTGTGCAATAACTCTCCCCTCCATGGGGTTATGTCATGCATTTTGAAACACTAAACACGGGAGCGCCAGAACTCCGCTCTCCTGAATGCAGCATGGTGCATTCAAAAGGGGAACTGATCGCATTTGACATCGGCGAGGCTGTATCTCAAGGGTCAGCCTACTGTGACTTAACTTCACCGGCATCTTGGCCAGGAGTCCCATCCATCTGTACCTCTGGCCTATGGCCACGTACGTCCATGTGAGCTGTGCCCTTCGGGAACAGGTTGGGAAACGCGTGTGAGAAGAGTGAGCGAGCTAGCGTGTAGGAAGCGACGCCCTGCAGATGCTCATGTTCTTTGAAAGGATTGGCTAACGTGGAGAGGCAGCAGTGGGGCCGTCTCGGAATTAAATGTCACCTCCATGCTGCTTTCCTCCTCGGCCCATTTCCTAATGTGAAGCAGGTGGTGACTGAAAGCTAAGGAGGTCTGTTTCATGCCAACCTGAGTATACGTCATGTTTGGGTAATTCAGGGAGGAAGACAAATGCCACCAAATCTGCCCAGTTTCGATGCTCCAGTAACCACGAGGACTAATTGCTGTGCTAACAAGAACGAGAACGTATTCACACTTGCCAGATCGATGGACGCATTCAATTTTCTACACACACAGCTAAGCTCAGTGGCCACTCTGTGTGCATTCCAGAGAAGCGCGCATCAAGGGAAACCTCCAGATGGCCGCAAGCCCCCACTCCACAGCCTGGGGTCCCCCGACAAGGGTGAGCCCTGCAGGCTTCCCCAGCAGTCCTTGTCTGTTCACCTGTAAAACTTCCCTCCTGTGTCCCTCTAACTATATAATTCTGAATTTTTCTAAATTCAAAACAGGTGTGCTAAAGTCCAATAAATCCTGAGCAGCTGCATGAAAACCTGCTTATTGCTGGGTGGCTACAGGAAACAACATCTTGAAGAGTGTTGGAAAGTTCTAGAAGAGAAAACAGATACTATGCGATCAAAACAGACTCCTTCTACCCTTTATATAGTTGGGCATTGAGGGGGTTAGGGACAGACACATTCAGGCCAGGCTCGTGTCATCAGGCTGATGTAAGGATGAGCTCTCAGTGTCTCGGCCTTCAGATGTTTTAAAAGAAGTGTGATGACATTGCTCGTCACAAAGATGGACTTTCATGTGTGCTGAGCACCAGCTTCTCCTCATCCCCAATGAATACTATATGCAAAAGTCTTGTTTCCCAAGGGAGAGCGAGGTATCTACTAGACATGAGGCTAAAGAACTTGCTTTAATTAGATGGTAGGGTTTAATTCCTTCATTTTTTTGAAATTACAAAAGGAACCTTATTTTTTAAATTTTTATAATTTCCTCCCATTACCTTCTGTTGTCCTCTCATCTCTCTCCACAGAGTCCCCATCTGTCCCTTTTCTGTATTGACATCTTTTCTTCCCTCTTCTGTCGTCCACAATTGGTACATATGAGTGACTCCAAGGACGGGTTTTGAATTTCTCAGTGACTCTGTATGGAAAGTGTGCGTAGAGCCAGAAGTTCACTGGACAATGGGAATGTGAAGAGCCAAGAATATAATTATCAAAAACCTATTTTTATCTGTGGTTAGATTTGATCCAGGCCATACTAGTGTGCTAGAGAGATACTTATATCCTTTTAATCTTAAAGCTGTCCCCTTTGTGGAGCCTATAAAATTCCTGACCTGTACTATGCTTTGTGAACATTCCTTCACAACTCACAGCTAGAGTTCTAGCCCATGAAACTAATTGCTGCTATCCTTGAGCATGTATTTTTCCTTCTTTATTTGCCCTTGCCATCCCTGCATCTGCTATAGAAATGGAATACCTCACTCTATTTCTTTGCACACTAATGTGTGTGGTCTACTGGGTTAGTAGCTGACTCATTGCTACAGGAAATCTGAGAATTCAAGATAGGACTAGATGGTTAAATTCCAGCTACCTCAAATAAATGCCTTTCCAATTTCCATTATTATTTCTTCCTTAACTATTTATTGTCAACTATTTGTGAAGCATTATGTGGTACATTGGGACTAAAGTGATAAAAGACATGTGATTGGTTTAAAGTTTCTTTATAAGCAGAAAACAAACACTGGGCTATGATACTTGGAAATAAAACAAATTGTTGTTAGCTTAGACTCTGACAATTTCCTCTTGTGTTTATCTAAGGCTAATCCTTGATATGTGAAGAAGAGTTCGGAGTACCTAGGGAATAATATCCTTAAAAAGGTTCCTATCCAGATGTTTGGTGCCTTTGAGGTTTGCCTATTGCCATTTAAAACTTGTTACGTGCTACCCATAAAATGCAGTTCAATGACTGGAACATAAATACCATGTTGAAATATGACACAACAGCACTTTGCACCACTAAGCTCTTCTTTTGTAAGTAGAGGTTACTAGAAAGACCACATAGCATGACCAAGAGCCCACAGACTAGACGGCACGTACAACTGGGGTGAATTCGGTTACTATTTCGGGAGCTTGCTGCTACTCAAAACATGTCTTGTGTCTAGCCAGGCTAGTGCGCTTTCCAGAGTTGTTTCCCATGGCCGCTTCACTTTTTGCTGTTTCTTGGATTAGTCATAACATGCTATTGGTCCGTGACATCTTTGTTTGGGGAGGCATATCCACAGAGGCATATCTGAATTATAACAGCCAACATGATGATCCAGCAACCTTCTGCCAGTTTTCCAGAACTATGAAGTCACTGTACCTTAGGAATGGCCAAGGTGATTATTTTCCAGACCAAAAGTCAACCAAGTGTCTGCGGAATGTGAGACGAACTTAAGCTCTCAAAGGTAGAGAATGCATTGATGCAGATGATGTTCAAAAGACCAGGGGCTGGAAAGACCTAAGTAGTCTGAAGGTGCTTGTTTGCAAAGCCTGCCAACCTTGCTTCAATTCCTCAACACCCAAGTAAAACCACACCAAAAAGGTGGCATATGCATCTGACACTCATTTGCAGCCAAAAGAGACCCTGGTGTGCACACACACATACACACCCCCCCCCACATAAATGAATAAATCTGTTTAAAAAGAAATAAGAGGCTATTAAAAAATGGCCTGTACAAATTAAACACGCCTCTGTCCACGGGTTTTTGAACAGCTTCTGCTCTGGTTGTCACACTGGTCTCGATGTTGTTTAAAATAAAAGTTTCTGATGTATATTAAAAAATGGCCTGTTTATGTAGGATTTGTAGATGCAGAAAGGAGCTCCACCGACCCTATTGCAAGCTTAATTTTCTCTGGGGCCGCAGAGCCTCACTCACGCGTGCCTCACATAGCAGTGCAGATTCCTTCTCGCGCAGTCACTGCTTGCAGACAGCGTGCTCTGGGCTGAGGGCGAGCCCCGCAGTCACCCGCCCACAGCACGTGTGCGGCGCTTCTGCAGGGTCAGCCTACCTGAGCCTGCCGTGGTCGCTCCTGTCAGACCTCGACAGAGGCAGGGGTGAGGTCTCAGCACACTTGAGACTCATTTCTTTTCAGGTGGGTTAGAGTCAATTAACGATTACTTAAAGTTAATAATATAGGACCACTTTATGGAATCACGGCCATGTGTTTAATGCTACAGCGTTCAGCATGCGATAACTTAGAGCAAAAGTTAATCAAATTTGGAAGCATTATCTTAGTATATTCCCGAAGAACCTTCTAGCACAACTTCCATGCTTTTTAATAGCTATTTCTTTTTGTTTATTTTATTTATTTCTTTAAGAGCGACAGATAGAGAGGGAAAGAGGCAGAGAGAGAGAGAGAGAGAGAGAGAGAGAGAGAGAGAGAGAGAGAGAGAGAATGAATGGGTGCGCCAGGGCCTCCAGCCACTACAAATGAACTCCCTCTTGTGCATCTGGCTAACGTGGGTTCTGGGAATTGAGCCTCGAACCGGGATCCTTAGGCTTCACAGGCAAGTGCTTTACCATTAAGCGATCTCTCCAGCCCACTTCTATGCTTTTGATAGTTCAGAATGTCCCAGAACGTGTTGGGTTGAGGCTGTTGTGCAACGTGAAACAAGCTCTGGTTTGTGAGGTACAACGACCTCAGTCTAAATGAGTCACTGATCCTCTGGGTTATGATGTTCTCTCTGCGAGCACACATTGCCCTCGCCTATAGCCTGTTCACAGATTCCCACGCAGAATCCCACAGAGAAATACGAGCACACAAGTTTAGGGTCGTCCTTGTAAAGCTCCACCATAAAGCTCCACCACAACAGACTCTCGGGAGCTGTGGCAACGTGTCACTAAAGCCATGCACACTGCCTGCATTAGACCCAAAATATGAGCACTTGAGAAATCTGATTTTTTTCAATCAGTAACATATTTTTAAAATATTTTTTGTAATGTTTTGCAAGCAGAAAGGGGGGATGGGTATGCCAGGGCCTCTTTCTGCAGCACCTTAAGTGCGTGTGTCACTTTGCCATCTGGCTTTATGTGGGTACCTTGGCATTGAATGCAGGCTGGCAGGCTTTGCAAGCAAACACCTTTAGCCACTTAGATTTTCAGCCCTCAAAATATAATTCGTAACACATTCTTTTACTGATGTTCATGGCGTTACATTGTACATATATACCATAATTTATGTCAACACACTTACCCTAATAGGCGTTTGGCATTTGGGTGATATCTCCTTTTTCCCTATTTGTATTTTGTTTTTTGTTGTTGTTTTGTTTTCTGAGGTAGGGTCTCACTCTAACTCAGGCTGACCTGAAATTCACTATGTAGTCTCAGGGTGGCCTCGAATTCACGGCGTTCCTGCCACCTCTGCCTCCTGAGTGCTGGGATTAAAGGCGTGTGCCACCACTCCTGGCTCATTTTCTGTAATTTTTAAACATAGGTACACTTAACACTCAGGGAAATATTTATTTGCATGCTTGAACCATAAGAATTTTTTTTAATTATGTATGTGTGAGGGGGGGTTGTGCGTTCATGTATGTGTGTGCACCTGTGTGTGTGTGTGTGTGAGTATGGAAGCTGGAGGATATCCTTGGGTGTCATCCTTAGGGACATCACCCTCTTTTCGGAGACAGGGTCTCTTATTAGCCTGGAACTTACTGATTAGTCTAGACTGGCTGGCCAGTGAGCTCCAGGGTTCTGACTGTCTCCATCTCCCCAGTGCTGGACTTATAGCCATGTAGTACCATGCAGGCATTTATGTGGGCACTGGGGATCAAACTTAGGCCCTCATGCTTATTAATTGAGCTATCTCCACATCCCTGAATAAGTACTTCTTATTTTTAATTTTATTTATTTATTTATTTGAGAGAAAGGTAGAGAGAGGAACATAGAGGTGGGGGGAGAGAGGAGGAGAGGGAGAGAGAGAGAGAGAATGGGTGCACCAGAGCATAGAGCCACTGTAAACAAACTCCATACACATGTGCCACCTTGGCTTTATGTGGGTCCTGAGGAATTGAACCTGGGTCCTTTGGCTTTGAAGGCAAATGCCTAACTGCTAAGCCATCCTTCTAGCCCAAGTATTTCTATAGAATAAATAAATTGGTTCAAAGGAAATATACATAGAAGTTGTAGTAGCTATCACTAAAGAATTATTTCCACATTCTTGCCAGCTCCTTTGATATCTGTTAACATTTCTGAAACATATGGTTGCTTTGATTTTCATTCATTGGATTAATAAAGAGACTATATCTTGTTATAGATTTTTGTGGTAGTTTTTATTTCTTCATTTGCAAATAAACTGTTCATTAGCTTGGTTCTTGATACTGTTGTATTGTTTTTTCTCATTAAGTGATGTGAGCTCTTTATATATTATAGAAAAAAACTATTTCAACCATCTCAATATTGATCAAATATTAATTATGAAGTATTTTTCTGTTTCACTCTATTGTTAAAGTCATCCTCATCTGATTCTCTGGGTAACTCCAAAATATTTTGTGAAAATTTTTAATAAAGCTATTTTTATTTTATTTCTCTCTCTCTCTCTCTCTCTCTCTCTCTCTGTGTGTGTGTGTATGTGTGCACACACACATGTGGTGATTAAAGGACAGCCTCTGGATGTCTCTCCTCTCCTTCTGCCTTCTTTTTGTTTTAATTTTTTGTTTATTTTTATTTATTTATTTGAGAGTGACAGACAGAGAGAAAGAGGCAGAGAGAGGGAGAGAGAGAATGGGCTCGCCAGGGCCTCTAGCCACTGCAAACGAACTCCAGACACATGTACTCCTTCGTGCATCTGGCTAACGTGGGTCCTGGGGAAACGAGCCTCGAACTGGGATCCTCAAGCTTCACATGCAAGCACTTAACCACTAAGCCATCTCTCCAGCCCCTCCTTCTGCCTTCTTGATGCAGAGTCACTCTTGCCACTGCTGCTTGCAAGCTTCCAAATTCTCCTGGCTCCACTTCCGTTGGCACAGGTGTGTATGGAGTACAGATGGGTGTGCCAATTTGAATCCAGGTTTATTTGGACCCTGAGGATTGAATTCAGGTCATTAGCAGGCTTGGAGGAGATTACTTTTAACTACTGAGGCCCCATTATAACGAATATATTTTAAATATTACTATCAAAAGGATCATGAACTTTTCCTAAATATAGAATTAGTGAAGGTTCGAGGCTCGGTTCCCCAGGTCCCACGTTAGCCAGATGCACAAGGGGGCGCACGCGTCTGGAGTTCGTTTGCAGTGGCTGGAAGCCCTGGCGCGCCCATTCTCTCTCTCCCCCTCTATCTGTCTTTCTCTCTGTCTGTCACTCTCAAATAAATAAATAAAAAAAGAACAAAAATATTTAAAAAAAAAACGTTTTTATTAAGCATGCAAGGTGAAAGTCCTTAAAGATGAGACCTTATATTTGAAGCTTGAACATTCTTGGAGACCAAAAGTCTCTCTCCATTCATGGAGACAGTTCAGGGATGACAGACAGATCTATCTGTGTCTGCTCAAAACACCCGATTATTAACACGGGCAGGAAGGCACCGTGTACGGAGAGGACGTGGGTCATTCAGACATTCAGTTTCTTCCTTGATCAATCAGGACACTAGGTCTCCCAGACCATTCACTTCCTCCTCTGTAACGTGCACATAGCTCTACCTGAAATGTGGGGTTACTGTTGAGTGTGGCTGAATGGGGTGCGCTGTGTACGCTGCCTTGTAACTGTTCAGTACTTGCACTCCCTGCCGCCGGGCCGGTCACCACACCAGGAAGCGCCCCGAAGCTGCTCCACCGTGACCCAGACATTCACAGTGTAAAAGTATCCAGTCAGCTGAAAGTTCCCACTCACAGGTAAGTTGAGATTGATTTAATTTTCCAGACTGAGGTTGAAACTCTATTCTTGCGAGATAGTTCCCAGCCCTCTGTCCATGTTAAATATTTAATGTTAATGCTGAAAATGATGTTTAGTGGGGAAACAGCATGATGCATGACAGGTATTATGGTCCATAAACTACTTGAGGAAAGTTAGGGACTGACCACCGTGCAGGAAGTCCATCAAGGAGCGTTTGGGGGATGACTGATTCTTTGTAGGTCAGTTTTTGCAGGGACAGTCAAATGTTTGTGGGAAATAGTCCTTCTCAGGGTTCCAAAACAACCCCCCCCATGAGTAGTCATGATTGCTTTCTTCTCTTCAGATCATGTGGTGAAAATATCCCTTTACTTCCGTGATCCCTCCAACAACCACACCTCCTGCCCATTCATGAAGACACCAGTTGGCAAACCCCACCTGAGAGGTGTTGTGGTATCTAATCAGTGCTTCTTAACGCAGTGAGGGTCACCAAAACTAAGAAAGCCCTGGGGTCTCTGCACCCCCAGGAGCCCATGAGAGACCTGAGTGCTGCGGTAGTTAATCTCCACTGCCAGCTGCAACGCACTGAGCGATCACTCAAACTCACCACCGGGCAGCTAAGAAGGTCTTTCCAGAGAGGACCAGCGGGAAACCTTCCTGGATGGAGGAGCACCGAGGCTAGGGGCCTGATGTAACAAAGGGGCGGGCAAGGGGCGTGGCTCCGAGGAGGCTCAGTCAGCGAAGGGCCCGCTGCACAGGCCTGAGGACCTGGGTTCGGATCCCCATAACTCATGTAAATGCTGGGCGCGGTGGTTGCACCTGTAATTCCAGCACTCCGGAGGTAGAGACACGCAGATGTCCAGAACTTGCGGACGAGCCGTGTCGGTGAGCTCCGGATTCAGTGAGGGAAGCTGCCTCAGCAAATAAGGTGAATAGTGAGTGAAGAAGGCGTCTGAAGTTGCCCCGCTGGCCTCCGCGTGCACACACCTGCATACACCCACACACGCAGACACACATGCACGTAAGCTCACTGCCACACGTAGATACACATGCAAAATATAAATGGGTGGAAGGAGGGGAAGGAGAAAACAGCTCCGGCAATCTCCCTCCCTCCCTCTCTCTCTCTCTCTCTCCCTGTCTCTCTCTCTCTCTCTCTCTCTCTGTCACTCGCTTCCTGGCTTCTGAAAGAGGAATTGTCTTGTTGTGCCCTACCCTGCCCACCATGACGGACCCTGGGAAACCAAACCATGAGCCAGAAAATGTTTCCTTCCTTAAGTTGATTATGTCAGGTATTTTGTCACTGTGACAAGAAACGTTAACTAATGGATATCTCTATGGTACATGTAGAATCCTGGAGCAGAAAGTGGGAAGCAGGTAGAAACTAGGGAAATCTGAGCTTTAATTAATGCAAATTCATCACCATTGGTTTATAAATAGTAGCAAATGCAACATACAAGATGTTAGCAATTGAGGAAACTGGCTATGTGGTGTGCATGGGAATTCTTTTTATGCATTCAAACTTTTCCTGTAAATCTAACACTGTTCAAAAATTTAAAGTCAATTAAAAAAAAACAAGTGGCTCTTTCAATAACATCTATTCACTTGCACTTACTACCTCACAAAACAAATGAAAAGAAAGACACCTTCCTAGCAGGTCTGACATGCTTCCATAAGGTGAACGTCACTGCTTCACGGGTCAGCATGCCATTTCTGGCGTCTTCTCCCCATCTGGGAGTACTATACTATTTACAAAGCACGTGAGACATAAAGACAGGTCAGGGTTACATCCCCTGTGTGAGAGAGACGGCATGCTGTAGGAAGAGTGTATGTATTGTTCTGATATTGATTACTAATAAGGTTGAGCCAGAGGAAGGGAAGAGTGGAATATTTTATATTTAGTGGTCTTTCCAAATCGATTTTAAATGAAACTGTTGCTCAAGTTTTACTTTTATGTTGATAATGAAAAATAGAGGGGGTGATGTATGCATCCTGACTTTCAGGACCCGAGCATGAAGACAGAAAGAACCCAGTGGGTCTACCCAGTCTTGTTAATTAAAGTATTTTCACGTTCTCTGGGGTGTAATGCTCTCTGGGCACTGAGCCCCAGAGAGATTGTGCATCCTAATGATCAGACATCCAGATAAACACAGTCGGGGGCCACCAGGGAACAGAAGGGCTTGCTCCCCTCCTCACCTCATTAAGGACTGCGGTGCTCTGCAAATGCTAAAATGCATGTGCTCCATTCCTTATGAATAATGAATAGAGGCTCCCATTTCCTCACCACTTCAAGGTGGGGTGGACACCGCTTTGCCCAGCTGAGAACAACATGGGGCAGGGATGACATTTGCAGCTCAGAGCTTTTCATTACTGCATTCACCAAGGGGTTCTCGCCTGAGCAGATGCCCCTGGGCTTGGGACACCCCTTTGTGTGGACTGCCTTGTAATTCTCATCTGCTGGCATTGTTAACGCATCTGTCTGTGTCCAGAAGGTGGAGAGCTTTCTAAAGCTGACTGACTTGTCAGAAGGGGGGATCTGCCCGCATCTGACAGCCCACCCGTTTCGATACGCAGCTTCCTTCCAGACCACTACACTCACTTGTGTGGAGGCCTCCTAGATGTTTGGAACTACAGTTGGGAGCAAGCAGGGCATTTTTATTATAGAGAGGTATATGGTTAAAAAAATATAGCAGTATAGGAACTAAAGGACAGAAATGATGATAGAATACTGACATTTTAAAAATATTATTTATTTATTTGAAGGAGAGAGAGAGAGAGAGAGAGTGTGTGTGTGTGTAAGATAGACAAACAGAGAGAATGGGCTCTCCAAGGCCTCTAGCTACTGCAAACTCCAGACACATGTGCTACCTTGTGCATCTGGTTTATGTAAGTACTGGGGAATTTAACTTGGACCCTTAGGCTTTGCAGCAAGTGCCTTAACTCCTAGACCAATATCGACATCTTACTGTAGAAGATTTGGACCCCTATTTCAGTTATAATTGTACAACATGATATAGGTTAACAGGGTTTAGCAATTTAAACGTCACTGCATATTACATCTTGCAAAGTGGTATGTATGTATGCAAACCACATGTAACCTTCACAACAGCCTCTAAGAGAGAGAGGATCATTAATTTTGAGGCACGTTATGTTACTTAATCTGCTTAAAGCTTCCCCATTTTAAGACACACAACTGCAATATTGGTTTGTTTGAAGGTTTCAATGAGTTATCACTTATGGAGAGCCTAGAATAATGTACTCAGGAATTGGCTTATATATTAATTAAATCAAAGATATCAATATGTCTGTATGTATATGTATATGATGTTATCTGTGCATATATATCACTCTCCTTTGTTACATTGGGTTCTGAATGTCACTAAAATACACATATACATATTTAATAAATACTATAACAAAAGGTATGAATATAACATCTAATATATACACATTCAGCTATGTTATTCAATATAAATTTATATCCTATAAATGGCCCTGTCTCTTCGCCTTGCACCGTGTTTCTAGGTGACTGGTTCACAGGCTCTCTAGAACGGGTGTTCAGTATTCTGTGACCTGCACCCTTGGCCCAGGTATGGAAACAAGAAAGGCTCAGATTCGCCGCTATGTGCTGGTGTGTACTTCAAAGAACTATTAGGCTCATAAGGGGAACCAGGCTGGGTAAGAGGAAGGCCTGGGGTACTACCTTGCTGCCTGGCTCAGCCTGGGCCATTGCCTAGCATTTGCAGTGTGCAGAGAGGTGCTCATGGCCTCCCCGATCCACATTGCTGGTCTCACAGTCCGGAGGAGGGGGCTTTGCCTTCTCCTTCTGCACTCTGGGCAGCTTAACTCACTAGACAGCCTGGTCTCAGAGTCTCCTCCTCCACTTCTGCTGACACCACTTTCACAGGGACATGCCCTGGCATGCCATGGTTCTACAGACTGCCGCCACACACTGGCAACACGAACAGCAGGTCAAAAGGGAGGGAGGCAGGTGCTCGGACTGGGATCATCAAAGTGGTCTCCCATTTCAATGAAGACCCTCACCAACTTTCTAGAACCTGGGAGCCAGGACTGAGAAAATAATGGGCAGGAAAAGAAAGGACATCTGTAGAACAGGAGCTGTTGTCCTTCCTGGTCATGTGGTCAAGCTGGCACCAGCTGATAGCAAGGGAGCAGGAAAGGGCCAGGAAGCCAGAGGAGTTGCCTTGGGGCCCCTGACTGACTCAGAGCGTCTGTGTTAGCAAACACACGTAGTTCTCTTTACTTCACCACCATTGTCTCGGGTTCCTCTGCCTTTCCTCCTCATGTGGAAGTGTCAGATAGATGGTTGCCTATGTGCCCTACCTCTAATATACTGTTGTGTCTGAGTTTTCCATTCCTCACCCAAGCTGCTGGCGTTCTGAGAGGCATGGTTCTTGAGTCTCCGGTGAGAAGTAGAAGGCAAGGTCAGTTTCCCTTGGCTGCCAGCTCTGAGCTGCACTCCTAAGGCCCTCAAAAACAACATATGACCTGTCAGGCAGAGAAACAGAGGCACATATAAGCCAAAGTCCTCTGGGGACCCATATCTCAGGAGGAAAAATGAAAATGAACAGCAAGCTGTCTACATGAAGTGAGAGGAAACAGCACCATTGTTATGAAATCCTAGGTCTTGAAAGGGTCCATGGTGAATTTTGGGTCCACTTTTAGCTCTCTCAAACAAAAACATAAATGGTTCTCCCCTTCAGAGGTCCATCAATCTTGATATATATATATAGACAACCCAAAGAGAAGCCCCCTCAAAATCTTCACCAACAACCTTGGCAATGATACCTACTGCAAAACCGTAACAGTGGTGCATCTAGACATAGTGAGGGATGTTGTCAACATGGCACTGCGGAAGCTAATGACAAATGGCTCCCAGAAAGATCACCAGTTACAGGTCAGTTCTGGATGAGTGGCAGCTCATATCCATTCATGGACTCATATCCCCATGGACTCAAAATGAGCCATTTCAAGACACTCCCCTACTGCCACAGGGATCGAAGGATTGTGCCACCCCTCCCAACTTCCAAGAGCGCTTCCTCGTGGAAGAGCTGCCCAGAGACCCGCAGTGTTAGCTCACCTGCCTGGCAACAGCCCAGAAACGGAGACTCTGACACAGAGCATCTCCACTACAATACTACCATGAGGTAGGCATGTCAATAGGTTTCTAGCCCTGTTTTCACATCCTGCCCACACCTCCCGCATTCCTATGCCAGGGTAGACCTTTGACCATTCCCCACCTGACTTCTTTGATAATGATAACTAAGTTGGGTATGCTTTTCTGTCTTAATAAAAAATACTCCCCTCACTTCCATCTGTTGGTCAGTAGGAACACCTAGATTGAAACTGACTTCTGTGGTGACATTAGTCATGAAGGACCTTCTGCAAAATATTCCAGGAAGTATTTTCTCATCGGAGCTCTATGATCAGTGTGTCTGGATAATGGATGGAGGAAATCATGAAGAGGAAGTAAATACAATTCAAAGGCTATTAGGGCAGCTTCTGAGCAGCAATGCTGTTTTCCTATGTTATCTGCTTGGGGTATTACACAATGTGGAATAACATTCTCCATCCAGTCAGATCACTACATTTAACTCAGCAGTGTTTATTGCTAAAGGCACTCTTTGGTCTCTTGCTTCCTCCAAACCAGAACTTAAAAAAAATGAATTTACAGAAAAGATTCTCCCTGCTTGCATAATTCCTGATTGAAAATTACTGTAGGATATTTGGAAGAGAAATTACTTCCCTCTTGGGTGATGGTTCACAGAGAAATGTCACCAGAGAGAATACCTTGAGAATGTCTTGCTTCCAAGTCAATGATCCCTCCTGTGACCATTTGGGAAATGAGCCGAGCATAGCATCAGTAGCCCATATTGTGACTCAGTAAGGAAATTGGCTAGGGTGGCCAGTGACTGTGACTTTGACCAGCCCAAGCTGGAAAGTGGTTTTGAGTGATATCACCCTAAGAAGCAGACATTCAAATGGAATGGCCTGTTTATCCAGACTGGCAAATGTTTTCATAGCATACAGAAAGGTTTCTGGGAGAGAGCTTGCCAGGACCCCACAAACCTGTCCCAACTATGGCAGATGCTTCCAGAAACCTGCAGCAAATGACACTGCTTGGATAAACTGTCTGGATCCAAAGCTTTTCCACTGTAGGGAGTTTACCAGGAAAAGCACTTCACATACCTGTATTGTAGTATATTCTCAAAAGATGAAGATTGTCATCTCCTCAAGAAAGGGGGCAAGATGTGCTGTCCATGGAGATCTCACAAGCTTTGGCAAGAGCAGATCCATACCAGTAGCCAAGTGCCACAGAGTAAAGCTTCCCACCGAGGAAGGAAATCATGTGGACCTTTTCATGTTGCCCAAACCAGTGGTCATTTCTGTAGCATCTGTAGTTGCAAGTTGGCCCCGGATGGCTTCAGGAGTCAACTGATGGGGATACATCTGGAGAGTCCCCATCACACAATGCAGATGATCTCAAGAGCTAAGGGACCCGTTAGTACTGTTCAGACCCCAACGCAGATGACCAGAACTACAAATGGTATTGTCTCAGTGGATTTATTCAAAGTAACAAAATGAGTTGTGGAGATGGCATTTTGCCACCACCACTGGGAGACCAGGTGTGGTGTCCTGTGACATGGCAGCCACTGCCAGCCAGGATCCCCCCAGCTGCCCTGTGGGTCAGCACGCAGAGACACTCAGGTCGGCACGCAGAGACACTCAGGGGTCAGCACGCAGAGACACTCAGGGGTCGGCACGCAGAGACACTCAGGGGTCAACATGCAGAGACACTCAGGGGTCAGCACGCAGAGACACTCAGGTCGGCACGCAGAGACACTCAGGTCGGCACGCAGAGACACTCAGGGGTCGGCACGCAGAGATACTCAGGGGTCGGCACGCAGAGACACTCAGGGGTCAGCACGCAGAGACACTCAGGGGTCAACATGCAGAGATACCCAGGGGTCAGCCTGCAGAGACACTCAGGGGTCAGCCTGCAGAGATACTCAGGGGTCGGCACGCAGAGACAGTCAGGTCGGCACGCAGAGACACTCAGGGGTCAACATGCAGAGATACTAAGGGGTCAGCATGCAGAGACACTCAGGGGTCAACATGCAGAGATACCCAGGGGTCGGCACGCAGAGACACTCAGGGGTCGGCACGCAGAGACACTCAGGGGTCAGCCTGCAGAGATACCCAGGGGTCAACATGCAGAGATACCCAGGGGTCAGCACGCAAGACACTCAGGCAGAAGGTCTTCCGCATTCCTTCACAGTATGAATCCCAGGAGCCTTCCTGTGGAAAGTTCCATCACAGGGGCCTTGATTGTATCTTGCTGAAGGAACAGGAAGACCCAGGCCAGGAAATCCTGGCAGAAAGAAAGCTGTGCTTATAGAAATCCTTCTCATCGGAAAGAGCGCACACGCTGTCTAAGCTGAGGACTTAGTAGTCTTTCCCCTCTGTGGAGGCTTCTACAGACAACGATGCGGGGAAGGGAGGAGCCACATGATTCTACAGCGGGGAAAATCTATCAGCAACAGCAGAATGCCTTCTATTTCAGGTCACCCCTGTTTCTTTTTAAAAATAATATCTGTAAATATATTTTATTTATTTATTATTATTAGAGAGAGAGAGGCAGGCCAGGGTCTCTAGTCACTGCAAACAAACTTCAGGCATATAAGCCACCTGGCTTTATGTGGGTCCTGGGGAATCACACCTGGGTCCTTTGGCTTTGCAGGTAAGTGCTTCAACCACTAAGATATCTCTCCAGCCCTCCCCCCCCCAACAAACATTTTTTAACTTTTCAGTAATTCTGTTTCTAATCAGTTATTTTAATGTTCTTTGTACTTTTGTACATTAACTGTTAAGACATTAGGGTTTAATTTCTATCTCACCAGAAAAGGCCTTTATGACTGCCCCTTATTTTTTTTTTTTTTTTGGCAACAATAAAAATCTCTTTTCTACCTCTGTATCTACAATAGCCTCTGTAGCTGTCATGACTCCAGAGCACATGTCTTCCTTCTCATTCATACTGTACCCTCTTTCCTCTTCTTCCAATTTCTTTCCCATGTCTCGACTTACATGCTGATATTCCTTGCTCTAAAAGTTATGTACTAAACTAACCCTTTTGTAACCAGTACTCTGCTATCGCTGAACCCTGATGGGAACATGAGTATAATACACAGGTCTTCTACAGCTAGGAGAAGCTGGGACAGCTAGTAAATTCTTACAGGACCCATGAATTCCCACGTCTAGAAGAGATGTGATTCCCAGAGCAGCCCACCCTCTGCGCGGGGCTCAAATGAAGTAAGACAACCAACAACAGTGGAGGAAGGGGCCGGTTCAGATCAAAGGACTCATTTATCCCAACAAATGCACAAAACACAGCAGAAAAACACAAATAATATGAGAAAACATCCTTCTGTGGCACATGCCTGACCTTTTAACTCCTTTATTATGGAAACCAAAATCACAAAGATAGCGAAAATGTTCAAGAAAGAATTCAGAGACCAACTTTTAAAAACCATTAATGACCAAACAGAAGATTCAAATAAACAGAAGAATGAACGAAGGCAATCAATGCAAGGTCTAAGCAAGGTAGATTCCAAAGCAAATGAAATGGTAACTCAGAGGAGAAAGTTAAAGAAAAGAAGGGCTGGAGAGATGGCTTAGTTATGGCATTTGCCTGCAAAGCCAAAGGACCCAGGTTCAATTCCCCAGGACCCAGGTAAGCCAGATGCACAAGGTGGCACATGTGTCTGGAGTTTATTTTACAGTAGCTGGAGGCCCTGGCACCCATTTCCTTTCTTACTTACTTTATCTCTCTCCCTCTTTATCTCTGTCAAATAAATAAATAAATATTTAAAAAGGAGGAAAAATTCTGCAAGGAAATGAAACACCGAGAGAGAATCAAACAAAAATTCTTGAAATGAAAGACATAATCAATCAAAAAAAAACATAGTAAAATCATTATTAAAGCAAGACCATGTAGAAGAAAAAGATTTCAGGAATGGAAGATAAAGTTGAGGACTGGGAAATAGCTCAGTGGTTAAATGTGTTCTCTTATAAAGTCCACTGGCCTGGGTTCAATTCCCCAGCATCCACATAAAGCCATACACACAAAGTTACGTGTATGTTTGTAAGATAAAGTTGAGCAAATACCAGTCAGAAGAGATAAGGAAGACCATTACATAATCATAAAGGAACAATATATCAAGTAGATATTATGATTATAAATATTTATATGCTAAATCTTGGGGAATTTAATTTCATAAAATAAGCACTAAAAACATAAAAGATCATATGGGTCCTGACATGATCATGGTGGGAAAAGTTACGCCTCTCCCCCATATATAGCTGTCTACATGTCTTCTAGACTGAAACACAGCAAAGAAACTCTGGAGCTAAATTATACCACAGAGCAACTGGATGTAACAGTTATCTTCAGCATATTCTCTCTAATATCCAAGAAATATACATTCTTCTCAGCATAACATGTAATCCTTTCTGAAATTGATCACATGATAAACCGCAAAGAAAGATTCAACAAATACCAAAAATCAGAATTCCTTTTATTCTGTCAGATCACAATGGAATAAACATAGAAAACAGCAAGAGGAAATTCAAAAACTACACTAATACTTGGAGATTGAATAATAATAATAATAATAATACACCTTTGAATGAACAATAGGTTTTTAAAGAAATTGGGGAGGAAAGTTAAAAATTCCTAAAAACAAATGAAAATGTTAGAACAACTTATCAGATTCTCTGGGATATAGATAATGCAGACCTAAGAGGAAATTAATAGCTGTAAGTGTTCGTGTTAGGAAAGATCAGGGACTTCAAATGCATAGCCTCATGATGGACTTCAAGGCCCCAGAACAGCAAGAAGACAAACCCAAGCCCAGGAGATGGCAAAAGATAGTCAGTGAGGACAGAGACCAACGCCATTGAGACTAAAAGAAAACACAGAGTCAGTCAAAAAGAGCACTGGCTCTTTGAAAAAAATTAGTAAGTTGGCAAAACCTTAGCCAAACTAACAGAGAGAAAAAGAAAGAGGGTGCTGGAGAGGTGGCTCAGCAGTTAAGATGCTTGTAATGCCTGAACATCTGGGTTCAATTCCCCAGTGCCCATGTAAAACCAGATGCACAAAGTCACACATGTGTCTGCAGTTTGTTTACAGCAGCAAAAGGCCCTGGTGTGCCCATTTTCTCTCCCTCCCTCTCTTTCCTTGCAAAATAAAATAATAACTAAATAAACACTTTTTAATAAAGAAAAAGAGGCCAGGAGTGGTGTGGTGGTGCACACCTTTAATTATAGCACTCACAAGGCAGAGGTAGGAGGATCACTGTGATTTTGAGGCCAGCCTGAGACTACATAGTGAATTCCAGGTCAGCCTGGGCTAGAGTGAGACCCTGCCTCAAAGAGAGAGAGAGAGAGAGAGAGAGAGAGAGAGAGAGAGAGAGAGAGAGAGAGAGAGAGAAGGGAAAGAGACCCAGTTAATGAAATTTAAACTAGAGATGAAAGGAAATTATTAAAATAGATGAAATCCAGAAGATCATTACAAAATACTTTAAAAACTTATGCTCCAAAAGCTAGAAAACCTGGATGAAATGGTAAGTTTCTAAATGCATATGACCTACCAAAATTAAAGGCAGAAAAATCTAAATAACTTAAGCAGAACCATAATGAACAATAAGATTGAAACAGTCATTAAAGTCTTCCCACAAAGGAAAACCCAGTACCACATGGGTACACTACCAAATTTGATAAAACCTTTTTTTTTTTAAAGAAATTTTATTTATCTGTATGAGAGAAAGAGAGGCAAATAGGGAGGGAGAATGGACACACAAGGGCCTCTAGCTACTGCAAACAAACTCCAGATGCATGTGCCACTTGTGCATCTGGCTTACATGGGTACTGAAGAACTGAACCTGGGTCCTTAGGCTTTCCAGGCAAGTGCCTTAACCACTAAGCCACCTCTCCAGTCCAAAATTTTAAGAAGGTCTAATACCAATGCTTCTGAAACTGTCCAACTAAACATCAAGGGGGAGAGTACTATCATACCCATTCTACAAAACCAGCATTACCCTAATCCCCAAATGAATGATGACATAACAACGGCAACAAAAACTACAGATCAGTTTCCACAGTGAACACAGATGCAAACATTCTCAACACAGTACTTGCAACGCCAATCCAGTAACATATTAAGAAGATTATGCATCAAGAACAAGTGGGTTTCACCCCAGATTTGCAAGATTGTTTCAGCATACACAAATCAATAAATGTAGTTCACCATATAAATAAACTTGAAGACAGAAGTCACACCATCATCCTGACAAATGAGGAAAAAGCATCTGCCCAATTCAACCATGGCTTCGTGATGAAAGTCCTAGAGAAATTAGGAAAGATCAGTTGTGTTGGTTTTCTCATTGTTGGGGCCAAACTCCCAATTAAAAGCTCTTCTGAGGAGAAAAGGATTATTTCAACTCACAGTTTCAAGGGAAAGTTTCATCATGGCAGGAAAAGCATAGCAGGCCCGCCCAGGAAACCTGGCCTGTATCTTCACATTATCAATGGGAAATGAGCGAGCGAGCTGGGGAGCACTAAGAACCGTTGGACTGGGTGACCTTGGCCCGACCTCAACAACACGCCTTCTCCAGCAATGCTCCTCCCACAGGCCACAGCTCTTTCAAACTGCTGCTAGTTAGAGGCTGAGTATTCAAAACACATTAGCAGATGGAGAACATTTCATTCCACACATCACATACCACAAACTAATAAAGACTATATATGACAAAACTACAGCCAACCACGTACCAAATGAAGAAGAATTAAGAGTTCCTCTAAAGTCTGGGTCAACACAAGGTGCCCCACTTGCTTCGCTCTTACTGAATATAGTGCTCACGTTCTCAGCTAGAGCAATATGGTGGGAGGAAATTAAAAAAATGAAGAAGTCATACTAACCCTGCTTGCCGACAGCATGAATATATACTTAAAAGACCCTACAGACTTCACCACAAAACTCCTAAATCTAATGAACACATTCAGTAAAGTTGCAGGATATTAAATCAACACACAAAACTCAGTAGCAATCATATGTATTAAAAACATACCTGGTCTGGAGGGATTGCTTAGTGGTTAAGGAGTTTGCCTGCAGAGCCAAAGGATCCAGGTTTGATTCCCCAGGACCCATGTTAACCAGATGCACAGGAGGGTGCACGTGTCTGAAGTTCATTTGCAGTGGCTGGAGGCCTTGGTGCACCCATTATTTCTCCCTCTCTTTCTAAATAGATAAAAATAAAATATTTTTAAAGATATGCCTGCTGGGCTGAGGAGATAGCTCAGTTTTTTAAGGCACTTATATGCAAAGACTGAGGGCCTGGGTTCAATTCCCCAGTACCCATGTAAAGCCAGATGCACAAAGTGGCACGTACATATGGAGTTTGTTTGCAGTGGCACGATGCTTTGGCACGCCCATGCTCACTCACTCTTTCTCTCTCTCTATTTCTGTCCTTCTCAAATAAATAAGTAAAACTATTTTAAAAGCATACTTTCTAAGAAAAAAAAATTAGGAAAAGTGTCCAAATCACAGTAGCTCAAACCCCAAAGTACCTAGAGATAAAAATAACCTAGAAAATTAAAATTCTCTACAAGAGAACTTCAAGACACTGAAACAGACATTAGAAAGAAAGAACTTTCATGCTTCTGAACCGACAGAATTAATACTGTGGAAACGGCTAATCCATAGATCCAGTGCAACCCCTTCAAAAGTACAATAGCATTCTTCACAGAACCAGTAAAAAAATAAATAAATAAAAAACCCCAAACATTTATATGGAAACACAAAAGACCATGCATAGCAAATCAATCCTAGGCAGAAAGAATCCCATCAGCAGACTTACAGCTCCTAGCCTCAAAGCTGTACTGCAGACTTATAGCGGCAGAGAGCGTGGTATTGACACAAATGGACACGCAGAGCAAGGAGACAGAAGAAACAACCCCCACAGCCGTGCACCTAGCAGCCGACAAGAGTGTCAGAAACATAAGCTGGAAAAAAGACAACGTATTCAACAAATGATACCGGCCATATTGGGTGCCTACCTACAGATGAGTGAGATCAAATTCACAACTCTCACCTTGTACAAGACTGAATTTAGAATGAATTAAAGTCCTTGATTTAAAAACTGAAACTGCAGGGAAACACTTCAAGACAGAGGCATAGGTGAGAACTTTCTAAACAAGAATCCAAAAGCATAGGAAATAGCCCCCAAGAATTAAGAAAGAGGATGACACAGAAAGGTTTTCTCCATAGCCCAGGAAGCAAAGCAGAGTGAACACCATGTAGCATGGCAGGAAATCTTTGCCAGCTACACTCTAGGCAGAGGTTTCATATCTGTGATATATTAAAAACTGCAAAAATTAAATATACAAAACCCTGAACGTGCCAATCAACAAATGGCCTACTAAACTGAAAAGATAATTCTGAAAATTAGAAACACAAATGACCAGTAAATGTTTTAAAAAGCGTTCAACATTCTTGGCCATCAGTGAAATGCAAATCAGAAGCAGCTTGTGATTCCATCTCATCCCAGCCACTATGTAAACGGATGACAAAAACATGCATCACTTCTGGTGGGAGTGCAAACCAGTGCAGTCAGTATGGAGATCAGTATGGTGGTTTATCAAAAATCTAAAACCTGAACCTACCTATACCACCGCAGGGCACATAGACAAAGGACTCCATGTCCTATCACAGAGATGCCTCCACTGCTGCGCTTCCTGTTGCATTATTCAGAACAGCAAGGAAATGGAACGAGTGTAGACGTCTTGTCAACAGATGGATAACAAGACTGTGGTTTTTGTACACAATGGAATCTTATTCAGCTATAAGGAAAAAATGACATTATGAAATGAAGGAAAATAGATAGATGTAGAAAGCATTATATTAAGTTTAGTGACCCAGAAAGATAAATGCACATGTTTTCTTTCATATGTTGATATATAGAAAAATGATTGATGATAGATGACAGATAGATAGATAAATAGATAGATAGATAGATAGATAGATAGATAGATAGATTGTGTGTGTGTGTGCGAGCGTGCTATGAAACTAGAAAAGGGACCTTGAGAAGGGGAGAGGCATTGAGGAAAGAGAGAGCAATAGAATAGATGTGACGTGGAAGTGGAAGGAAGCTGCTCTAGTGGAAGGGCATAAGGGAAGGCTGGAAGAATGGGGAAACATAGGTCAGAAAACAAATTTTGTTTGCAAATGCTATGAGTCCTAATATTTGTATAGCAAAAATTTTTAAAGTTTGAGAAAGATAGGAAGAGCTTTTATTCTGCCTTTAATAGATCTGGCAACTCTTCACAGATGACATGGCTGATAGAAGGTTTTTCCAGTTTAAGCAAAAGAAAACTATGGCAGAAGAGAAGTAAACAGGTGTCTTGAAAGTCACTTCCACACGCTTCTGGCATTCCAAGAGCCAGCTCTCTACAAGAGTGACAGGGACATACTTCACCGGGAGCTGTGCACACGGTTGCCGTCCGTGTTCCTGAGGACCGAGGGAACACCCCAGCTCTCCGTGCCGTCTAGCAGAACGCAGACCCACACTTTCTATGTCATCCCACGGGGAAGAAGAGCGTGGAGAGATCGCACTTGTGATCTTGACCTTGTCCGAGAGCCTGATCCAGCTCTATGACTGTGGATGATGTGGCAACGCTGCTACGGGAATGAGATGGTGGAGACAGACATCGAAGCAAAGGCGTTTAAGGCCAACACACATCCAAGTATCACATGAACAGGAACTGGGCTGATAATAACATAAAATCAATAATTATTATGACCACATTTAAAAAAATATAATACCTCAGATAAGTAGAATAACCTACTCATAACCATTCCTACTACCTAAATCAAAAGAATTCTCTTTATTAGGATTGCTTGACAAATCCCTTAAGCTAAAATGTTAGCCTGGGTGAGTTTTCCTACTAACTCATAGGGTTGGTCCTTATCTGAGACTTTAAAGATACTCACAGAGGGCTAGAGAAAGTATCTTCCATGGAGGAAGGCTGCCTACATCAGTAACCTGTAAGGCAGGGTATCAGATGGAAAAACTCAGGTGCATGGGCTGGAGAGATTGCTCAGTGGTTAAGGTGCTTGCCTACAAAGCCTAATGACCTGGGTTTGATTCCCCAGTATCCACATAAAGCCAAAAACACAAAGTGATGCATGCATCTAGAGTTTATTTGCAGTGGCAAGAGGTCCTGGTACAGCCATTCTGTCTGTCTGTCTCTCTTCTCTCTATCCCTCTCTGCTTGCAAATAAATAAAAAAAAAATTTTTTTTTAATCAGATGTTGAGAGAGAAGGAATGATGCAGAGAAACCATTGACCTGCCTCAAGTTCCTTTAATAAATACATAAGAGAAAGGCTGCTAAGCAAAGCTCTGGGAAGAAAAGCATGCAGTGTCCAGCTTTCCCCTGAACCCAAGCCCAGGCTCCTCTCTTCAGTCATTGAGCCACACGTCAGCACAGGATAAGTCTCAGAGCCAGCCCACTAATGCAGCCGCAGTGAGGCGCTCTCGGTGACTCAGGAGCCTCAGGCAGCGTGCCATTATGGTCTTGAAGTGCCTAGCCCAGTGGGCTTGTTTCCCCTCAGAGTTGAATTGACTTGGAAAGGCTCTAGACAACAGAGCGTGGCGACAAAGAAGGGCCTGTGTGCTCGTCTCAGCGCACTTCCTGAAGGTGCCCCTGGCAAGAGCATGCTTGGGAAATGCAACTTGCCCAGCTCAAAAACGGTCTCGAGGCAGCAGGATACATCAGGGAGAGGATGACTTTGTGGGAGGTAGGGCTGTGGAGAGGCATTTTAGCACAGGGATGTGGCGTTTTGCCCTGATGATAGCCACATTAATGTCACAAGAAGGGACTAAGGTGCTGATGTAGCAAGAGAAATGCCACGCTCTTCAGGACATTGAGAAGAAAGCCTGTCTGGTGATGATGGGAATCTTGTGGCCAGCTTCACTTAGTCCAAGCCAGTGCCTGTTTCAGTAGCATCTTAGAGTCACGTGTCCTCCCGAGGTCCCTCCAGAGCCTTTGATTTAGATGTGTCTGCATCCTTCATTTCAGAGTTTTTGATTGGTTGCATTTTCCTTGCTGCTATTGTGCATTAACATTCCTGTCTCCATTGTGTGACCTCCTTGTTGAGGTCCAGCTCCCTGGACTGCGGTCAGCTGGGAGGTGCAGGGAACCTACGTGTAAGTCAACCTTTCTCTCCATTGTAAAGACTTCCAATGGAGAGGACAGATCCTCTCTGTTGGCCAGTCACAAAAGAGAAGAGTCAACAAAGTGACCTCCAGTCCTTCTCAGATAGTCACTGGCTTCTGATTTTCCTACTTCCAGACTTTCTTCAGTTGTTTTGTTTCAAGGGACTTATGGTTTACAAATAGTTTACACTCCACTACTATGTATTTAATACACATGGACCTTTCTCTTCTTTTGTTCTTTTTCTTTCTTTTTTTCCCTCCTCTTTCTTATCTTAAAGGTTACACCAGAACATCCCCTTACCTACAAATAGAATAAATTACCAGCACTTGCCAACCAGAACAGAAAGCACGGAAATTTGATGTGAGTGCGCCTTCAGTTTTAACTACTGACCTGTAAGAAGCTGCTTAAAGCTTGTGTGCCTTCTTGAGTCGACCACTGAATGGGCTTTTCTTCCATGCATGAAGGGACATATCTCATGCTATTTTTCTTATCGGTGTTCACTGTGGGGTCATGAATACACCAGTCTCTGTTGGGGGTGGGATGGGGACAATACCTCAGAATATACCTTCCCACCCTGTGGCTCTTACATTCTTTCTACCTCCTCTTCTACAATGTTCCCTGAGTCTTGGAAGGCATGTAATAAGCTTTCTTGAGCATTGAGCGATCAGCAGCCTCTGATTTTCTGCCTTGCTGAATTTTGGGTCTCCTCAGTATCTCCTGCCATCTCCTTAGAGGAGCCCATGACACACTACAGAGGACATGACAGATTAAATATGCTGCTGTCACTACAATCAGATTCTTAAAAAACATATATTTAGAGACAGAGGGAGATTGAGGAAGGCAGAGAGAGAGAGAGAATGGGCATGCCAGGGCTTCTAGCCACTACGAATTCTAGACACAGAGCAGAGAATGCAGAAATCAATTCATAATGGGGGATTGGTCTCTAACATATTTAAAGACATCAGCTAGTCAGACTCCCAAAACAAGGAACCAACTTATTCAATCACAAACTAAGCAAGTGAAACAGACAATTCCCCAAAGAAGTAGAAATGGCCAATAAATATATGGAAAAAAATTCAACATTCTTAGCCAATTTGGAAATAAAATCAATAACACACTGACATTCATCTCACCCCAGTCTGAATGGCTGTCAGCAAGAAAACAAACGCTTAGAGAATTCAGTAGAAAAGAAGTCCTCACACTTGAAGATGTAAATTTTTCCAGCCACTATGGATATCTAAACACAAAACAAAATAAAACAAAAATAGAACTGCCATAGAATCCAGCTATCATTCCTAAGGATAGGTCTATAGGAGTCTAAAGCAACAGGCTACAGGGACGCATGCACATCCATGTTGACATGGAACTACTCTCGATAGCTGAGTTGTGAAATCAAGCTAGATGTCTGCCAGCAAATAAATGGAGAAACTGACATATATATGAAATAAGGAAAAATGAACATATTCTCTGCAGGAAAATATGTACAACTAGAGTCCATATCATCATTTTAATGAAAACAAGCTAGACATAGGCAAACAAATATTACATATCTTTGTATGTGGAATCTAGATTATAAGCCATATGTGTATGTGTGAGAAAGTGTGCCTGAACTACCATTTCCTGCAGGGCTGGTTGTGTACGGCATGGGTATGTGTAGGATTTGTGTATGTTGCTCATGTGTGTGTGTGTGCTGTGCAGGGTTCAAGGTGAGTGACTATGTGCTGGGTGTGTGTGTGTTTGGACATTGGATGAGTGAGTGTGTACTGTGCATTGTAGTGTGCGGGTGGGGTGTATGTGTGTGGCATGTATGTGCCTGTGTGTGCTGTGGTGTTTATGTAGCATGATTGTGTCTCCTCTGCAGGTGAAATACCTGCACATTTCTCATCCTCATGAATCCACTCCTGCATGGCCCACGCTGTAGTTTGTATCAGCATCTCCCACGTTCTCCAGGAGGGATGGCCCTGCTGCATCCTGCCGTCGGTTTGGACCCCCACAGCCTTGAAGAAAGTTCATGGTTGTCCTAAGTATCAGCTTGGCCCAATGACCTAATGCTGACTTGGTTCAGCAAAGGCTCACAGTCACCATTTTCCTGGATGTCTGAGCAGTTGCCAAGCTCTGCATCGCCTGCAAAGTCTAGGCAGCAGACCAGATGCCTGCCTGCCTATGGAAAGAGCTCATAGCCGGGTGGTCCTATAACTGCCACCCACAGCAGAAGGTGGTGGACATGGCCCGCTCCTGATAACTCCAAAAGAGCTCTATCCAGACAGTTTTGAATCTATAGGTCCACAAAAACTTAGCATTTACAGTATTTAAACTCCAATGCTACCTGAGCTTGCAGCTACCAGGATAGCATTGCTGACTCACATGTGTCCCCATGCAGATGTGGACACAGATGGGAGCCGGTCTCAGGCAGCCAGCCTTCCACCTGCTCCAAAGCCACTCTTGCCTTTCCTCCTGTCTCCCACCTCCCAGGGAGCAGGGCGTGAGTGTCCCCCTTCTTTCACAAGTGGGCAGCCTCTCCTCAGTTCTAGCACCCACTGTTGTGCCCCTTTCTCCTGTGAGTCCAACTTCAGGGTTTCATTTTGTAGGATGTTTGCTTTCTTGACAAGGGCTTCATCATGTTGAAAATCCAGGCTGACAGCATTTGAGGAAATCCCCTGGGTTACATCCACCTCTGCACCCATTTTCTTAGGACAGATGGTATGTTGTGACAGCTGCCAGATTTACCGAGACCTTCTGAGTCTTGGGAAGGATTCAAATAAAAGTAGAAGCTTCCCAGGGACACGGGGCGCGTGGCAGGTCCTGATTTTCCTTCAGCGTAGCCGCAGGTCCTTTGATCTGCTGCCCACTGACCCCACTTGTGTCGGTCTTTCTATCCATGTGCTCCGGGGAGAACGGCTTTGAAAAATCCCAAGGATGTTTGCATTTAAGAGACAACAGCTTGGGCTGGAGAGATGGCTTAGTGGTTAAGCGCTTGCCTGTGAAGCCTAAGGACCCCGGTTCGAGGCTCGGTTCCCCAGGTCCCACGTTAGCCAGATGCACAAGGGGGCGCACGCGTCTGGAGTTCATTTGCAGAGGCTGGAAGCCCTGGTGCGCCCATTCTCTCTCTCTCCCTCTATCTGTCTTTCTCTCTGTGTCTGTCGCTCTCAAATAAATAAATAAATAAAAAATAAATTAAAAAAAAAGAGACAACACCATGCTTGCTGTACATTTCCCCTCGATGCGCCATTCTCCACTTCCATCTCAGCAGCTTTTCATTTCTGGGAGTGAGCAGACCTCTCTTCGTTATTTTTCCAAAGACAAGTTACTCTTAAGTACCCTCCAGCTGCATCTTGCCATGTCATATATTACACTAGAGATCACAGCCATCTCTTACCCAGGTCGTTTATTCTTATGGGAAGGTCTTTACCCATAACCCTCCATGAGAGTTTGGGAAGCCATGTTTCCTGTGTTGCTATATCAAAAAAAAAAAAAAAAAAAAAAAACAAAACTTAAAGCTAAGCACTTTATAAAGAAAAGAGGAAGGAAGAATGAGGGCTTCAGCAGGAGTAGGAGGGTAAGGGCAAGAGTTGTGAGTATGGTCAAAACACATTGTATATATGTATGGAATTAACAAAAAGAAAGAAAGAAAGAAAGAAAGAAAGAAAGAAAGAAAGAAAGAAAGAAAGAAAGAAAGAAAGCAAGAAAGGGTCTCTTTCACTCATAGTTACAGAATCCCAAGAAGTTGATTCTGGTATCTGCTTCCATTAAAGGCCTCAAGGTAGAAAATATCACATGGTAGGAGACCACGAAAGAGAGAAATAATGAAAGAGGAAGGAAGAGGGTGTGGAAGATCCAATTTTCCTCTTTAATAACAGCCCATTCTGGTGAAAACTAAGCCTGTCCTCCAAGAACTGCATTCACCCCTCTGAATGTGGTGCCTCTGCTACCTCGATATCCACACTGGACCACAGCTTCCACATCACTAGATAAGGGACAGTTCCAGATTATTCATTTTGGAGGGATACATGATGTCTAAAATGGCACTATGTGGTATTATTGCTTTTCTCTTAGACTACATACAACCAGTCTGGCTAGCAGAAGTGCTTTCACATAGGTATGAGTTGAGTCAATCCCATGTGAATGGAGATATGAGCAGGGACGCTTGCTAGCAGAAGCTGCTCCTGCCGTGCCATGCAGATTTGTGAGGGGATGTCATTTGGAATCACACATGAGGTGGGAGGGCAGAGAAAACTGAAGGCAGTAAGAAGAAGGACAGAAGACGTGAAGGAGACTGTGGGGCCCCTGCAAATAGAAGATCGGGCTCAGTCTCTCATGTTTCTATTTCAGTCCAAATGATGTGCCTGCCCTGACCTTGAAACAGGTCTTTCTCTTATGAGACATGAGCTTCATGACATGACATAATTTTATCCCTGCATCTACTCTTTTCCTTATCTTGTGTAGTATTAGAACCCTGAATCCACCAGCCTTCTATACTTCTATACTTGACACAGGCTGAATTTCCTAGTTTTTCCTTGATAATACTAGACAACCAAAGATATTCTTTTATAAAACTTTAGTACTGATATTAAAGTCAGGAGATTGACATCAATGTAGTTCTTCTAATCTTCACACCTTATTCTTATTTTCCCCATTGTCCCAGTAAAGAGTTCCACTATGAGAGGAAATCTCAGATGATACTCCGGATGCAGTTCTTCCTTCTTACTCTCTCCTTAGGATTAGAACAACCATTCCTCATGCTTTCCTTGGTTTTTATGACGTTGACATTTTGAGAACAGACTGGATATGTCTCAGTTTGTATAATGTTTCCTCACAATGGGGATCACTTTGCCCATCTTGGGGTAGAATAGTGCCAGAGTGAGGCCGGGCCCACTCAGCCCTCATCTAGGGAGGCGCCCGTTGTTGCTGTTCTGACCGAGGCTCGCTGTGCTCCCTGGCTGAGGCCCTTGCCTGTCATGGTTACTGCTTTCCTGCTTTGACTGTTCCAGAGTAACTATAACTGGGAGCTTGTCTGAAGAGCTGCTTCTTGTTTGGTGACTGAAAAGTAGTAAAGGCACGATCATGCAAGGACAGCTTGCTCAGGAAGGCTATCTTAGGTCATGTGGTGACCTCAAGTACTTGGTTAAACTGTCCTTTTCAGAACTGTATTGTCATTAATAAGACAACCAAGGGCAGCAGGGGCTAATCAGCTCTTTATTTTAATAGAAACTATATGAAAGAGCTACAGAAATTGCTCAGTGGTTAAGGCACTTGCTTACCAAGCCTGATGGTCTGGGTTGGATTCCCCTATACCCACAAAAAGCCAGATGTACAAAGTGGTGAAGACCCTGGAGTTCATTTGCAGTAGCTAGAGGCCCTATGGGCCTAGTCTCCTCTCTCATTGCAAATAAATAAATAAATAAATTTTTTTTTAAAAAAGAAAGAAACTGCTATGAGATAATTGCAATCTGAGTGAAGGCAACGTCAGTGAATAAAACAGAAGAGAAGCAAGTGATCCTCACATTGCATTTACTGTTCCAGTTCACAGTGTCTTTCAATCCTCAAATTGGCACTTCTCAGGAGTTAATCCAGAGTAAAATTGAATGAAGAAATATTTGGGGATCAATACTATGTCCACTAATAAAGTACTATTGTTTTCAACTGTCTGATTTAGCTGTCTCCAGGCTCTTGGACTTTTAAGACCTAAACCCATAAGCTCAACTTCTGAACTATGGGTAACTTATGATTAAAAGGGACAGAGCCTCTGCAGGAAGCAACGCCTACAGCTTATTTTTGTTAAAGTCTCCCATCTAGGTCAGAATGGCAAGAGAGGCAGATGAGAATTATTTCTAGCTCATCCAGCCTGATTCTTTTTTCTTTATCTTTTTTTTTTTTTTGGTTGTTCAAGGTAGGGTCTCACTCTAGCCCAGGCTGACCTGGAATTCACTATGTAGTCTCAGTGTGGCCTTGAACTCATGGCAATCCTCCTACTTCTGCCTCCCGAGTGCTGGGATTAAAAGTGTGCGCCACCATGCCTGGCCTTTTTCTTTTCTTTTTTTTTTTTTCCCCAGCCTGATTCTTATGGTAAAAGCCTGAATTGGTTAGGGACACAGGTCACATCTGAGTGAAGACCTTGTCCAGTCCCTTCTGCGGTCTTCAGCATTGTCGGGATGCCCAGTGGTTTAAAGAAGAAACGTGGTTAGGGCTGGAGAGATGGCTTAGCGGTTAAGCGCTTGCCTGTGAAGCCTAAGGACCCAGGTTCGAGGCTCAGTTCCCCAGGTCCCACGTTAGCCAGATGCACAAGGGGGCGCACGCGTCTGGAGTTCGTTTGCAGAGGCTGGAAGCCCTGGCGCGCCCATTCTCTCTCTCTCCCTCTATCTGTCTTTCTCCCTGTGCCTGTCGCTCTCAAATAAATAAATAAATAAATAAATAAAGTTTTAAAAAAATAAAGAAACGTGGTTAAGAGTTCAGTAAACATGACAATTTCATAAACCCATTTGAGGCAGTGCAAAGAACGTGTTGTCAGCAACAACAGGCTGTTGAGCCTGTGTGTATCAATAACTAGACATGAACTGTGATTGTCAAAGAGTGCTTGTGTCAAAAGGAGGTGAATTTTGAGCCTTTTAGAAGATGCATCAAATCCAAGTAAATCATAATGTTCCCTGGGAAGAATTTTCTAAGATCTATGTCGAATCTTGATCCATATCTTTATAAAGTTATGTCATTCATCTTTTTATATCTTTTCACATCTAATTCACTTTTTCAACATTATTTATATTTTATGTATTTGAGAGAGAGAGGTGGATAGACGGAATGGGTGCCCTAGGGCCTACGGCAGCTGCAAACAAACTCCAGACGCATGTGGCACGTTGTACATCCGGCTTATGTGGGTCCTACGAGTGGAACCTGGGTCCTTTGTCCTTTCAGGCAAGTGCCTTAACCACTGAGCAATCTCTCCAGCCCCTAATTCACTTTTTATAATTTTTTTTTTTTTTAAATTTATTTATTTATTTATTTGAGAGCGACAGACACAGAGAGAAAGACAGATAGAGGGAGATAGAGAGAACGGGCGCGCCAGGGCTTCCAGCCACTGCAAACGAACTCCAGACGCATGCGCCCCCTTGTGCATCTGGCTAACGTGGGACCTGGGGAACCGAGCCTCGAACCGGGGTCCTTAGGCTTCACAGGCAAGCGCTTAACCGCTAAGCCATCTCTCCAGCCCCCTAATTCACTTTTAAAAGTTCAATAGAAGTTGGATTGGTAGCAGACCCAAGAGAGCCCTGAGCAGCCCCACCACTGCCTCTGGACTGGTGACCATCACTCGGGGCACCACCAGCAGCTCAGGGAGCAGTGCCCTGGGCAGCTGCACATCCGTGGCAAGGACAGGCAGGAACAAGAAGGTCATTGCAATGAAGGTTTTACTGATCGCAAACAAATAAATTAATTTTAAAAATAAAGATGCCTGTTTTTGGTATCAATACATTTTGTTTTGTTTAAAAAAATAAAGTGTTTTCCTTTTCAATGAACCCTTAAAGGTCTTTAAATTGTTTCATATCTGGTCAAGTTGAGATTTTTAAGAACTTCATTTGAAAAAAAGATTATTTACTTACTTGTAAGTAGACAGAGAGAGAGAGAGAAGGAATGTATGCACACCAGGGTCTCTAGCCACTGCAGTCAAACTCCAGATTCATGTACCACTCTATGCATCTGGCTTTATGTGGGTACTGGAGATTCAAACCCAAGTCAAATCCCTCTGTCTTTGTTAAACTGTGACCATGGATATTTTAAGTCGTTTCTGAACCTAACTTGGGGGAAAAAAATCAACCATAAAATTTACAACACAGATTACTAACCATAACTCAACAAAGGCAGAGAACATCAGGCGTGCCAGACCAAGACAGCATGCCCGTGCCCCCAAGGCCTGCGCCTCCACAGTGTGGACCCTCACCATGCTCCTCTGGCGACAGCCACACTCGTCCTTTCTTTGCTTTTCATGAGAGCTTTAGTGTCCAACTCTGAAGCCCAAACCACATTGGTATAGTTTCTGGCTTTTTCTGGCTGTGTGACTACATATTCTTTGTTGCCATTTCTTATTAAAAAAAAAAAAAACAATTCAGTTTTCAATTGCTATATGCTCATATAATTGGTACATTCTACTCCTGATGGACGATGATTTCTAGTGTTTAACTATTACAAGCAATGGGACTGTGGGCCACACATTTTGCAGTAAATACTCTTGCATTTCTTTAGGGCACATACCTAAGAGTGACTTCCTGATGGGCAGGGTTTGTATAGCTTTAGCTTTTTTGTTTTTCTGGAATGACTGGTAATTTTTATGTAATTTTGTAAGCCTAAGATAAAAGTCATAGGCAGTTAACTTTTACTAGTCAATAAAAAGCAATCTTACCAACCCACTGGCAATTAATATACTAAAAAGAGTTGTAAAATATTTTACTGAAAGCAAAATATTTAGAGAAAATGGACATTTATACAAAATTACAAAATGCTTGGAATAAGTGCATTTTAAGGAAAGTACAAACTCATTTTAATTTATATTAGTTAAAGCCTTAAAAAAATTTAAGTGGAAATTGAGATATGCAAACTTGTATGAACATTCTACAACAACAACAACAAAAAATGGTTGTTTTTCCTGAGTGTACTAAAGCTATGAAACACAGGCACACGGGAGGCCAGGGCTTGGGGACTCTCAAGGACATTTCCTTTCTACCCACCGCTTCCCCCCTTCTTCGTACTCTTGCTGGGATATCCGCATCTGTTGCAAAGTACCCAGAGGACCTAGAGTGGAACCACCAATCCGGGAACGAAACCTCTGTTCCACCGTAGTATTTTTTTTTTTTGATTCAGAAGTGCTTGTGATATTTTATTTATTTATTTATTTATTTATTTATTTATTTATTTATTTATTTATTTATTTATTTATTTATGTAAGAGAGAGAGTGAGCAGCAGATAGAGAGAAAGCAAGAATGGGCACACCAGGGGCTTTAGCCGCTGCAAACGAACTTCAGACACACGTGTCCCCTTGTGCATCTGGCTTACTTGGATCCAGGGTCCTTAGGCTTCACAGGCAAATGCCTTAACCGCTAAGCCATTTCACCAGCCTGCCCACCGTAGTATTATTTGCGATCAGTTTCAACTGTGTGCTTGGGGGAGTGTTCTGAGGTGACGCTCTGCTTCGCCTGTCAGTGCAGCTCCGGACCGGCATGCGCCTGTGCGGCATCCGTTTCACTACGCAAGACCAGCTGTTCCCTCAGGCTGCTCTTGATGTCTTGCTCCGCCACGGGGCTCCTTCTGCTCCACAGCCACATCTTCACATCGTCGCAGGATTTCCTGTTCACCAATTTGGTGGATAGATATTAATAGTAATGTTGAATATCAATTTTTGGCATTAGAATATCATTCTATTCAATTCTGGGTATCAAGCTCAGGGCCTTGTGCATGCTGGGCAAGCATCTATGAGTAAGCTACCCTCCCAGCCTTGTGTACTCCTTTTAAAACGTTTGTGCAAATAGTTTGTCAGTTGTTCATTGCAGTGTTACATTGGTAGATATCTTCTGCATGTTAGTGTTTTAATTAATAGATTTATGTGTGTGAATGGGTCCACGCAGGGAGGTCAGAGGACAACCTGGAAGCGTCTGAACTCACCCTCTTGGAGATGGGGTCTCACACTCCTGCAAACTACTGTGATGGCTACTGGCCTGCAAGTTTGGGTCGTCCTGGTTCTGCCTTCCATTGCTAAAGGTGCTTTGCAATAATAGATGCTTGCACCCCTTTGCACTAGGCTTGATGTGGGCGCTGGGGAATCGAACCTGGGCCAGCAGCCTTTGCAAACAAGTCCTTTAATAGCTAAACTACCTCCCCTGCCCTGGTGTATTTGCTTTTGTCAATTGCATATATGACAAAATTTTTCCCCCTCTGGCTCAGGTTTTTACTCCTTAATTTGCCTTATTGGAAGTCTGAATTTCAAAGGAATGAAGTATTTCCCTAAGATAAGTGCTTGTTTTGAGAGCACTTCTACTTTGAGATAGTGAAGATTATTTTCTGTGTTCTTTCTAGCTTTTGGCTTTAATATTTAAGGTTTTGCACTTCCCGGATTGATTTTCATAGGAAAGGACTCCATTACATTTTTCCCCCATGTTGGTATCCAGTTGTCCGATTAAGTCCCTTCTTTAGCTTATTTAATCCTCACGGCCGCAGTGGTCATTGCCTTTATCCCTGGTACTCACACCTTGGTCATCGATCAGTTTTCTGGTTGGATGGGACAGGAGTCACCTCCTCCAGAATCTTCATGAGAGAATGCAAACAAGTCTGCACACTAACATTCTCTCGAGTCTTCTCGGGTAGAGGCCCATGGCAAGGACTCATTTCAGAAACATTTATCACGACACCTTTGTGTGGAGGAGAACAGCACACCATTTTATCACCACAACGTCAGTCCTGACAACCAAGCTACACGGGTGGACTTACAAGGGAAAGCCAGTCAGCACTCTGCAGGATCCACCCAGTGAACGCTGCATGTGAGCAAGCCTCCAGCGAGGCGCAGAGGGCACCTTGGCAGCGACGACACAGAGAGCTGGCTTCTAGAGAGGACCACGGCCCGAGGCAGCTCCGGCAAAGCTGCATGGAGCTGTGGGGCTCTGAGCACACAGCGGGTACCTGTGGGGCCAGGCGCTGAGGACGCTTTTGTTCCCTGCCTGGCTCACTCTGAAGTCACTCCAAGGAGCCTCAGGGCTAGAGAGCGGGCTTGGTGGTTAATAGCTCTTCATTGCAAGTGTTAGGGCCTGAGGAGGCCTGAGAGACCGCTTGGGTTTGATCCCCAAGATCCACCATGTGCACAGCTAGGCATGGCCACAAGCATCTGTAAAACAGTCCCACAGGTGAGCCGAGACCAGGAATCACTGAGGCTGGCAGTGGCAGAGAGGTCTACCAGCTGCTCCCTGGTAGCCTTCAAAAAGTGACTCGGACTGCTGTGGGCCAGCCACCACCTTCTTCAGGCAGGCTCCTCTTGCGTGCTTCTCCATCTCCCAGCAGAAGGGGTCGACTCCAGAGTTCACCCCAGGGTGTGGTTCCAGGGAGAGGAGTTTCACATCCAGCCTAGGCTGAGGATGTTGCCAAAGCGGGTTCTTCCCTTTGCCTAGTACTCAGCTTAGTTCCCTAGGATGGGAACTCAAGTAACTCAATTCCAAGCCTTAGCTATGCAGGCTGTGTATTTTTATCCTGTTCCTGACATGATAGCTTATGAAAGGCTCTGGAAATTTCCATCCTGAAAGACCACAAGCTAACAGGCTCTATGCAGTGATAGAAGACTTTTTGTTAGAGGCTGAAGCAAAATCTCTCCTTTGGGCCTTGCTTTCCAAGTCCAGACATAACAAGGGCTTGATGATGTGACCTGGAAAGTTCTCTTTAGTTCTCAGTCTACAAGTAGAGAAATGACTGAGTGGGGGTATTTTAGGTAATCTTTGACAACAGACAGAGCTTTTGATTCTACAGTTTTTAGCTCAGTGGCTCCTCGGGGTATACTGCTGTCCATGGGGGCTCTGCCTTCATCTTTGCGCTGAGGGAGCCATCCTGCAGGAGACAAGCTGGTCATGACTTCTAGTTATGGTCATCTATGTTTGAGAACCGCTATATTGATCTGTCATTAGAGAAATGATTAGAGCCTATAATACATGTGACCCCAGACATTTAATTACAATGAATAGTGAAAACTTCAGAATCATGTCACCAAAAGGCTCTTTCTCTTACAAAGTGACTTTGTTCTGAAATTTCCCAGCAAATCTCCACTCATGCTGAAGCACCGATAACAATTGGTCATGGCTGAGCCCAGAGATTGCATTTCTTTCTCTTTTTAAAATTTCTGCTGGATCTACTCCCTATTGTACCAATGTGTTATTGAGACCAATTTTATTGGAAGCTATGCTTTGTTTTCCATGACGTATATATTTGCATGAGTAATATAGCTTTATTAACTGGAGACTTTTCTCAGAGGTTAAACTTGGATCAGCAGAAAATTGCAAGTCATCTATCTAAGTGGAATGTCATTAAAACTCCTGAAAATGATGATCTAGTTTATAGAGTTTTAGTAGCTAACGAACAACTGCTGAGGTTCTAGACATGTATGCTATGGTCGTTTGAATGGATGCCCTCCACACACACATTCAGGAGTTTATTAACGCTTGTAATTTAGACCGCCAGCTGCCTGATTGGAGGAGGCATCACTGTGGGCAGCTTGCAGGTGTGGGGGCAGATCTGGAACTTCCAGCCAAAGATATGCAAAGTGTTAGAGCTTTGTCTGGAGTTTCTGAGTGTGTTTGCTGTATTGGTGGTGTGGCTTTTGGCTTTTCTCTCTGTGTGAACCTGTAAAAGTGGGCCAGTGTCCACTGCCATTATGGAACTTCTCCTCAACTGTAAGCTTCAGTAAATCCCTTCCTCCCATAACTTGAACCTGAAGTGTCTACTGTATGTGCTTTCATGGTGTAACTGTCTCAGCTCCTGTAGATTTGGAAAACAGAAATGTTGTTAGAGACTATGACTAATATCATTTGAGAGAGGGATCTCTATGCCTTGCGGGACTCCTGTAATTTTTTAACCAGGATGCTAATGAATTTGTTCTAAGAAGGAACATGACCTCTCAGCTTACTAACTTGAAAGAAGTGACTGCTTAATGCAAGTTCTTCACATGCTTCAAAGCAGTTATTTAAAAGAATGTTTAATAATTCTACCTGTGGGCTGGAGAGATGGCTTAGCAATTAGGATGCTTGCCTGCAAAGCCTAAGAACCCAGGTTCACTTCCCCAGTACACACGTAAGCCAGATGCACAAGGGGGTGCACACATCTGGAGTTCCCTTGCAGTGGCTGGAGGCTCAGTGCTCCCATCTTCTCTTTTTCTCAAATAAATAAATAAGATAGAAAGTAAAAATTTTTAAAAAGACTTCTACCTTTGTAGTGGGGGAGGAGCGTTTCTGAAGTTGTAGCTTCTCCAGTGACTATATGGGAAAGTCCAATCTGCAGTCCTTGGAGAGCATGACGTCTGGAACCAGACAAGGACATGCCATCTGTCTTGTGATAGGAATCAGAGGACAGAGTCTGGACTGCTACAACAATGAGAAATTGAGGGGGAAACCATTGCAAAAGATGAAGAACATAAAAGGGAGCCCACATTTCTGCCAATAAGATATTTCTAAATCCATGGCTGCATTTATGGGATAAAACCTTGAAGCATGCATTTATGGGATAAAACCCAAAACTCCAAGAAGCTTACATAGTTTACATAGACATTTATAAATTTACATGACTAAACAGAGATTTCTACCACTGTCTGTGACAGAGAAGACAAAATTTAGACTTTGGGTCCCAGACGTGAGCTAACTAAAGTGAATGAGTCAGCATTGTTGGAAAGAACACAACAGAACCCATGGTCTGTCTGAAATATCCTTCCTAATGTCCAGTATACAACCAGTATCACTCCATATATAAATAAGCATCAAATATGAACCACAACCAAGGAAAGAAATAAGAGCTGGAGAGATGGCTTAGCGCTTAAGGCTTTGAAACTTAAGGACCCAGGTTCAATTCCCTAAGACCTACATAAAGCCAGATGTGCAAGGTGGCACATACATGTGGATTTTGTTTGCAGTGGTTGGAGGCCCTGGTAGGCCCATTTTCTCTCTGTGTGTGTCTCTCTCTACCTCTCTATCTGCCTCTCTCTCTCTCTCTCTCTCTCTCTCTCTCTCTCTCTCTCTCTCTGTCTGTCTTTCAAATAAATAAAAATTGTTGAAAAGAGAAATTAATGAATAACAAATTTGAGATGATTCAGACATTAAACTTATCAAATAAATATTTTTTGAAGCTCTGTCCAATAACATGAAAGAACAATCGTGACTGGATATACAGAGAATTTCACATAGGAGCATATAATAAATAAAACAAGGAAAAGAAGCTATTGAAATAAATGGGAACCCTAGGGGAAAAAAATCTCCATACTAATAGATTTGTTGATGGACTTGTCAGTTGGAGAAGACTTTTGAGCTTTAAGAACAGAAAGAGAAATGATTAGAAGAAAAATTAACCATGCATAGGAAAAACACCACACCCCTAACAATGTAGTTGAAATATCAGGAGGAAAGAAAATAGAACAGGACAGACAAAATGTCTAAAGACCAAGAGGTTACAAATATCCAAAGTGTGGTGAAAAACATAACGTGTTTAACTCTGGTCAAACTCTAGAGAACATGTGTAGCTGTTCCCTGAAACAAACAAAGATAAAATGTCAAGTTTTCAGATTAGGCTTGTTTAAAAATGTACTGTTTTCTCTTTTGATTCACTGTTTTGTTTGAGCAGCAGGTAAGTGGGCAAAATATGAGTTCCTCACAATGCAACCTAACAGGTGTTAGTAAACAGAAAAACTTACACACACACACACACATACACACACACACACATGCACACACGGTACTAACCAATTTGTAATCACAGCAACAAGAAACCAGTACTATTGTGCCATCATGGTCTTTGGGATGTCACAATTTCCTTGCTGACATTTCAGATTACCATCAGAGATCCATATTACAGCAGGCTGAAGTGAGAGGGAGAGTTTGGTTTGCTTGTGAACTTCTGTTGTGTCCAAAGTAGACTCCAAATTTGAGAAGAGGAAGGGTTGAGAGACTGGCAAAGTCAGTCAGGACATTCAAACCAGTGAAGGCTGTGGAGCTGTGTTAGTTTGTTTTGCATTACTATAGTAAAATGACTGAGGCAAAGTCACCTTACAAAGAAAAGAAAACAAGCTGATGATGGCTCCAGTTTTAGAGGAGCAGCATCAAAGGGCTGCATCTGATCAGATGATGGTCTTCCTGGCAGAGTACTAACATGGTGCACATCACATCCTAGGAAAATAGAGGTTGTGTGTGTGTGTGTGTGTGCGTGCGTGCGTGCGTGCATGCGTGCATGTGTGTTCTAACCTCTCTTCTTAGAAAGCCACCAGGATTCAGTCATGGGTTCCACCCTGATAATCTTACCTAATTCCTAGGCTCAAATTCTAATTCCCAAAGACCCCACCTCTAAACACTACATCCAGTTAACTTTCTACTCAGCACCTTCTATTTTTGAATATGTGGAACCACAGGAGACACACTCAAGCCACATCCAGACTGAAGCAGAAACAAAATGTCCCAATTCTACTTCTCACTGATGTAGCCTGGGGAGAGTTAATTAGAAAACAGATGTTTAAGAAACTCTGTGAGGACTTTGGACACCTAGCACCATATGTGCCCATCTTCCACAAGTCAGGGCCCTTCCCTCACGATGCCACCAAGGCCACATCACTTTTCAGGCTCTATCCTACCGGGTTTGGACTCTCACTTCTTCATGTTCCCTAGCCTTGAAGATGTTCTTACCTCTCACTTCTTCACTGCTGGGGGGCAGGAATGTACTTTTCCCAGAGAACTCAAATCAGCTAAAGAATTTCTTTTGGAACCCAAAAATTGATCCCTGAAAACCTGAGGTTGCCTATTAATCAAAATAATCATAGAATGATACCCATGCTAGAGCTCCTCTGATCATTTGAAAAGGGATTTGAATTCAATGTCAGTGGAAATTACCCGAAGGCATAGTGAAAAGAGCACTGGAGGACTTTGAGTCCAGCCTCGCCTGTGTGTGACTCCACCAGAGCCCTTCAGAGCCTGGGATTGCTCATCTGAAAACTAAACTACGGATCTAAACCCATATTACTGCTTTTGCAGAATTCTTGTGAGAGGTAGATGAGAGCCTGTGTGCAATGGCCAATATGATAAAATGTAACAGAAATGAGGTCTCATGTTATTCATCTATGAAATTTCTTTGAAGAACTATCAGCACAAAATCAACTTGTGATTTCTCTCAAAGCGTAAGTCGTCTGCAGGATACTTCTTTGATGTGGGCACTTTCAGCATCTTTGCTTTCTGAAATGATAAATCATAAATGTGGTGCCAGATGTTTCTTCATCCCCACTTTCTGGGAAGCATGTCAGAGGTGACCACTGGATGCATTTAGGCCAACCCGGCAAAGCTCTCAGTATTTAAGACCTATAGCCAAGAAAGCAGATAGTTTGAAATATTTATATATCATTTACAAGTCTGTTGATGTTTAACCCATTGTGTTCATTTGCAAAAGTTTCTATTAAGTTGACTTTAATGTTTAAAGCTTCTTACATAATGATTCAAACATACCACAAAATAACATGATTTCTATTTATTTATTTTTATTTATGTATATGAGAGAGAGAGAGAAAGAGACAGAGAAAGAGAGAGAGAGAATGGGCAAGCCAGGGCCTCCAACCACTGCAAACAAACTCCAGATACATGGGCCTCCTTGTGCATCTGGCTTACGTGGATCCTGGGGAATTGAACTGAGGTCCTTTGGCTTTTCAGGCAGATGCCTTAACTACTAAGCCATTTCTCCAGTCCAATAACATGATTTTTAAAATTTAACTAATTTTTTTAATATGTTGTCCTCTTCTCTTGAAAATTACAGTTGAGCAAGCTAATTTTCCTACTTGGAAAGTACTGATAAGGAGAAGAAACGAGAGGTTAAGGTCTAAGGACATGGCACTCATGAGTACTGAAATATGAAATGAGATTTCTTTCCATTCTTGAAAGACCTCATATCCTGCAGGAACTCCAAATTACATCATGACAGATGGAGCCAAGCTCAACATCAGCACTGATGGTTCCTCACATTTTATTTTGCTCTTAGTGATATGTCCACTTTACTTAGCCATCTGCAGATGAGGTCCAACTCTGTCACCTTCCTTTCCTAACCCTCCACAATGGAACACTCATCTCCTTCTTCTGCTGAAAGGAGGGGACTTGCTGGCTGCAAGCTACAAGTGGTGCTCAGTCCTGCAGCATTTATGAGAAGACCAGAAGAGGCCTGGGCACTGCCGTGGCTATGGTCTGGAATTTTGCTTACGAATTTGGTGAATTTTAATAAAAATCTGATTAAGCAGAAAATGTTTCACATGCCTATAAGTGAAAAAAAAAAAAACAGTGACATGCAAACCACATCAGTGGGTTGATCACCCTACACTGGGCAAACACAGCATGCTGTGTCTTATCTTATTTGGAGGAAGACTCTTCCCCAGAATAATGTGTAAGCACACTGAGTTTTCATCCTTTCTATGGACTCACCAGTTGATAACTGATATCAGAGTAATAACTCTAAGATATCAATAGCTTCTTGTGCATGTTTTTTAATTTTTAATTTATTTGTGAGCAGAGAGAGACAGAAAGAGAATGGGCATGCCAGGGCATCTAGCCACTGCAAACAAATTCCTGGTGCATGTGCATCTGGTTTTATGTGAATACCAGAGAAGTGTACTCTGGTCATTAGGTTTTCCAGGCAAGTGCCTTAATGGCTGAGCCTCTCCAGCCCTTCTCGCATGTCTTTTAAAATGCCCTTTCTGTTCTCCTCTCATCCCAGACATGAAATGCAGTAAATGGTGATTTTCCATTCATATTAGGCAGATGATTAATTGCTCAAGACCAGAGGGTCTCAAATGCCTTCCCAGGAAGAGGTCATGTTCGTTGTCCTGCAGCTGAGAAACGCCAGCACAAGCAGAGGCCAGCCTTGTGAGGTAGGGTGTGTCTTCCCTCTCAACTCTTTCTCTCCTTTCAGCTTTGGAAAAGAGGCACTTGTTAAGCAGAGTGACCGCGCAGGTACTGGGATAATAAGCCCTCCACAGGACCTAAGAGGGCGGCACTGTTCCCCTTGTTGTTTTGTCCTGCAAAGGCTCCACTCTGAGGAGTCAGAGAGCCCTGAGTTCTCCTCTTTTAAAGCAGGGAGGATGAGGGCCGCTCTCTCCAGGTGCTCAGAGTCTTGAGGGTTCAGGGATGGAGCTGGATCTATGGACACAGCGAACAAAGGAGAGTGAGGGTGGGACGCCAGTAGATAACTGAAGAGGAAACCCAAAGTGGTTTCTTTATGGGCTGATCGGCAACTTGATATGGATATTAAGAAAAAGGTTTGCACTGTTATATGAAACATGTATAAATGTATCATTATAACCACAGCATTTTATTTTAAATACTGAACTGAATTGACACACTATTGCAAGGTCTGCATTACTTTATTAAAGCTATTAACACATGCTAATTGTACAAATAAATGAGATTCACTGTGGACACACATCTTGCCTTTATCATGCCCATCCCTGCTTTGTGTACCCTCTTTTTTTTTTTTGAGATAGGGTCTCACTCTGGCCCAGGCTGACCTGGAATTAACTCTGTAGACTCAGGGTGGCCTTGAACTCACGACGATCCTCCTACCTCTGCCTCCCAAGTGCTGGGATTAAAGGCGTGCGCCACCATGCCCGGCTCGTGTACCGTCTTCCACATTCCCCTTCTCTGTTTTCCTCAGCCCACTTCCTAGTACTTTTAAAAAATATTTTACTTATTTATTTACTTGAGAGAGAGAAGGAGGTAGAGAGAAGAAAAGCAAGACTGGCTTTTATTCAGAGGGAATGCATGCTTCCGTCATAGGGAAAATCGAATTAGGGGAAAATATGAGCTGAATTAGTTTTCAGAGCCATACCTGATCTCTGCATCACAGCTTGAATAGCATTGGAGTATGAAAACACTAAAGTAATTGAAATTAAACGCTGAAAATTTGGGCTCTGCAATCCTGCAGGTCTAGAGTGGGGTCCCCTAGCTGCCACTTGACCCGACGTCCCGGGAACACTGCAGCATTTGTCCTACTTGCCAGTGCAGGTCGCACGCTGATGCCTCCTCAGATTCTGTCCCCTCGCCGTGTCTCAGCAGGCGGCGCACTCAGTAGGTGCTAGATGACAGTGTCCCTCCGTACTTTCTACTGCCCTTCATTAAGCACCCACTCTTTCCCAGGCCTTATGCTACTTGTTAGCGCCAGACAGGTGAATGGGATCCAGATTCTGTACGTAATAACTCCTGCATTTAGGTTCTTGCTGCTTTGCACGGAGATTCTGATGGAGAAGACGCATCCAGGTGAGCTGCTTTTCTGACTTCTCGCGCAGGTGCACAGGAAGCAGGCTTCTAGTACCCAGACGGACGCTTCAAGTGGCTCCCGCTGGAAGCAGCCGAGGCGCCAGCCCCACCTGGCTGGAGCAACAGGCGGAACTGACACCTGGAAATCCAGAGCAAGGGCATGCCTGATGCTCACTGAATTCCCTGGTTCTCGGTCTATCTTCCTGGGAACTGTTCACTACAATCTTCAAGACATTGGCTTCACCTCTAGAGGGGAAGAGGATCTTCCCAGACTCCTTGATCTCCATGTCCCTGACTTCAATCACATGCCTACTTCTGAACCAGTCACTCCCAAAGGAGGCATGAGACCCCCAGGCCTGGAATTCTCATGGGAAGGATAGCAAACAAGAAAGCAACTGCGGTCCCAACAAACTATGAGAAAATGTCAGAAAACCCTCCAGGAACTCCAGAGGAACAAACCACTGTAGGAAATGTCAGACTTTGAAAAACTTCTAGCTATGAGAGTCTACCGGAATTGCTTAGTTTACAGAAAAGGAATTAAAGATCAAAACAAAACGAGTTTCCCAAGGTAGTGTTGCCTATTGCAGCATGACTGTGACTCCGCCTTGAAGATCAGTGTTTCTAACCCAGGGCGCCTTCCTTCAGCAACAACCTGCTCCATTTCTCATCCCAACTAACAGAAACGAGCCCAGAGCACGTGATAGGGCAGCTTCCCCACTGTTCCAGCGCCCCAGCGGCCGTGGAAACCGTACCTGGTCCCGGGAATAATGAGGACAGTTTATTGCTTACGTCATCCTTCACTTCGTCCAGGTGCACAGGGCGCCTTTCGCCATTCTTGTCCTGTGGAGCTGCTCTGTTTCTTCTCTATAAAAAAGTAAGGGCTATCTCATTTGTCTGGTGCTAACTTACTCTCCCTTGGAGAATCTGCTTCTCTTTTTCAGATAGATGTAGATCCTAAGGAAAGAGCCACCCCATCACACCTCTAAAGGGCCCCAGCTGAAACTAAGAAAAATTGGCAAAACAAGCAAGGGTGCTGTTTTCCTGATGAACAGGATACCAGCACAAGGGGGAAGGAGACCAACACAGAGAAAATCAGAGAGCCAGAGCCTCAGAGGCCCCCAACACCTCATCACTGAAGCAGACCAAAAATGAACCCAATGTGGCTCAGGGAAATTTTGCAGAAGAGGGGGCAGAAGGAATGTCAGAGCCACATGTTGGGTCAGTATATGCAGAGACATTTATCCCACCCATAACTGTGGGCTAACTCCACAATGCATGACCCATATACTTCAACAAGGAGGGGCCAAGGGAAGGGGGCAGGTCATGGACGAGCCTAATAATGGTACCAAATTGACTGTATTTGCAGAATACAAAAATAATTAATAAAAAAATTTAAAAATGTTAAAAAGACACCCAGTGATTTGAAAGAGGACTGGACTGGTCAGGACGCATGCAGCATGAATGTGTTATGGCCATTGTTTTATGTTACAACCTGATGCACCCATGATGCCAGATGTGGTATGGATGGATTCTTCTAACTTCACAGTTTATTTGTGCAAGAATTTATTATTATTAGAAACATCATTACTATAGAATTATTTTGTGAAACTTTTGTTTAATGCATTATTTCATCTTACTTGGAATGAATCCCAGGATAGTAAGAATAATATTATTCTACTCATCACCTCTACATATTAAAGTGCTTATACTTATTATTTTAAAAATAGCCACATATAGTTTAGCAGACTTTTTGTTTATTTATTCAATCCACATCCCTGAAACAATTTTCTGGAGTGAAGAGATTCACGTGAGCAGCTTTCCTGGTTTCCCATCATAGACCAGCAACTGAAATGTCAATGTGAATCTTTAATGTCACCGTGTCAGCAAGCTAGGTGTCCTCACCTTACCTGTGACCACTGGGTCTCTCATGCTGCAGCATGCTTGGGTGAGGATCTCATGTTACTACGAAAAGACATGTAAACCCTATAGCCCACAATCACTTTGTTTCCTAAATTCCCACCAAAAGTCTTCTGTTTCCATTGAAAAGCAGTTCTGTTGTTTAAATGATGTGTCTGCCTTGGGCATATTTCATCTACAAACTGAAATTTTCTTTTCTCATCCTCTGCTTTTTTTTTCCAATGAGAATTGTATCATTTCTAAATGTTTGATGAAGGCAGGAAAGGGGATTAGCCCTCCATACTTCAGGGACTTGTAGATTTGCTCCCAGCTGGAGGCATATGCATCCTAGGAATATCAAAACCAGTGACCTTTTGGGTGTCAATTTGTTACTCCATCTGTCCCACAATGTCAAGGTGAGAAGCTGGGCTGATGCAAATGAGCTGAGCTGATCCTGCGGAGATCAATGCATCGATTCCTGCGTATTGATCTTCATGGAGGTCTCTCCTCATGGTCTCCCCATTAGGAAGAAGCTTGCACACGACCTCTGGGGAATGTTCTCAATCCTATGACTCTGATTCCTTCCCAGCTCCCCTTTTAATTCTATGCTTTCTTTCATCATCTTCTAATGTTCTAGTACTCCTGTTATTATCCCAAACAAAGCTGTCTACTTCATTTCTAGCTGCTTAATAATGATGTGTTCAGTGTTCCATGTTGGAAAAAAAGAACATTTTAGGAAAATGTATTTTAATTTTCTGAATTTACACTAGTTTTGTCACATAGAGAGCAACACCATTATAGTCTGTGTTAACAAAAATCTGTGAAATAATATTGTATACTTGTCTATGATCAAATTATAGACTTAACAAGTATAGTTCTGATAAATTTCAGGATCAGGCTAGCAATTTAAAGTAAAGGGGATTTGAACTGAGTTGGTTGTTAACATGAAGCATTATTATAAATCCCGAATTCAGGTAATTATTTGTGAACCTCTTACTTTTGAACAGATGGATGACAATAATTACCATGGGCCTACCTATAGATGTATATGATTCTAGATTAGATTAGATTAGATTGGATAGGTAGATGATTAGATAGCTGATAGACAGATAGATCTTGTGTATATTATCTTTCATCAACTCTCTTTTATTTGAGAGAGAGAGAGCGAGTGAGAGAGAGAGAGAAAGGCAGAGGGAGGGGGAGAGAATGGGAGTGCCAGGGCCCTAGGCCACTGCACACGAACTCCAGGTGCACGCGCCCCTTGTGTGCATGTACTTGTGTGTTTGCATGACTGTGCATGCGTCTGGCTTACGTGGGACCTGGAGATTCAAAAATGAGTCCTTAGGCTTCACAGGCAAGCATCTTAACTGCTAAGCCATCTCTCCAGCTCTAAACTCTGTGTTTTGTATATGGCACATTCAAGCCATTAGTTTTGTTTCATTTCAAAAGTTAAACAGGGCTGAAGGGATGGCTTAGCAGTTAAGGCACTTGCCTGCAAAGCCAAAGGACCTTGGTTTGATTCCTCAGGACCCACGTTAGCCAGATGCACAAGGGGGTGTACGCGTCTGGACTTCATTTGCAGTAGCTGGAGGCCCTGGTGCATCCATTCTTTCCCTCTCTCTCTCAAATAAATAAATAAAAATAAAATGTTTTAAAAAGTGGAACAGTTCTCTTCTTGGTTGAGTTATTTCATATGAAGCAGTTCACAGACTGGCAGCTCCCTGTTACTGGCAGCTCCCTGTTTGGAGTTGAGACCCTACACCTCTATATACATACTGCTTGTCTTGGTCTGTACTGTTTAACTTTGGTTTCTGATGAGAGTCATTCTTTTAGCCTCTACACCTCCTACGCACCTCCAAGATAACCACCAAACTATAACCCTGACCCTAGTGAGTCAATGGGCTCTACAAGTCACCATACAGACAGAAATTGTATTGGCCCATTGTGGTATTGACTTTCATGTTGTTGGGATAAAACACCAGACCAACAGCAGCTAATGGGAGGAAAGGATTCATGTTGACTTGCAGTCTTGAGTGGAAATTTCAGGTAGCAGGGAAAGATGGTCCTAGAGCAGAGGTTGCACATCACGGTAGGAAGAGGATGCGCTGAGCTTTAGCAAGGGGGAGCTGGATGGAACACTGCAACGCCCACCCCAGTGGACACCTCCTCCAACAGGGCTCCTCCTCTAATTGCCGCTAGCTGGTGCTCCAGCATTCAAACCACATGAGTTCATGAGGGAGGGGGCATCTGATTTAAACCACCACAATCATATTGCTTCCCCTTTAATTATAAATTACTCAATGCCTGAGGTTGTGTGTTATCCCAAGAATGGAATCTAGTACAGATGTTGATTCAAATGTTCAAATATCATGAACTGGTGACCCAAGCATAGAGTCTTTCAAAAACATATAATTGGCCATAATTGCTCTTTTGGAAAGATCTAAGTGAGTCCAAAATGGCATGGATGCTTGGGCTTTGAACGTGAACTCCTGCCACTCTAGAAGTCCAAAATCACATTTCATAAACATTACTTGCTTGTCCTAAATGTCTTTGTGATCGACACGGTAAGACCTGGATTTAACCAGACAATTATTTTATGGCTATTCTGCCCCAGTTTTACCATTTTAAGAAAATGCATGCTGGGCTAGAAAGATGGTTTAGCAGTTAAGGCTCTTGCCTGCAAAGCCAAAGGACTCAGATTCAAAAGCCAGATGCACAAGGTGGCACATGTACCTGGAGTTCGTTTGCATCGGCTAGAGGCCCTGGCATGCCTATTCTCTCTCTCTCTCTCTGTTTCTCTCTGTCGTGTGTGTGTGTGTGTGTGTGTGTGTGTGTGTGTGTTTGACTAGCTTGGGTGCTCCATGTCACAACAGAAGCAAATGAACTCAAGGAAGGCCTTGCATATCTAAGCATGCACTTTACCATCATCTTCCACTCACTGTAACCTGAAGTGAGATAACATCATCGCATCATGACGACATGTTTGGCATTGTTTATATAAGGAAGCTTCAGTGACTGGTGATAATGACCTCCCTATCATTCTGTATGTATGAGCAGCTCTAAGTCCCTGAAGAGATAGGATTTGAGACAGCAGAGAATACACTCCCAAGTCAATTTACAGTGACAAAGGAATTGCAGGCCTACGTGACATCAAGGCTCATCCGTGTTTAATGGATAGTAGGAAATGTGTCCCTTGATTTTTGTTTAATCTGGTGTTTTGTTGATGATGATTAAGTTCGATTGAAAGTGATTTAAAGGACAAACATAACAGCGCTCTAAAAGGAGATGGTCCAGGGCTGGAATAAGAGCTCTGATTCATTCAAACCATTGCAACAGCCAGGTGTGGTGATACACGGCTATAATTCCATCTCTTGGGAGGCTAAGCCAAGAGGCTTATAAGGTCAATACCAGCCTGGGCTGCAGGAGAGCCTGTCTCAAAGAAAACAAGTCTGTTTCCTTCACCATGGAGTTCGTGAATCCCATGGCTCCTTTAGCTCCAATCATCATGTTCTAGCAAAAAGATGGAAAAAAGAGCATGCAAGGGCAGCAGCCACAGCCTTCATAAATTCACACATGCAAAAAGAGAGAGAGACATACAGATCTGGCCCTCTATTTACACCCCTCTGTCCACAGTAGTCGTCTGGCTGTAAAGAAATATCCTGCTTGCGACAATTGCTCAGCTAAAACTTGGGCTCTCGGTCACTATGGAAGAAGAGCGGCTATTAGGGACGCAAGGTGACAGCCCAGGTCTGCGGTCAGAGCATCTGAGGACCAATGCTTGGAAGAGGCTCTCGTGTGAGGTCCCATGGTGGTGTTTGAAGAGCATCCATGTACATCTTTTTCTCACACTGCCAGGAAAAGGGTGACATTGAACAGTTGTGTGGGACTGTGGCCTGCAGCAGAGGCTTCGGCTGCAGAGGGCCTGAACTGCAGACCTTCACTTTCCAATGCACAGAACAGGGACTCGTGTCTGCAGCTACCTTCATCCAATAGGAACTCACAAGACTCCCCTCCTGCCCGCAAATAGCACCCAGTTGTCTTTTGTGGGAGGTCAAGGAAACTGGTGACAGTCCTTGATGTTTTGCCAGCAGCCCTGGCATCTTAGTTCTAGATGTAGTTTCACACTCAATGCAGACTGATGGCTGAGCTGCATTCAGTGGTACCTGGACCAACATTTCTTTTTCTTTTTATCTCAATTTTTATTAACATTTTCCCTGATTATAAAAAATACCCACGGTAATGCCCCAACCCCCCCCCCCCACTTTCCTCTTTGAAATTCCATTCTCCATCATATCCCCTCCCCATCTCAATCAGTCTCTCTTTATTTTGATGTCATGATCTTTTCCTCCTCTTATAATGGTCTTGTGTAGGTAGTGTCAGGATTGGTGAGGTCATGGATATGAAACCCATTTTGTGTCTGGAGGAGCACGTTGTAAGGAGTCCTACCCTTCCTTTGGCTCTTACATTCTTTCCGCCACCTCTTCTGCATTAGACCCTGAGCCTTGGAAGGTGTGATTGAGATGTTACTCAGTACTCCAGTCACTTCTTTCCAACACTATGATACTTTCTGAGTCATCCCAAGGTCACTGCCATCTGAAAAGAGAAGATTCTCTACCCAAAATAAGAGTAGCATTAATATTAGGGTATAGATATTAAGAGAAGTGCTTACTGGGCAGTTTGATAAGCATAGTATATACACTTATCCAGACATCAGCAGATGTTACACCCCTAGGGCTCATGACTGCCCCTGTTTTAAGTTTTCAGTAGCAGGGATGTATTCCACCACCCCCCACCCATGGAACAGGCCTCCAGTCCAATTGGAGGGCAGTTGGTTTCCATCATGAAAGACATGCCACTATTGCACCTATTGGCTCATTTGGGCTGGCTGGCCAATTATAAGGCTTGCAGTGTCCACTGTTGAGTATCTTCACTGGTGGTATTTCTTTCTCCCATTGAACTACATGTAGAATGGCTTCTTCCAGCTTTCTGTCAGCTGGTCTACATGGAGGAGGTTATCAGCTCAGTTCCAGCAGGATTTTTCAGTGGCCTTGCAGACCAAGTATGTGGAGTCTTCAGCAATAGGGTCTTACCATTGATTCCCGGTGGGAAACCAAGGGCCTCTGCAATGGCCTATAATGTTTTGGGGGCATCAGGGACCTCCTGGTCAACAACTCACTGGAGATATACCATCCTTGGCACTGAAAATTTTCTAACAATGATTTTGGCTCCTGAGTGTTCAATTGTCCAAAACCAGAGGATTCCATATGATTTATTTGCATCCTCTTAGATTTTGATTAGCCCTCCCTCCACCTTTCCTTTACTCAATCTCTTCCCCTGACCTCACTTTGGGCCTTTTCACTCCCTTTAATCTATTCTTCTACTTACATATATACAATACCAACCTATTAAGTACCCTCCTCCCTTCCTTTCTCTTCCTTTTATATCTCCCTTTTAAGTTACTGGTCTCTGCTACTGAGTTTTTCCTTCTCACACAGAAGCCCATTCATCTGTAGCTAGGATCCACATATGAAGGAGAACATGTGGCGCTTGGCTTTCTGGGCCTGGGTTACCTCACTTAGTATAATACTTTCCAGATCCATCCATTTTCTGGCAAATTTCATAACTTCATTTTTCTTTACCGCTGAGTAGAACTCCATTGTATAAATGTGCCACATCTTCATTACCCCCTCATCAGTTGAGGGACATCTAGGCTGGTTCCATTTCCTAGCTGTTGTGAATTGAGTGGCAATAAAAATGGTTGAGCAAGTACTTCTAAGGAAATGAGATGAGTCCTTAGGATATATGCCTAGGAATGCTATAGCTGGGTCATATGGTAGATCAATTTTTAGCTATCTGAGGAACCTCCACACTGATTTCCACAATGGCTGGACCAGACTGTATTCCCACCAACAGTGTAGAAGGGTTCCTCTTTTTCAACAGATCCCCCAGCATTTATGATCATTTTTTTCATGATGGTAGCCAATCTGACAGGAGTGAGATGTAATCTTAATGTAGTTTTAATCTGCATTTTCCTGATGACTAGGGATGTAGAACATTTTTTTAGATGCTTATACGCCATCCGTGTTTCTTCTTTTGAGAACTCTCTATTTAGCTCCATAGCCCCCATTTTTTAATTGGCTTGTTTGATTGATTGATTGATTGATTTCTTTTTTTTTTGTTTGTTTTGTTTTGTTTTTTCGAGGTAGGGTCTCACTCTGGCTCAGGCTGACCCGGAATTCAAGACGTAGTCTCAGGGTGGCCTCGAACTCACAGCGATCCTCCTACCTCTGCCTCCCGAGTGCTGGGATTAAAGGTGTGTGCCACCACATCCGGCTGATTTCTTATTATTTAACTTTTTGAGTTCTTTCTATATCCTAGATATTAATCCTCTATCAGATATATAGCTGGCAAAGATTTTTTTCCCATTCTGTAGATTGCCTCTTTGCTTTATTCACAGTGTCCTTTGCAGTACAAATTCTTTGTAATTTCATGAGGTCCCAGTGGTTAATCTCTGGTTTTATTGCCTGAGCAATTAGGGTTATATTCAGAAAGTCTTTGCCAAGACCAACATGTTGAAGGGTTTCCCCTACTTTTTCCTCTAGCAATTTCAGAGTTTCAATTCTGATGTTAAGGTCTTTAATCCATTTGGATTTAATTCTTGTGCATGGAAAGAGAGAAGAATCTATTTTCATCCTTCTACAGGTACATATCCAGTTTTCCCAGCACCATTTGCTGAAGAGGCTGTCTTTTCTCCAATGAGTATTTTTGGCATTTTTATCGAATATCAGGTGGCTATAGCTACATGAACTGATATCTGGGTCCTCTATTATATTCCGTTGATCTACATATCTGCTTTTGTGCCAGTACCATGCTGTTTTGTTACTATGGCTCTGTAGTATAGGTTAAAATCAGATATGGTGATACCTCCAGCCTTATTTTTGTTGCTCAGTATTATTTTAGATATTCAAGGTTATTTGTGATTCCAAATGAATTTTTGGATTGTTTTTCCTATTTCCATGAAGAATGCCTTTGGAATTTTGATGGGGATTGCATTAAATGTGTAGATTGCTTTTGGTAAGATTGCCATTTTCACAATATTGATTCTTCCAATCCAGGAACAAGGGATGTTTTTCCATTTCCTAGTGTCTTCTGCAATTTCTCACTTGAGTGTTTTATAGTGTTTTATAGTTTTCATTGTAGACATCCTTTACTTCCTTGGTTAGGTTTATTCCAAGGTACTTTATTTTTTTTGATGCAATTGTGAATGTCTTGTTCCTGATTTTAGTGGTAAAGCTTCCAGTTTTTCCCCATTTAGTAATATGTTGGCTGTAGGCTTGTCATAAATAGCCTTTATTATATTGAGATGTGTTCCTTTTATTCCCAGTCTCTGTAGAACTTTTGTCATGAAGGGATGTTGGATTTTGTCAAACGCTTTGTCTGTGCCTAATGAGATGATCATATGATTTTTGTCCTTCAGTCCATTTATATAATGTATTACATTTATCAATTTGCATATGTTGAACCATCCCTGCATCTCTGGGATAAAGCCTACTTGGTCAGGGTGAATGATCTTTCTGATATATTCTTGTATTCTGTTTGCCAATATTTTGTTGAGAATTTTTGCATCTATGTTCATGAGGGAGATTGGTCTATAATTTTCTTTTTTTGTTCTATTTTTGCCTGGTTTTGGTATCAGGTTGATTCTGGCTTCATAGCAAGAATTTGGTAAGATTCATTCTTTTTCTATTTTATGGAAAAGCTTAAGAAGCAATGGCATTAATTCTTCCCTGAAGGTCTGGTAAAATTCAGCAGTAAATTCATCTGGACATGGGCTGTTTTTAGTTGGGAAATTCTTGATCACTGTTCAGATCTCCATGCTTGTTATAGGTCTATTTAAGTGATTAATTTCATCTTCATTATATTTATTTAATTTAGGTAGGTCATATAAATCAAGGAAATGATCCATTTTTTTCAGATTTTCATACTTTGTGGAGTATATGCTTTTATAGTGTGTCCCTATGATTTTTTGAATTTCTCTGGCATCTGTTGTGATGTTACCTTTTTGATGTTGGACTGAAGTCTACCTTGTCAGATATTAGGATAGCAACCCCTGCTTGTTTTCTAGGTCCATTTGCTTGGAACACTGTTTTCCAACCTTTCACCCTAAGATTGTGTCCATCCTTTATACAAAGGTGGGTTTCTTGGAGGCAACAAATTGAAGGATCCTGCTTTTTAACCCTGTCTGTGAACCTATGCCTTTTGGTTGGGGCATTGAGGCTGTTGATATTAAGAGGTAATATTGAAAGGTGTGTATTAATTTTTGCCATTTTTTTGTAGTTCTTCTGGTTTTACCTTTGCTCTCTTATGTTAACTAGTATTTGAGTATTGTTTATTTTTTCCTGGTTCCTTATATGTGTGCTTTTCTTTTTCTTCAGCATGGTGGATTCTTTCAAGCATTTTCTGTGGAGCTGGTTTTGTCTTCAAATACTCCTTCAGCTTGCTTTTTTTGTAGGATGTCCTTTTTTCTCCATGTATATGAATGGATAGTTTTGCAGGATAAAGTAACCTTGGTTGACTGTTGTCATCTTTCAGGACTTGGAATACATCACTCCAAGCACTTCTGGCTTTTAAAGTTTGTGTTGAGTAATCTGCTGTGATCCTAATAAGCTTGCCTTTGTAGGTAACTTGATTTTTCTCTCTGACTGCTTTCAATATTTTTTGTTTGGTTTGTGTGTTTGGTAGTTTAATTATAATATGGCAAGCAGAGGTTCTTTCCAGGTTTTGTCTGGCTGGTGTTCTAAAGGATACCTGTATCTGCATTAGCACCTCTTTCCCAATTTGGGGGAGGGACCTACATTTCTAAAAGAACTTTGCATATCAGTAACCAAAGGATGTCAGAACAAACAGAACATCAATGGGTACCTGAGGTTACGGGACAAGGGGACAAGTGCACAGATGAGGAATCCCACAGTCACAGAAGACAAGAGAGATAAAGTGATGGATGACACCAGGACAAATGCTGAGAATTCATGAGGCACGAATAGCCTCCAGTCCAGTTTCAGTTACCAACAGTCAACTGAGGCCCCAAAATATTAAATGGGAAATTCCAAAAACAAACAATCCATGAGTATTGAGAGCTGTTCTGTGTGTCATGGTGGAGTCTCATGCTGTCCTCTTCTACCATGCCTGGGATGCAAACCTTTACCCAGTGTACCCCCACCTCATATGATACAAGTTCATCTGTCACTCTGTGGTCCCTTTAGTTATCAGGTTGACAGGGTCACAGTGACATAGTGCTTATGCTCAAGTAACCTTTATTCTACTTAAAAATGGCTCCCAAGAGCAAGGGTGGTAAGGCTCCAATTTTAGCCATGTATTGCTGTAATCATTATTATTAGTCATTGTTAATCTCTCATGGTGCCTAATTAATAAATTAAACTGCACTATTGGTATGTATGTATTGAAAAAGTATAGTATGCCCAGGGCTTAATACTAGTCTTGAGTTAAGTATGCCATGAGGGTCTTAGAATAAATAGCCCTCAGATAAGGAGAGACTACCATGTATCAATGGGCAAGAGTTAGGCCTGATGCAAACACAGCCTGACTCATAATCTGGGTCAACCCATTATCTATGTCTGTGTTTCTTAGACGTTTTCTACTTATGAGCCCTTTTAATTTAAGAAGTGTTCACAAGACTCTGGATATCTAGATATGTAAACTAAGCACACGAATCAAGCATTTACTGACAATAAATTATAAAGTCTTTTAACAATTTAACTTAAAATTTTATTTAACAATAAACTGTTTAGTATAGTATACTTTAGTATAATTATCATATATATATATGTATTTCACACTTACTAAAGATGGAAACAAATTCACATGCTAATGACATGGATAATTTCTTTATTTTTCACAAAGAATTAAATCTTGGCTGAATATTTGCAGCAACATGACATAGAGCATCTTCAATATTTTTCAGCATTTATAGATATTTTGATTTTATAATTACCAATACTGAGAAGATTGCTTCACATACATACATATCACAAAGCAGCAGAAGTATTTTGAGAATCATTTCAGAAATCATTGGAGATTCTGCCTAATCCGACATCAGAATTTATTAAATGAGCTTTTACTGAACTCAGGTCAGTTCAAACTGTAATTTTTAAAAGCACACATTCTAACACATTATAATCCAAAGATATACCAATTTGATACATGCTGAGAAATGAAGATAGGAAAGTGGTGAGATGTGATTAAATCAACATGTTTCTATAACAGCAGAAAACTTCATCTACCCAGCAAAGCACATCAGTTCATAGCATGCAACAGTCTGAAGTCTGCGCCAAGGCAGCACTCTTTGGCACCGGGCAGCAAGCCGGCATGCACACCACTGCATGCCCACGCTGTGTGTTCAGAGCCGAGGCTCGGGTGATGCCGTGTGGCAGGACACCAGCGCGCATTGCCAGAGACAGCTTGGATTCATCACACAGCTCCCTTGAGTTGACTATTTGTCATCATGCCGACAGAAACCTTCTACTGTGCTCAGTCTTTTGCAACCCTTACATTCAGGTAGGTGACCCCACAAGTTAAGAAGCTGTAGTCTGTATAACCAGCCAGGAAGCTGGGAAATTATCTCTAGGCCAAATGTGTGAGAAGTGAGCTTGTTATCTCTCTTAACAATTTGGGAAAGCAAACAAAAACTTTTGTATGTTCAAAATGACTATTCATTACTGACATCTTTCTAAATTTGTTTCCCACTTCCAACTTAGGGCTAATCAGAGCAAACCATAGCTGTGTTCTTGACTAATCTCATGGGAAGTCCCGCTCTTATACCATACCAGCTTCAGGTCCACGCAGGCACACCTGATACCATCCATCCCACTTACCGGCGCTTCCTTCTCCCTTCTCCTATCTCTGCCTTTGGTGGGGCAGCACATCGTGGCAGGGAGTAGGTGGAGGAGCAAAGAAAGCTATGTTTAGAGAAATAGGAAGACTGGTTTTGGCAACACAACATTCCTAGATCACGTGGCAAAAGATTGAGCACAGCAGAAGGTTTCTGAAGGCTATGTGTGCAAAGTTCTGGACTCTTATTAAAATTGAGACCAACAAGAGAAAGTCAAGAACATAAACCTACATGTGGAGGGACTCTTCCATCTCTCTGGCTTGTGTAGGCTGGGTAGCTAGCAACCACTGCTGAAGGGAAATCAGCTGAGACACATGCATCCTGTGTAGCCCTGTTGGCTCCATTTTAAGGAAGTAAGGCCTGATGACTGGAGTTTTTCTTATTATTATTTTTCAGAAAATACACGGAGTTGGCAGAAATAATGACATCTGACAGCAATGGGGACACCTGGCAACTAGCAGCTCGGTGAGCCCTGTCATTTTAGGTTGTGGTGTTTTCTGAATAGTCCATGGAGCCTCTCAGTAACAGGAGAGACAAGAAGGTTTTGGAGCAGGCAGCAAAAACCAATCAGTGGTTTCACTAAAGCATCCTGAGGTGATCTGAAGCCAAACCCATGCTATAGCAGAAATAAGAGGAACAGCACCCTGGGGCCCAGGCGGCTGCGTGTCAAATATGTCCAAAGTGGGCTTCATCTTCAGCAGGCCCTCCCTCTTCTGACCAATTTAAAACTATTTTTAAGGACCAAAAGAGGGCAAAACCCTGCCTGAATTTTATTATCGCCAGTGCTCTGAATACAATAATGCTGATATGAAATACTGATCATCAAATACGAAGAAAAGCAAGTATTTTTAGTTCAGTAATGCCTGCATCTTCCCTCCAAAGGCAAAACAATATTAAAATTTTGTACCAAGATATGAGCCTGACTGTAGGCAGGAAGGCTGGTAAATATATTATCACCACCTTAAAATGAGTCGTATCACAGAACCATCTTGGCAATTAGATAGGACAGTGTAGAATAAAGAACTAAAAGCCAATTATGGGTCCCCTGGGCTCTAAAGAGATTTCATAAAATATTAATGCTGAGTGAAATAGAAACCATCTGACCCTCATCTGGCAAACATGTGGTATGCACTTTAAAAGCCAAGGCTCCACAACAAAGAACATGTGCCATTATCATTTGTCAGGATGGGGCTCGTCTGTCTTATCGCCTGAATGTGCTGAAAGGCATTTTAGACTATAAAAGACATTGTGAGAAGCGAGGTTTGGAAGGAGGGTGATGTTTGCTTACTGTATTTTGGTCAAATTGGTGGTTCTAACATGCTCTGGAATATGAAGATGGTCTCATGAGGAAAATTCCATAAGGCTAAGCCTCTCCATAGGAGAATTAAGGGTTGAGAAGTTCAGGTTAAATGATGAATGTTGGTCTGTCTTCACTGATGATCTTAGGGGATAACTGAAATCTGGAAAGGTCAGCCTCTGTCTTGCTTCCTTCTGAACCCTCAAGGCATATAACAGAGTCCTCAGTCCAACCAAAATTCAGTAAGAACTCACCTATTGAGTGACAAGTCAATACCAGACACATAACTGGTCTCCATTAGCCCAGTCTCTCCACTCCCTTCCTTGTCTCCCACTCAGGACACCTGAGGCTAGGTGTCAGGCCAGTAGACATTTATAGATGCCATTATTGTTTTCTGGAAAGACAGGAAGACAGCTCCAGAGAGACCTAGGAAGGTGTGGATTTATGGGAAATTTATAATGGTTGGTGAAATTTAGTCTAAGTCCTACATCTGTAATGTGGCAGCTGTGTGATTATGAGCAAGTTCTTGTGTCTGGCTCAACATCGCTTGTTAGTCAGCATTTTGTCATGCGACAACATATGTGGGGTGAGCGGCTGGAAAGGCGGACAGCTTCATTTTGGCTCCTGGGTCCAGAGCTTTGGGTCCATGGGTAGTTGGCAGTTTTGTTTCAGAGCCTGAAGTGGGGCAGCACATCTTGGCAGGGAGTAGGTGATGGATCAAGGCTGCCCACCTCAGGGCAGCCAGGAAGCAAAGAGAAAGCAAAAGGGACTGGAGTCCCAGTATTCTCTTCAAAGCTGCACTACTGATAGCCTAACTTACTCTAAGTCCAGTGTCTAAAGATTCAGCCCCTTCCCATAAAGCCACAGCCACTAAGTCTTTAGCATGTGGACCTTCAGGAGGCATTTAAGATCCAGACCGTGTACCACCTCAGTTTCATCATTTGTGCATCAAAGACACCATAAATGGCTATTGTGAGTGTTAAAAAGAAGTCATAGAAATGATTTGTAGAGTGTAAGGTTGTTGTATTAATATTGCAATGAGCCACAGCTGTGTTTTCTAGAACCAATTTAGAGTGAGATAAATGATAGTTGCTTCTATAAGTGATGGTGCTAGACAGTAAGTGTTAATCCCCTCCAAAATACTTCTAATTTCTCCCCCATCCTCTAGGCTGTTGAACTCTATGATGTAAACAACGTACAGGCAATCTCAGGGTCTGGAGGTTCCACATCTGTGGTTTCCTCATCCAGAGTTAACAGTCCTCCAGTCAAAACTATTCCTAAAAATTTTCCAACAACTAAAGCAAACAATCCACAAATGGGCCCTCACAAAACTAAAGGTGGCATCGCCCATCGCATGGCCTGCGCACTATCTGCTTCTGACCTGCCTCGTGACACTGTGACACTGCCTCCCGCTCCTGCCACGCCTTCCCTACATGAAAGACTAGCTTCTGGGACTGTCAGCCATGCCAAACCACTTTCCTTCCATATATTGCTTCTTGTTGGGTAACGATCAAGTAAATAATACAGAAAATTGGTACCAAGAAGTGGAGTAATTCCTTCAATAAGCTTGACCATTGGCTTGTAGGTTTAGAGAATTGGTTGGTGGAAAGAATACGGAAGTCTCTGGAACTTTGGACTAGAGAAGCTGTAAGCTATAAGTTGAGCTTAGTGGGCCATTCTGGTGGGAGTCAGGAGACCAGAAGGCTAAGAGAAGTAGGGGCTGTGGGGCTTGACACAAGGGGGGACTAAGGCCTCCAGTGGAAACTTGGCCACAGGCAGTTCATGTAATGTTCTGACAAAGAATCAGCAATATTCTACCCATTTCCTGAAAGAGCCTGAGTGGAGCTGAATTTAAAAGTAATGGACTCATGTCTTCAGTGAAGGATATCTCAAAGCAGAATAGCAATGAGTCTGTGACATTGCCTCTCTTAATTATTCTGATTTGGATCTACAGTGAAAGAGAAAAATGCAGAGCAGAAATGTGTGACTGCTTGAAAGAGGTCTCTGCTTCTAAAGTCATCATTCAGAGGCTGATACAGCTATGTCCCATTAATGCCAGGCTTCATCCTAGCCGGCAGCAGAACTTGACAGTATGGGCCACACAGTACTGGTTTTAGAGGCATGAAAAATACAAGGTGTGTAGTGTTATGGAGAACCACTGAGGCTGGTGTCTGAGTAGAGAGTAGGAGAAGCTAATGTGTGAAGCTGGGTAGGTAGGCTCTAAGTTGGACTGGAGAACCCTGGATGTTAGAGATGCTATGACCATGGGATGTCTGTCAAGAAAGCTGTGGGCATTGGATGAATCCTACCCAGAAGCAAAATTCCAGGGAGCAAAGCTGGCGGGGTGGAGATGCCTAAGCCTTTTGGAGCCCAGGGGATTTCATCACAAGGACCAGGCGCACAGCTGCCAAACACAATATTTGTCTTTCTGGATTCCAGTCTTGTTTTGGTCCAAACTTTTTAAGTTACAACTTCATTCCTACATTTTGAAATAAGAAATGTTTACTCTATACCATTAAATGTTGGAAGTATGTAACTTTTTTGTTTGATCTTATAGAGCTCACAATTAAGAGACTGCCTAGAGTCTCAGATGAGAGATTGGACTTTAGACTTCTGAACTGTGTTAAGACTAGTAAAAAAAAGAAAAAAAAAATATATATATATATACCCACACACATACATACATATATATGTATGTATGTATGTATGTATGTATGTATGTATGTATGTATGTATATGGGGACTTTTAAAGTTGGACTAAATGCATTATGCACCATGAGACAGCCATGAACCTTTGGGGGCCAAAGGTGGGATGCAGTGGTCAGAGTATAAAATCTCCTTCGCAGACCGGCATGTTTGGACACTTAATCCCCAGCTGGTGGCACTGTTTGGGAAAGTTGTACACGTTTTAGATGCCTTGCTGGAGGAAGTATGTCAATGAGGGAGTGGGGCTTGAGGTAATAGAACCCACTCCATGTCATGTGCTCCCTCCCCCCCCTCTCTTTCTGTGTCTCTCTCTTTCCTTCCTGTCTGCTGATGTGACAATGTGACACCAGCTTCCCACTCCTCCTGCCATGATTTCCCCATCATGATAAACTCTGCCCTCTGGAAGTGTAGGCCAAATTAAACCCTTTTCCTTCCATAAATTGCTCCTAGTTGGGTATTTTTTTTTTCCCAGTGTTGACAAACCAACTGATACAGGAAGTTACATAAATAGTGCTGAATGGATACTTGAAAACACAACACTAATGCTAGGTTGGTTCTCAAGTTGGTTTAAGTTACTTGGTTTTGTTCATCTGTGATAGGCTTTACCTGTAGTACTGTCTTTCAATTTTAGGCCTGACCTCAACTTTCTATGTTTATGGTGTTGAGAATGATGCAAGTGGGGAGAGGAGATAACGGAAGGAGCTCAGGGTATTGATTAGATTTAACATCATTCTTGGACACAAAGTTTTGGAATAATATTTGCAAAATCAACCTCAAGGAATTTTTGCAAGAATATCCTCAGATTAGCAAGCATGGAACTTAACCAGGGATGCAAAGTGGCTTCCCAGTTCTGGTAGTGCCTGCTCTGTACTCACTCTAGGTTTAAAACAAGGTGGATCTGATGGACATTAAAAAATAATAATAATAACCAGGGGCTGGAGAGATGGCTTAGCGATTAAGCAGTTGCCTGTGAAGCCTAAGGACCCTGGTTCAAGGCTTGATTCCCCAGGACCCACATTATCCAGATGAACAAGGGGGTGCACGCGTCTGGAGTTTGTTTACAGAGGCTGGAGGCCCTGGCCTGCTCATTCTCTTTCTGCCTCCTTCTCCCTCTGTCCATGGCCCTCAAATAAATAAATAAAAATAAACAAAATTAAAAAAAAAAATAAACCAGAGATCCACAAGAGGAGCAGCTCTAAAAAGCGTGGAGAATGCACCAGAACATGCTTACATTCTGACGCAACGGTTGGTACGTGGGTGGGTGAGTGGTGGGCAGGGCTAAGGTTGGGCACATTTTACACAATTTAGGAATGTTGTGTATAAATTAAGTATTCCAGGGAGTATAAATCAGCATGAACATGTACAATTACGTATTGCTTCCTTTCATGAAGTTTTCATCCTTGGAAAGCCAGTGTAAAGTGAGTGGCAGGTTGTTTAAGGCAAGAGATGAAACAAACCAGCACTCCATACATAATTCACTGAAAGCCTTATTTCCTATTTTTGGTCAGTAACCCATTTTGTTTTTACCAATTTGAGAGAATCCACTAAGTTTAATTCATTAATTAATCAACATATGTTTCTGCACACATATGTCAGATCAAGGCCATAAAAAGATATTCATCATGGGAGTGAAAAAATAAAATATTATGAAATCATAAAAATATACTTCTTGATTAAATTCCACAAGACTAGCTTTTAATGTAGCTTCCCCTGCTGACTTGGCCTTTAAGACAGAAATCAACTTGTTCATCAACTCCATCAGCCACTAGCAGCTGCTGGATATTTATTGGATTACTATGTCTTACTTACCTATTGCTTCTTAACAAAGTACCCCAAAACTTAGTGGGTGGATCAAGTGGTCACTTGATTTCACAGCTCACGATATTACGATCTTGGTAGGGTTAAGCCAGGTAGTCCTTCTCTGCTACCTATACCATCCCCGGGGCTCCCCACTTCCACATGTCCTCTCAACTCGGTCCCTCCTGGTGCCAACTAGGGTCTAGGACCACAGACAAACTTCCTCACTGGGTTTAGGTTCCTAAGAGCATGAAATGGAGACTGATAAGACCTTGATTGGCTAAAGCCAAGACCTGGCACAGGTCACGTTAGCTGCATTCCAGTGATTAAACACAGAGTCCCGGGGGGGGGGGGGCAACACAAGGGCATGAGTACCAGGAGGCACGGGTAGTTGAGTCATCTTTGGAAATTAGCTAAAACAGACTATACAATCACTAAAGTACCCGTCAGATGCAAAGGTGTTTTAGGACACATGAACTGGAGAACCGCACAAAGCTATACATCCCTCCACATGGGGGGAGAGAACGGTGTCCTGGGAAGTTGCTTATAAGGTGACGATATGGTAAAGACATGCATGGACATGGGTCAAGGTCAATTCCACAAAGCTTGAAGTCATGTGATGTCACCTAGCTAAGCTAACATTATTTGTTCTGTTCCTGCAGCCAAAATGTTTTGAACAATCAAAGACAATGGACTATAATGATTCATGGTTGCTACAGAGCTTCTCCTGGGAACTGGTGCTAGACCATTCACAAAGAATGCTGAAACAATGGACACTGGAGAACCCCAATACGATTTCTTATCTTCTAGGGCATCTGTGGTTTCTTTTTCAAAAACTAAGCATCAGGGCTGGAGAGATGGCTTAGCAGTTAAGCGCTTGCCTGTGAATCCTAATGACCCTGGTTCAAGGCTTGATTCCCCAGGCCACGTTAGCCAGATGCACAAGGGGGCACATGCATCTGGAGTTCATTTGCAGTGGCTAGAAACCCTGGCATTCTCTCTCTCTCTCTCTCTCATTCTCTCTCTCTCTGCCTCTTTCTGTCTGTTGCTCTCAAATAAATAAATAAAAATAAACAAAAAAAGTTTTAAAAAAACTCTTCTGGATAAATCACAATTTATTTATATAAATACAAGACTGACTCTTATTCAAGTGAAGCTGTATGATATATGTAGTATGTAGATGTAATATGAAATATTATAGAGCAGCATGCATGATACATGCCCATGGTGTCACTAGCATGTCGGATGCTACTTAGCCATTACAGACAGCTTCATAAGGGTGACATGCATGGGAAACATGCTCACGGGAAGGGCTCTGGCGTACTATCTGAGACTTCACCATAGAACCTGACTAGCAAGCATGGAACGTGAATGGAGAACCTACGCACTCCTTTGGCTGCTCTCAGTGCTCACACTTGATTATGCAATACTTTTTGGCTTGCTTTGGAAACACACAGAGCATTGTCCAGAAGCTCTGCTGTCAGGAAGACCCTACAGAACACCATGTCCCTCTCACTTCCTTCTGGGCCTCACTATGAACGACTTCTCCAGCTTCCAAGTTTCAGTATTGGTTTCTGGGCCCTGTGGGCCTGGGGCTGGTGTTCCCCTCCTCACCTAGAATGCATAATAACCACAAAGGGGACCAGCTGCGGCCTGGGCGAAGAGACTGCCACCACCTGAAGCATCCCTCTGCCAGCTTCCACAGCTCCCAAAGGCCTCCTTGGAGAGCTCGGTGAGATACCCAGGTGGCCTACCTGAGGGGGCTTCCAGGGGGAACTGTAACCGCGCAAGAGCCCATTCATGGCCTATCCTCTAACTCACTGACGGCTTCCTAGTGAGGTTCGAAAGGAAAGAATTCACTTGCTTCAGTTAGCAACGAACTATGTCCTAAAATGATCTGATGTGATTAGCAGCTTAAATTACATAATCACTCCCTGATAGTGGAGATATTTTGATGATAATAATTACTTACTAGAAAAGGGGAAAGCATCTTCAGGGCTGCGTGGAGCTTGGTGAGGGTAAGGCACTTCCATGGCTGAGGGCTGTTCAGGCCTAGAGTCATGCCCAGGGAGGAATGGCATTCTATGGGTACTTCCTTCTTTGATCTTCATAACCCCGGGGAGTAGTCACTGGGGTGATCAGCATTTTGCAGCCGAGGTTAGGTGCGGTGTGTGCTCAAGGTCACACGGGAAGCAGGCAAAGAAGCCTGGATTCTAGCCGGGGCATCACTGTCCTTGGAAGCACTGCGGGACTCCGTGACCCCTGTGGACACACGCCCACATGCCCTCAGCTTGTTGGCACACTGCCAGTTTTAGTGAAGCGGACGTTGTTTGTATAGCATCCCCACTGTCATTTTCACCTGCTGCTCATCTTTGTAAAAACTTTCAAAAGGAAATTTTATATATTTGCAAGCCCAGAGAAGTAGACAGAAGAGAGGCAGAGAAAAATGGGCAAAGCAGGGCCTCCAGCTACCACCAACAAACTCCAGATGCACATGCCACTGTGTATATGGCTTTATGTGGGGACTAGGGCATTGCACCCAGGTTGTTAGGCTTTGCAGGCAAGCACCCTAACTGCTGAGCAATCCCTCCAGCCTTGTAAACACTTTATTGACAGTCTTCATGCGGTAATGTAATGTAATCTGATGATAATCCCTCCCTTTGGTTCTCCACCCCTTCCACCGATTCTACTCTTGTTTCAACCTGGCCCTCTTCTATTCTGGTACCTTCCTTCCCTTTCCCCATCCCCCATGCCAACACATGGATGGTAAAATACTACCCCAGTCTCGTGGCGGCGGCGGTGTCTGCTGTGAGGTTGGGAGGAAAGTTACTTCCGCCCGGAAGACAGTGTCCCGAAGCCCTCCTCCCCATCCTCTGGCTCTTGACTCTTTCCATCTCTCTTCCGCAAGGTGCCTTGAGCTTCCAGGGGAACGGTCAAGACGTTTCACTTGGCGCTGAGCACTCCACAGTCAGGGATTCGCAGCACCGGGGTGAGCTGTGCGTCTCCCCGCCGGTCACTGCCATCAGCAAAGATGGAGCTTCTGTGACGCCGGGCGGGCAGCGCTCATCTGTCTCATCTAGGGCTTTGCCCTAAATCTTTAGACAGCAGCTGGGTGCGCCCCAACACAGCCATTCTGACAAACGACAGGAGCAGCTCCCCCAGCCCCCCCACCCCCGTGTCTATAACTTGTGCAGCTGCAGCGTTTTAACCAGGGTTTCACCACTGGGTATGGGTTTTCTCCCTGCTCCCATGGAGCAGGCCTCAGATCCAACCAGAGACCAGTTAGTGACTCTCGGAACAGACATACCACTATTGCACTGGTGAGCACACCTTCCCTAGCTGGCAGGATGCGCAGCAGACAGCGTGGATCTGCATTGGGTAAGACCATTGATGACTCTGCAGAACAGAACCAATAGCCTTAAGTGTATTAAAAAAGGAATCTATTGGGTTAGTTTACAGTAGTCCGCCAATAGCATGCAGCAGGCTTGAGAGTCAAATAAGCCGGTAGCTGCTCAGTCCACGTGGCTGGATGCCTAAGCTGTCCCAACCCAGCTCTGAAGGCCTGGAGGCTTCCTGGAGAGCTGCTGATCTTCAGCCCACATTGGGAGCTGAGGAAAGTTGGTTCCAGTGCTGACGAAGGACGGCGGAGCAGGACAGACGCATGTACAAGTGAAGGCGGTCGCCAACAAGCAGCCCTGGCAGCCAGGCGGGAAAGGGGGTGCTCCCCCCGAGCTTCCTTACGTACAGCCTGCCACTGGGAAGGGCTCCCACTCTGGAAGAAGGACTTCCTCCTTCTGCCAATTCTTCCTGCAAGCAGAGGGTGGGCATCACTTCCTGGCAAACATCAGGTGGGCAACAGCAACAGGAGAGTGTGCCAAACACTGACAAGGGGAAGTTGGCCCAAGAGGAATGGCTGTGGATTCCTAACCAGATCAAATTGACAGTAGAACTTACCCAGCACATGACCTTTCTCCCACAGTAGCTGCATAGTACTTTCCAGCCCCATGGGAGCTTACGTCACTGCTACCCTTTTATTTTACTCTATTTTATTTGAGAGAGAGAGAGTGTGTGTATGTGCAAGAGAAAGAGATAGATAGATAGACAGATAGATAGATAGATAGATGGATGGATGGATGGATGGATGGATGGATGGATGGATGGATAGATAGATAGATAGATAGATAGATAGATAGATAGATAGATGGATGGATGGATAGATGGAGATAGGGAGGAGGGAATGGGTGCACCAGGGCCTTCAGCCACTGCAAACAAATTCCAGATGCATGTGCCACCTAGTGAATCTGGCTTATGTGGGTCCTGGGGAATCAAACCTGGGTCCTCTGCTTAGCAGGCAAGCACCTTCACCACCAAGCCACCTCTCCAGCCCTCCACCATGACTCTTCATGCATTCATAACAAATTGGTGGGATTGCTGTTGTTTCCACTTCTGTTTTTTTCAGACATACTGTTATGTTGTCTGTTCTTAAGTGTTTTATTTCTTATTTATGAGAGAGAGAGAATGGGCTTGCTAGGGCCTCTAGCCACTACAAAAGAACTGCAGATGTGTGTGTGGGGGGGTAGGGATTAAATCTGGGTCCTTTGGCTTAACTTTAGGCAAGCACCTTAACTGCTAAGCCATCTCTACAGCCCATGCTTTTGAGACAAGGTGACTTGTAGCTAGGTTGAGCTCAAATTCTCCACATGTCTGAGGACTTTCCTGATTTTCTGGTCTCAGCTCCCTGAGTACTGGGGTTGCTGGTATTTGCCATCAGCCTTGACGGTGTTTTACCATTCCACTTGCTGTGTTTAATACAATCATTTGTTACAATTAAATTCTTTTTCTTTTGTAAAGTGAGATAAATAGTGTTGCAGTCAGCTTTGCATTGCTGGCAGAAAACACCCGACCAAAAGCAACCTGTGGGAGGAAAGGGGGCTGCTTTTGGCTTACAGGCTTGAGGGGAAGCTCCATGATGACAGGAGAAAACTACGGCATGAGCAGAGGATGGACATCACCTCCTGCCCAGTATCAGGTGGGTAATAGCAACAGGAGAGTGTGCCAAACACTGGCAAGGGGAAGCTAGCCATAACACCCATAAGCCCACTCCCCCCAACAATACATCTCCAAATGGAGCCTCCAATTCACAAATTGCCACCAGCTGGGGACCCTCAGAACACATAAGTTTACGGGGGTCACCTGAATCAAACCACCACAGATAGGGTAGGTGGCTATAGGCTCTCTTGTTGACATCAGAGGTCAACAGAGTCTGAGCATAGCCAGCAGGAATGAAATTGAAATATAAAATATTCAGTAGTGCCTCCCACGGGACTGTCGCATGCTGATGACTCTAGGTATGGCATCCTGGGGGCTTTTTGCCCCGACCCAGATGTCCATAACATTAGCATAAGCATCTCTTTACGTCAACTTAGAAAATCATTATCTGCAAAAGGTCTAGCACTGGTTGAACTTTTTAGTGATTTTTAAGATTTTTTTTGAGAATTTTAATACATGAACATACTTTACAGTGATCATTTTCCTGCCTCGTTAACCTCTTTTGCCCCTCCCCCATTCCTGTTCCCCTGAGCACCTCCTCTCTCCACACAGTCCTTCTTCTGTTTTGATGTCTTATTTCTTTTTTTAAATATATTTTATTTTATTTACTTATTTGAGAAGGAGAAAGAAGTAGAGGGAGGGAGAGAGAGAGGGAGAGAATGGGCGCGCCAGGGCCTCCAGCCTCTGCAAATGAACTCCGGATGCACGTGCCCCCTTGTGCATCTGGCCTATGTGGTCAAACCAAGATCCTCTGGCTTTGCAGGCAAATGCCTTAACCGCTAAGCCATCTCTCCAGCCCCTGATGCCTTATTTCTTTTGTCCTCATCAGTGCTCAGAGCAGTGCAGAGCTTGAGGGGTGACACAGCCACTATGAGGTCACGCATGCACAGCCGGTTCATATCCTAAGGACAGTGCCCCAAGTACTCTTCCCTACCCGCCCCCCCCCGTGACTCTTACATTCTTTCTGCCCCTTTTTTAGAGAAAGAGAGAGAGACAGAAAGAGAGAAAGAATGCCCCCTCACCCGGCAGGGCCTCAGCCACTGCAATCAAATGCCAGATGCTTTCACCACCTAGAGGGCATGTGTGACCTTGCACTTGCCTCACCTTTGTGCATCTGGCTAACATGAGATCTGGAGAGTTGAACATGGGTCCTTAGGCTCCACAAGCAAGCACCTTACCCTCTCAGCTGTCTCTCCAGACCTTTAAATGGTTTTTTAGGCTTTGTAAAAAATCTCTTCAGGTTTAACAGTGTCTTGGAGTCTCTTTACCATTACTCCACGACTCTGCAGGAGCTGGGAGCAATGAAGAGGGCTAGCTGAAGCTTCTAACGCATGGTGAGACTTCAGCTCAGTGCCTCTTCAGTGCTCCACTTGTCCCTTCTCTCACAGGCCTCACAGACACTCGCCTGGAGGCACACACACAAACGCCCAGACCCACAACCCCTCAGAGTCACCACTCCCTCACACCCACAAAGACAGCCAGCAGCACCTGCAGCTCCACAGAGCTTCAGTTTTGGGAGGTGGAGATGTTTCGAAGATGTCTAGTTGCACTGGTATCTTCTCCTACTGAATTGCATACTTACAAATGCTTGAGACAGGCCTGGAGTAAGGGCTCCTCTACTGAAGATGTTTGCTTGCTTTGCTTGCAAATTCTCCCAACTTGGATGCTATTCCCTGGTGCCCAGGTAAAGTCAGACACACAAAGTGGCACATGTGTCTGGAGTTCATCTGCCATAGCAAGAGGTCCTGGTGCACCCATACACACACACACTCTCTCTCTCTCTCTCTCAAACAAATAAATTAAAAAAATTAGTCGTTAAGATGCCAGGTTGTTTTATTAGTGTTTAATGAGACAGGGCTTTGCTATGTCATCCAGACTGGCTACAATATCCTAACCTCTCTGTCTCTGCCACATGAGTACTGGATTGCAGGCCTTTACCACCACCCCTGACCTAAGATGGTAAACTTTGTATCATGTGTATTTTACCAGAATTTAAAATAAAAAAAAAATTAAAGAGTTATTCACTGTAATTACATGAGTCATTGGCTAACATTTCACCCTGAAGGAGTGGAAACTGCAGTTGGTCTCCTGGTGGCCTGCTGTAGGGAGGTGCTGACCAGCAATCCACTGTTGCTTTGAGAGAAGGTGGATCCAGCTGAGCGTGGTCCCCAGTCAGGATATGACCATGCTTCAAGCAGCTGAAGCCATCAAGAATCCTGTGCCATCTGGTGCTGTCACTGGCAGAGACTCACTGCTCTCCTGAGGGAAAAGTAATGAGAGGCAAGATGTACAGAAAACATCTCTTAGACCCCAAGGCCTATCTTGGTGGCAGCTACAGTGTTACTTTATAAGTTCTTTCTTGGGTCTCCACTCCCCTCTCCTCTGAGCCTCCAGTGGGTGACGAGGGTCTCTCACCTCATCTCCACGGCTGGGCATGACTATATACTGCTCACCACCTCTCCTCTTCTCTCTCCCGGGACACCTGCTTGTGGAGCAGAAAGTATCCCTCCAGGTCTTAAGCATGGGGGGCAGTGGAGGAGAAAAGTCCTTCCAGGAGATGAACTTTGAGCCTTCATGTCAGAAGGAGACATCCCTGCACAAGGCCATCTGTTGTTTATATGAACTCTCCTCTCCTGTCCTCTCCTGTCCTCTCCTGTCCTCTCCTGTCCTCTCCTCTCTTCTCCTCCCTCTCCTCTCCTCCCTCTCCTCTCCTCTCCTCTCCTCTCCTCTCCTCTCCTCTCTTCTCCTCTCTCTTCTCTCCTCTCCTCTCCTCCCTCCTCCTCCTCCTCCTTCTTCTTCTTCTACTTCTTCTTCTTCTTCCTCTTCCTCTTCTTCTTCTTCTTCTTCTTCTTCTTTTCTCTCTCTCTCTCTCTCTCTCTCTCTCTCTCTCTCTCTCTCTGTCTTTCTCTCTCAAACTCAAACTCAAACTCCAGCTACAACCCACATAGGCCAGGTGTTATTTGGTTAGGAAAAAATCAGTAGCATCCAGACCTGACTGAGGCCTTTGTTTAAGATGTGAATTTTTGTATGCAAATCAAGCAGTGTTTTCTGGAACATTCATTGCTTGAACAAATACAGTCTGCTTCTTGAGTATTGCCAAATTGAAGAAAGATGGCTGTTTCCTTAAAGAGTGTCAATACCATAGAAAAGAAAACTTGGAATTAAAGGACCAAGTTAAGGAAACCTCAGGAAACTCATTCCATGTATCGTTTGCTCAAAACTCCAAAAGACTGGGAGTCAGAATCCCTAGGTTCTGTGTTTGGGAATTCTTGCCTGCCAGTTGTTCTGGAAACGTTTTTCAAGTTTCAGCCACTGTGATATTGGCTTCATGGCCCTTGGCTGCGGAAGAATGAGTCATGTGTCAGACTCTTTTTTTTTTGTTTGTTTGTTTTTCGAGGTAGGGTCTCACTCTGGTCCAGGCTGACCTGGAATTAACTCTGTCATCTCAGGGTGGCCTTGAACTCATGGCGATCCTCCTACCTCTGCCTCCCGAGTGCTGGGATTAAAGGCGTGTGCCACCACGCCCGGCAATATGTCAGAATCTTGTAGGCAGAGGGATGCTGTTCTCTTCAGGGACCCATCCTGATCCAGTGAGGCTAGGGAATTGGGGCCTAAATTGAGTGACCCCAGTGACTGGGTCTTCCTCTTCCTCTAGGCTGCATCGAGGTCTTAGCAGGCAGAATTGTCTTGAAGGAACCTTAAGAGGATAAACACATGGTGATGTAATAGCATTGGTCCTTAGTGAGTGTGTGTGGAAGCTGCCTGCTCCAGGACCATTCCTTGCCATACCCTGCTTTTCTCAGTGACGGGGGGGCTTCAGAAAAGAATCCATAGCAAACTTCAGCCTCAGAAAGGCCTGCTTGCAAAGTTGCTCCAGGCTGGCTTCTGGGCACTTGCACTTCAGGAATCTTCCCGCCATTTCCTAATTGCTCAGTGTCACCCACTGCTCCTACTTGACAAAAGTTAGGCTCATCTGCAACACTTGCTCCCCTTGTGGGAGTGTGGAATTTGGATCCAGGCTAGGTGGAGAGTCCCTATGGGACAAGGCCCTAGGAAAAGCCTCAGGCACAGGGAACAGGGTTCTTTAGCTTCTCGGGTAGACACCATGACACAGGTGCGGTCGCAGCTCATGGCTGGGGAGTTAGGAACATCTTGCGTGAATTGCCTGGGAGAAGGCCCTTGGGAGTGTCTGTCTGGCTTCCTCTGAACCTTATCCATTGGCCCTACAGATGGAGACTTAGATGCAGATGTGTCTGCTGTATTATAAATCATGCCATCAGGACTGCTGAGTCTGCCCTGGTCCTGCTAGCTCATCATGGACCCTGAGGGGTGGTCTTGGAGATCTTGAAGAGGAGTGTGGGGCTAAGTATGCAGACTGTATTCCCCAGGAGCTATTGGCTAAATGATTTTAGCTGAATTCATGAAGTAGGAGGCAATACAGGGACAGGGGACAGAGCAAGGAACCACCTCGGATAGTTCTTCCCTCCCCCTAACGTCCAGATCATGCTTCTGGTAATGACTGAATCTCATGTTCCCAGCAGACAGACAGACAGACAGACCCATGGGATTCCAGCTCCAGCCACAGAACCTCAGCCCTGGCCCTGTGTTGACACCAAATACTCAGTTGCTGATTGTGAACTTGACTCACCGTCCTCTGTTTGTTTTCCTGTCTCCTCTATCACCTGTGTAACCAATGCCCCATGTTTAGCTCTTGTCTTAAAATACCCACGGCAGGATTTGTTTTCCTAGTTTGACTCCATCTGCTACTTTTCTTAAATTCCTAGTCTGTGCCTCCTCCATGCCAAGCAAATGTATTCAGAGATGAGGGACACCATCCCGCCCCCAGGACCTCAGGGCCTGGTCATAGAGTCAGACGCTGTGGAGGACACACTGACTGGCCAGCTCATGCTTTGCTGCGTGATCAGAAATCTCTGTTCTGACTTCTAAGCCTTGGAGCCAGGAGACGCTGATGTGTAAGGTGGGTGAGTTTCATGCACACTGCAGCATGGGACCTCTTGCCCTGGTTCACTGTCTGGTTTCGTAGGAAATCCACATTCATGATGCTGCTGGGTTAGTTGAGGGACATAGAAAACTAATTCATGTGTGTGTGTGCCCACCCAATTCAGTGCCAGGCCAAAAGTGGCTCTGTGTTGGCAGTTGAGAGGTGACAATCTTGTCCTAAGTGCACAACTCAACCAGTGGGCTGCCATCTGCGTGGCCTAATATAAAAAGCACAGGTAGGGTCACTTGTCCCCAAACCCCACATGAGCGAGGTTATCTAGGAACCCTGGAAACTTCAGCTTGGTGTTTGTCTGGGTACTACCACACTATTGTGACATCTTCACCCAGCTCTTTCCTTAACTCTCAGCAAAGCTGGGCTTTGGGTGGTTACGTGGTCAGCGGCCTCTCTCTGGGAGCTCTGGGTAGAGTCCCTACATTGGTGTGGCCTAGTGGGTCTGGAACCAAAGACGCAAGCAAACGGTGTGAGGGACATCATAGCAAGACAAGCCCCTCCTCGCAGGAGGGCCACTGAGGCATGGCATCTGGAGGATGAGCAGGAAACGAGCGTGGCAAGCAGAGAAGAGGCGGGCCACAGACGCCCAGGGTTGCTGCAGCAGGCTCAGGGAGGGAGTGCAGCAGGAAGACGGTGGGAAAGAGACGGGCTACAGAGGAACACAGGCTCCAGCTTGCGCAGGGCCCTGTTCACGACAGGCCTGGACTTGACTCTAAAAGCAACCTTACTTAGCCATAGCAGGGCTTTGGGTAAAGGATCTGAACTCAGCTCTTTCATTCACTTCTTAAACTTTTTTTTTATTAGTTATGTACACAGCCATGTTGATACTATCGTTAGCCTCCTTCTTCCTGTCCTCCTGTCTCCGCAGGGACCCTCCTTGTTAGGGAATATGGGTCGTGCATTGTGGGGTTAGCCATCGGTTACGGGTAAGAGGCCATGTCTCTGTGCATAACGACCCAACGTGTGGCTCTAACGTTCTTTCTGCCCCCTCTTCAGAACTCAGCTTTGAGATCTTCAAAGCTCATTGTGGAGGATGAATGAGAAAGGGGTAAAAAGGTATACTCAAGGCGACTTTAGAGATAGAATACAAAACATGTGATGAAAGATTGGATCTGAGGATTGGGGCCGAGAAGAAGGAAGTGTCGAGAAGGCTGCCCTCGTCTCTGGCTTGGCAGTTGTATGCCACACGATGGCATTCGCTTACACAGGGACTTTGAGGTGTGTCAGGTTCTTGGGGAAGACTGTAGCACATTTAAGGGAAGGTGAGTGTGGGCTGTCACTCTGATATACCAAGTGAAGGTGACCAGCAGGCAGTAGCTAGGGATGTCTGCAGCTCTAGAAACATCCTGGAGACCTAGATTTAGGAGGTGTCAGGAGACTGAGGGGAACTGGAAGCCATCAGAGTTCAGAGATGACAGAGGATAGTGTGTTTGTGCACTGAAGGGAGCTGCACACTGGGCAATTTCCCAGTGGCTGAGGGAAAGGACCTCCAAGGAGAGATCAGACACAAGCGTCCCGTGCTTCAAAAGGTCACGGATGGGCTGGAGAGGTGGCTTAGAGGTTAAGGCGCTTGCCTGTGAAGCCTAAGGACACAGGTTTTACTCTCTAAGTCCCACGCAAGCCGGATACACAAAGTAATGCAAGGGCTCAAGGTTGCACATGCGCCCAAGGTGGCACAAACATCTAGAGTTCGGTTACAATGACTAGAGGCCCTGGTGCACCAGTTCTCTGTCTCTCTTTCTCTCTCTCTTGTTCTCTTGCATAAAAAAGGTCAAGTACAGGACAATTGAGTCCTAGTTTACTCTTTGGCTTGAAAGTAGACTGTTGGATCCTGCCAAGGTTCAAATGTGATTCGACCGCTAAAGAACTCCAGCTGGAATCTGGTCCTGGGTGTGACAGTGATGCAAAGTGGTTAGACCTTTACGAGGGGCTAAGTCCTTAGGAGGGATTAGCGGGGTTCTCACGGGACTGGGTGAATTAGTCACCATGAGGGCAGTTTGTTATAAAGTGCAGCTGCCCCGCATGTGTTCCCTTCCAGACACGTACTTTCCCTCTTGCTTTCCTGCCTCATGCAATGTCACAGAGAAGTATTCCCAGCCGTGTGCTTGGCCGACCCGTTTGCTTTAGCCAGAGACGCTGCACAAGGCACTTGCTGGAGGCTGAGGTGACGTCAGTGCGGGTCCTCACGCTGCAGGACTCTGGGCCCAGGGATGGATTAGGCTCCATAAAGATGCACAAAGTCCCAGGACTTTGGACCCCAACTTTTGGGTCATTTGTTCACGTTAGCAAAGAATTAAATATACTGACTCAGGAACAGGTAATTATGAATGATAAGTTTTACTTCAGGGGGAGTTGGGATCCAGAGGGGAGGCTATCAGGGAAGCCAAGACAAAAACAGCTCTTCCTTGCTGGGAAGGAGAGGGGAAATAGAGAAACGCGTTCACATAGAAAAATCTTCATGGAAGAAGTCTCTAAAGAAGGCTTGTGCATGAGTGTGTGCATACATACACATGTACTTATGCACACACATGCACACCCCCCACACACATGAATGCACACATTCACACATGCACACACAGAGAAGGGAAAGCAGGAGAGCCTGAGCCAAAAGATACCCTCATATCATATGGGGCCAGAGAAGACAGAGAGTCAAGCACTGAGAAGTTAACAAGGGATCACGAGTGTGGATCCCATAGACAAGGCAGCACCGGAAACAAGGCAGGGAAGCACATGAATCAAAAGAAACTCCCCCCCCACCTGGGCAGGGAAGAGGCTGAGAAAGACTGACCCGGAGAGAAGGGTCCAGAGGAGCCAAGGGATTTATGCACTGGTCAGGCTCCTGGATAAGCATCACACACCCAATTAGAATGAGTCTCATCATCAGATGGGTGTGGAAGGGAGAGAGACCTGAATAGTTGGTGGACCCCACTCGGGAAGGACCAGCTTCCCCAGGTGTGCTAAGCTGAGGAAAACTTGGACAAGCAGGGAGTGATGTGGAGTTGTCGCTTGCAGCCATCTTGAATGATACTGGGTCAGACATGGGTTCTAGTCCCTCCAAGGCAGGCAAGGTGGTGTCTCCTAGGGCCTCTGTCCCTGGTTGACTGCCTATAAAAAGCTATCTTGTGCCTAATCTCCTTCACATAGACTTTCCAGTTTTCAGAACCACAAGCTGAATAAACCTATGTGCTTTGATTTTTTATAAATGCCCCAGTTTCAGGCATTTTGTTACAGCAATAAAATGGACTGAAACAGAGTGTTGACCTTGACAGTTTCAGCAGAACAATGAGGGTGGAAGGCGATTTAAGAAGCTGGGTGACAGAGAAGAGGAGGGACATGGGTTGAGGAAAGGCTTTTAAAATTGTTGAAGGGACTCAACTTGAAATTGTGTCAGTGCTGACAGGAGGCAGCTGTGAGGGAGCTTGGGCAGAAGACACCCGTGCAGCAAAACCCCAGGGAAAAATGTGATTTGACTCAATGTGGAGACAAAGAGTGCTGGCCTGGCCAATGCGGAGGGAGGTTTTGGTGAGAGGAGGCGGGGAACTCAAGGTTACTAACAAGTCTTAACCAAGACCATTCTTGCTTTCTCTCGCATTTGGAGACGAGAGTCGGGAGCCAGACATTTGAAGACAGTTAAGAAAGATAGATACAGCACTGGCTGAACATGAGGTCTTAGAGACACAAATCTTCCCAAACAAAAATATGGAAAATTCCAGAAGGAAAAATTTCATTCTCCATAATTTTGACATGGTTTTCAGAGGATAATGCGAAGTGCTGTTCTCTGATTTGTGTAGCACCGTTCAAGGTATCTACTCATCTGTCCCAGGGGCTGTCTTACAGGAAGCCCTGTGGTTTGGCAGTGGATGATGTTTTGTGGAGGATTCAAGAAGGTGGCTTTAGTCACATGAGGGTGCACTGCTCTGGCTGTGTGCGACCTACGTGTGAAAGGGAAGGCCCCCCTCCCCCAGTCTGCACCCCAAAGCAGGCTTTGTTTAAGAAGACCTTTCCAGCCCTCTGACCAGGGGAGGCCAGGGGACGGCCTGACACTGCAGGTGGCTTGCTAGCTTCTCTAGCAGCCAGGGGCTAAGGGTGGGAGGGGGGAGGGGAGAATGGAACTTGGGGAGCAAGAGGGCTGTGGGGAAGGGAGGGGCTCATGCCCAGCACCACAGCAGGATGGCAGAAGTAACGGAAAGTCCTGGAAGAAGGGGGTGGAGAAAACCCCAGGGGAGGGGGAGGAGGATGGGAGCGGTTAAGAAGTTATTTAAGAACCAACTTTCTGGTCGTTTGGCCCAAGCCCTTTGAGGAAGTACCCAGAGGCCCAGGCTCGCTTACTAAGGCACCCCGCCTCCAGGATCTCAGGTAAGAGGCTGCCTTGCTGCACACCACCTACTTGGTCCTCTGTTTGGGGACCAAGAAGTAAGCCCTGGGGAGCAGGTCACAGGCAGTTGCACTTGTCCAATTCCTGTGCCTTGTTGCCTTGTTTCTGAGTGGGCTTTTCTTAGGACTCCACCAACCTCTCCTGAGGGTGATGTTGGCTGAAGCCATCTATTGGGAGCGGGAAGGGGGGGCTCTCCAAGGGCCTGAGCCCCCTTTCCTTAGAGAACTGCACTTTGAATCAGGGAGAATACAGGAGTTAGGGGAGAGAGTGGGGCCTGCTTGGCAGAAAGAAAGCAGACCCCTCTTCCCACCTCCATGCAGGAGCTGAGCTGAGGTCACTCTGCTTCCCCAGACCCTCCAAGAGGGGCAAATCTGTGCCTCCATTCGCCCCGCCTGGCCCACACTGGCCTCAGCTGGCTGGCTCCTGGCATTGTACCTGCAGGCTCTGAGCTGCCCAGCCCTGCCTCTGCCCAGTGGCCAGCCAGCCTGCCTTTGCACCTTGCCTCCACGACCCTGCTTTTCTTCCCTCCCCCTGGACACAAACCCTTTTTTCCTCTGATGGCCCCCTCCCGCCTGCAGCTGCCCCTCACCATGCAGGCATTTATGAGACCCTAGACGTAGCTCATTCTTCCCCACTCTCCTGCCTCCTTCCAAGACCAAATTCCTCCGGAAGTGGCTCTGCCCCCAGCCTCATTGCCACCGCTCCACGCACGTCTGGGACAGTCTAATCTGGTCGATTCTATAACGGGGACCCTTCATCTTGTGAGGGCGTGGCTGGTTTCTGAAAACAGCCAGGTTGCCAGGAGTCATGACAGGAACAAAGGCTCCCTTCATTTGGTCAGTTGGTCAACAAGTCCTTTTGGGCACAGAGGGTAAGCTTGAGGTGTTTGGATTGGATCCTTACTTGTACAAGCTTCCAGAGACCGCGACGCAGGCTCAGTTCGAGGGCAGTGTCAGCACCACTGATCCACTGAGGTAGCACACAGTGAGGCCACCGTTGCAGGAGCCTCCTCCTCACACATCCAGCTGGGTGTAGTCGCCTCTTGTGGGGCTCATCCCTAGCCCCACTATTGAGTAAACTTTCAGGGTAGAAACGTCATTATGTTCTCTGATGGTAGACCACAGGCGACCTCAGGGCAGGCCCTCCTTAAACACTGGTTGAATTAACTGGCAAATACAACTGTGTTGGGGGTCGATCCTGAGCTGAACATAATATTGCCAGTTTAACCTTCAAATTTACTTAAGCGTCACAAAGGGTTGGATAGATGCATATGACAAATATTTTCTAAAAGATGTTGTCTTTGGGGGTGTTGAGGAAGGGGAAACCCATTCTCTGAGATCTTTCAAATTTCTCTTTTCTTTAAATAAAACCTTTTCCTTCTGCTTCCCACATGGTTTGACAAACAGGAACTCTCCCGGGGATCCGAGGGGAACCGCACGCCGTCACCAGGCTAACCCTTCTCAGTGTGCGTTTATGTGCAACTGCGTTTATGTGCAACTTCTCAGTGTGCGTTTATGTGCAACTGCAGTGTGTTGCTTAAATGTCATCACACACAGATAAGCGTGTTTCCATGTTTTCTGCATTCTGGCCTCAGATGCAACTTATTTCACGCTCCTTCCTCCCTCCCTCCCCCCAAGGACCTTGAGAAGCTAAGGATGGCAGACACTCCCAGGACCACGTTTGGGGGCAGGAGAGCCGTCCCACCCAACAACTCCAATGCAGCAGAAGACGACCTTCCCACGGAGGAGCTGCAGGGACTGGTGCCCCGGGGTTTCAACCTGCAAGGTAGGAGGGAGGCACCGCGGTGTCCCGTGAACCTGATCTCCTTCCCCTGAAGGAACCTGAGTGAACTGGATGAAAATTCTCTGCTGAAATTTGCAAAAAGAGAAAAAAAAATTCCCCTGCCGGTCTGTGGCATCAAAGAAAACATGCCACGATCTTCTGAGCTATAAAAGCACCAGGGCCTGGATCTATGTCCCCGCTCAGCCTGCTGAGCCGTAACCTCAGGGAGTCACTCTGTCTTTCCACCTCTCGCTCCTTCCCTTTACCAAGGAGAAAGTGTGCTTCCAGCCCTACTGTTTTATGCTTGTGACAATGTTCTCTAGCTGGAAGATGCCACTTCCAAAATATTTGAGTGTCTGCCTGGCACCTTTTTCCTTCTCCCCCTCCCTTCGCTGTCCTTGCCTGTGAATTGCAGAGCTGTTAAGAAGCGCCACATTCTGACAGTAATGGAGATGGAAGCCCTCCATCCGTCTCCCCGAGCAGCCTGGGGAGCGGCCGAGGCAAGCTGCTTCCCTTGCCTCATCCCGAGGGACCCGCTCCCTGCTCCCGGATCAGCGGGCACCACGCAGCCTCTGCCCGGCCCTGTCAGCTGTGACAGGGCCCAGGTGCCTGCTCTAGCTTGGTGATGAAGAAGAGCCATTCCCTTGGGGATGGTGGGGACATTCAGACTCTTGTCCCTGAGTGGCATCAAGCTGGGAGCAGTCCCGTAATAGCATTGATGTATCAAGATCCAGTTTTGCTTCTGAGGGCTCTCAGAGCTGCAGCTCGCGGAGGGGGTAAACATCCACTTGCTGGGGTGGGGCACAGGTCAGTTACACCGGGGCTCTCACCAAGATAAGCTCAGCACTAACTCTCCCAGCTACGTGCCACATTCTGGAGCCTCCAGTTAAAACCACAAACTGGTTAAGCACCAGTCTCAGCCCCTTGCAGTAGGTCAGGAAACAGGTCCACAGTTAAAGCTAGCAGCTGATATTCACTCCTTCTCTGCTCAGACTACATCTTTTTTTTTTTTTTTCCCCGAATGCAAATGTAATTGGAAAGCCTACAGACTTCAAACTCCCCAGCAGGTCACCTTGGAGTATTCAGTTTTCTAGAAAATTTCCTTTCTGGCAGAGAGGATGCTGCTGGGCCCTGGGAAGGAGGCTGTGGGGCAGAAAGAATAAGGGGCTCAGCCCCCCGCCCAGGGTGGGTTCCAGGCTCATGAGCTTCCACACAGGCGGCAAAGGGGACAGAGAGCCCTAGAGAATGCAGAGGCCCCAGCTTTCTGCCCCATGACCCAGCACAAGTCATCTGAGCTCCCCAAGCCTCAGTTTCCCCAAGACAGAAGCAATACCTCCTGTAGAGGTTGTCCATGGGTTTAACAAAGAGGGCTCATGGTAGCCTCTGACCACGGCACACGACCAGTTGTGCTCATGACTTGGAATGTGCAAAGGCCCTGCCCTAGCAAGGTCAGGACATCATGGTCAAGATCCTCCTCAAGTCTGAACATTGAGTCAACTGTTGCCAGCGGCCCATCAAAAATGCCAGAGAACTTGAATAGGTCAATCAAGTTTCTTTTTTAAATCTCAGAGAACAGGTTTCCTGTAAATTTACTTTTGGAAGCAGGGAGGGGGCATAATTTGCCAGAACTATTTTGAAGTCATTATTTACTTAGCAATCATGTGTCTCCAGCCCAAGTGAAACATTGAGAGGCCCTCACACAGGAAGATGAGGGTCCAATGACTGTTTATAGAATACTTTGAATGAGTGAAAACAGCCAGTCACTTGCAAATTGAATGACTCATCATCCCTAGAGTTATTATAATCTTATTAATAACGTATTTCAGTTTTCAAAAGTATGCATTTGTTTAATAGTTTTCACTACATGCTGTGACTTATGAGGCCTCTGAACCAAGAGTCTTCACTGTGTATTCTCAAGCGAGAACAGAACGCACGCGCGCGCGCGCACGCACACACACACACACACACACACACACGCAGCACCACCAGCAAACTGTCTGAACCAGGCAATTATTCTGTGGAGTTCAGGTTTCTGTTTGTCCGTCCAAAAAGCAGTGGGTTTCTTCTTCTTCTTCATTCTTCTCCCTGCTCCCCTTCCTCTGCTTCTTGGGGAGCGTGGTGGGGTGTGGGGCAGTACTAAACACTATATCAAGTTCTTCCCCATCACCCTTGCTGTTTTGGAAAAGGCATAATCCAGCCTTTGTATTGTTCTTGCAGTTCACCCAATGGCCACTAGTGGCCTCCAAGAGCACTCCTAGTTCCCTGCTCACCTCTCCAGAACGCCTTTGGCTCCAAGATTGCAGAGCCCTGTGGGCCCTACGCTTTCTTTCCACAACCCCCATCCACCCCCCCACCCCCCACCCCCTGCTGGTGGCTCTTTTCCTTTTGAGAGCTACGCTTATGAAACCGACTGAGCAGATCCGAGACTCAAGAAAAGGAAATTAAGAGAACATCAGATTTTCCACTTTAATTAGCCTGTAGCTGTGTTTACCATCACTGTGACTTATGAACATGTATATTATGTACCAATGTATATAAAATCCTGAAGTCATGGCTGTGAAAAATTGGTTAAGAGATATTTTATTAGAGTCACCCATGTCATAGTCCCAAGTACTTGGAAGGCTGAGGCAGGGGGATCACTTGAGCCCAGGAGTTCTCGGCTAGCTTGGATAAGAATTCATCTGAAAGAAATTATTTCACAAAGTGATTTTTTTTTTTACAAACGCACATAAACTTCCTCCTATACTTGACATGATATTACATAGAAATTGAAACATTTGAGATAACAAAGGTCTCAGGGGTGGAGCCACCCAGTCAGTGGTGGTGTCTGATGTCACCACACAATTTTAGTTGTAGGAAAATCAGGTGAAAATTTGCTCATATGACGTGGACTGGTATCCATTCCTAATAGATCTTCTACATAATCAGTTGGTGTTTCCAAAAAATCTCTCTGCAGCCTATCTGGTCTAGAGTTTTGTGTGGCGAGAAGGACAACGCTGCAGAAGCTTGCTTTACACTTGTGGGCTGGGTTGGCACAGCGTTCACTTGCATCAGTAGTAGCGATGTTTATTTTGCAGGCCTAATGCTTGGTATTCCAATAAGGAAGCAAGTGTGGCCCGATGGAAGTCAAATGTGGGTAGGGCTAGTAGTTAATCGTTCATGGAATTGTTTTTTCTCTCTGAGAATCTTCTACCTCTCATCATTTTTTGTCAGAACTCAGCCAACCAATTAACCAGTTAAAATCAACTGCTCCTTGGTGTAAGGGGAACTTTGGATTTGAAGTTATTGAAAGAATGAATGAGGCATTCAATGTATGATTAAGAAAGTATATAATGGTGTGGTTAAGTGAAGAACATTCAGTTTGTGAAAAGCATTATGGTTGTCATGTGTCAGTTGGGAGCTGTTCCAGAGTCCCTGGAGACACACAGATGAGTAAGTCAAATCAGTCCCTAACCACAAGTGGCTGTCAGTCTAACAGACAAGACCAGCAAAGATCACTGAAATTCAGTGCAATAAACATGATGACTGAAATGTAGACAAATCACAGTGAGCTACTAGCAAGTATGTGGAGAGTGGAGTAGGAAGGAGGGTGAGGAATGCTCCCTAACAAAAGGATATTGACATCTAAGCTTGGTTTTAGAAGACGACTAAGAATGTTCCAGATATCCCAGGTGTGGGGGCACACACCTGCAATACCAAAACTGGGAGGCAGAGACACAAGGATCAGGAATTCAAGTTCATCTTCAGCCGCGTGGTACGTGCAGCGCCAGCCTGAGCTAACACAAGAGCCTCTGTAAAACAAAAGAAATAATAAATGAAAGCAAGGACAGAACTGCCTGTTCTGGCACAAGCCTGTAGTCGCAGCATTTAGGAAGCTGAGGAAAGAAGGTTCAGACTTTGAGATGAGCCTGCCCTTCACATATAGACCTTGTGTCAAAGAAGGAAAGAGAAGGAGGAGGAGGAAGACAGACAAATGAAAAGAAGACCATTTTGAGCAGAGGGGACAGCATATGGCAAGTGGTGAGGAATAGCTAGAGAACAAAAGAAAGGAGATAAGCCTGAAAAAACTAAATGGCAGCCAGGCGTGGTGGTACACGCCTTTAATCCCAGCACTCAGGAGGCAGAGGTAGGAGGATTACCATACATTCAAGGCCACCTTGAGACTATGTAGGGAATTCCAGGTCAGCCTGAGCTAAAGTGAGACACTACCTCGCAAAACAAAACAAACTAACAACAAAAAAAAAATTAAATGGCAGAGATCACATCAAAATGGGCATTGAAGACCCTTGTGGATAACAAGGGACTTTCAGAGAATGCTAAACACAGATTTATAGTTTTTTTTAAACCATTTTACTTATTTATTTGAGACATAGAGAAGGAGAGAGAGAGAGAGAGTGAGAATGAGCACGCCAGGGCCTCCAGCCATTGCAAACGAACTCCAGACGCCATGTGCATCTGCTAACATGGGACCTGGAGTATTGAACCTGGGTCCTTAGGCTTTGCAGGCATATGCCGTAAGTGCTAAGCCATCTCTGCAGCCCCCAGATTTATGTTTAATAAAGGTAATTCTTATCATGAGGGAGACCAGAGCGATGCTGGTCCCTGGAGAAGTGAGCCTTATTTCTCTTGCTCTAGCTCCTCTGAGCAGCAGAGCATTTTTTACACATTTTGGGTGACAGGAAATCTTAATAGCAACAGTTTAAATAATAGCTGCAAAAGGAAAATTCCTTTAATCGTCCTAATTATACTTTAAAATTCTGAGTTTGCAAAAGGAATGTGCGAAGGAGCCCTTTCTTCTGTTGTCCTTTCCATGCTAAGTGAACCAGCTTCCTCACGCGCAGCACAAACCTCTACCCTCGTAATAACATTGCCCAAGATTGCAGTGAGAACTCAGCTCACGCGGGAATTCCTAGAATATGAACCTAAACATTTAACTGACTTCAAGATTCCATCGGTGACAGGTATAATCATTCTCAGAAGAATATTTTTGCAACTCAGGGAGAAGTTAATCCACTTTTTTCATATTAGGGAGGGTAAGAGCATAGAGAGGCAGCTGGCTCCTAGAGAGGGATTTTTGTTGTTTTTCTTAACAGTCTATTTTCCGATGTGTTTGGAATTAGGCTAAATTGTGTTAGGTAGACTTTTTGAAAGCTGTCACTTTGAAAGAACAAGCTGCAGAGTTTCTGGCCACAGTATCTTTTTTTTTCTTTTTTTAATAAACAAATAAATAAAACTGGCTTCACGACAAGCTGCTCCATTTTGTCAGGAACCAGGCTTGGAAAGGGAAATGTCAGTTCATTTCCTGTTCGTGGTGAATGGAGCCTGAACAATGAGAAAGCTCTTTTCTTCTGGGTTATGTCTTGCTAGGCCAATAACAAAGCAAAATCAATTGACCAGCTTAACAAATGTTCGCTGAGTGCCCTCTACCTGGAAGGGGCATACTAGGCGAAATGGCCACTAGAACACTTTCAGTGAGCTTTATATCCTGCTTATATTTTGTGGCAGCCATCTGCAGAGTTCTTGCTGTTGTCAGGTATTCCAAGAAGCAAATTCTGCTCTTGGCTTGATCTGTGATCCATTAGCAATGAAAAAAGGTGTGTGTGTGTTTATTTTTTTGCAAGTGAGTATGTATGGCATGCATGAGTGTACATATGTTCATATGCACGTGGACATAGGTTGTGTGGACATGCTTGTGGAGGTCACTGGTATTCCACAGTTAAGTTTTGAGTCAGGGTCTCACATGAAACCTAGAATTCACCGATTTGTCTAGGTTACCAAAGAGCCCCGGGGATTCTCCCGTCTTGATCCTCCGCTCCCACCCCCTGACACTGGAATTCCAGAAATGTGCCCCCACATCTGGTTTATACTGGGCATGGGGATCCAGGCTAACTTCCTCACATTTGAACAGAAAACACTTTGCCCTCTGAGCCATCTCCTAGACCACAGAAATGCTATTTAATCAGTGATAGTGGAAATGTCACTTTCCTCCTAATACTTTGTGGGTCCCTTCATAGGATGATTTGGATATAGCTCATGTCCCAAGGGCTCATGTGTTGGAAGCTTGATCTAAAGTGTGGTGAACTGAGAGGAGGAGCCCAGTGTAAGGTCTAAGTCACTGGAGGCGCACCCTTTGGAGAGATGGAGGTGTTTATTGTAGGACTCTGAGTTAATTCTCATGACAGTGAGTTTTAGGAAAGCTTGCCTCTGACCCTGGGTTACTCTGTCTTTCTGTCTGGCCTTGTGGCGTCTCTCTTCTCTTTTGTCTCATCTTTCTCCCTCCCCTCTCCCTTTCTTTCCTCTTTGCTTTATAAATATCCAGCCTTAAGTATTTCTCAGTGAGAAACAGACTAAGACATCTAATGATCCACTGATCCACTGGATTCTTAAGAGAAGAGCACAGCGACATTTCCTCCCATTTCCACAGAAGAAGCTGCCACCATACATCTACACTTGCCTGCAGCTTAAAAAGTATTGCTTTCAACCTTTAACCTCTCAGGGTCATTGGCCAAAATTCAGCCAAGTTTCATTTTTGTAGCTTCTTCTCCAAGGGCCATTTTTTAAAATGAAATGTTTTTTTCTTAGATTATTTTAAGATAGACTTTTCAGAGATGAGACACAGAATTTTTACTTATCACTGTCCTAGTTTCTCTTCACTCGAAACACTGAATTTCCTTATTTTTTTCTTCCTTTCCAAAGGTGTTGGCTTATTAGGATGATATTGCCATAAAAAGCAAAACATCACTTGGAAAAACATTTCTGGAGGCTCCATGCTTAAATCAAATATTGTCAAAATCTGACTGCATTATTTTTAAAACAAGCTCTGTCTGCATGTTTGTTTTCACTAAGGAAAAAACAACCCTAACTACAAATCTACAAGACTTTCCCTGCTTGGCTTTGATACACTCAAAGGAATTCATTAGTACCTTTGACTTTTCCCTGGTTATAAACAGCTTGAAGATATGGCATGTTTATTCCCATGTGAAACAAGACTTCTCATCTATGTGGCCCTCAAAGTTAATGATCTTGAGAATAAAACTGATAAATGGTATTTAAAGGGCTGGTATGGTTGCTCCTATGATTAATAGAACAATTCATTTTAAAAGGAAAATAAATTCCAACATCCAAATTTTCAGAAACTGGCTTCATTCAAGTGAGAAGTGGCTTATCAGTGATGACATTTCCTGCACATTTACGCAGATGTCACAGTTGAGGACAAGATGACAGAGCTGTGGTCCAGCCTTCAAGGGGCTTCATCTGTAGGTGACATCACCTATATGAAGGTGATGTAAAGTTGTTAATGATGAAACATACATGGTTTTGAAAAAGAGAGAAGTCTATTCTAGGACTCAAGGGGAGAAAAGGATTTACCTACCTGTAGAAACTCAGGGAAGGAAAAGCAAGGAGATACGAAAGGTGGTGCTTGCGGACCAGGTTAAGGAGCCACTTCCTGGCACCCGAGAGGCAGTGTTGCCCATTGCCCAGATCCCAGCCTCCCAGCATGCCCTCCCAGAGAATGTGTGTCTAACTCGTGAACTCCCAGGGTCCACCCCAATGCTCTGTGTGACGATTATTATTACTATTGATTGCTGCGCATTTAGCAAGCACAAGGGTCTCAGCAGCGTTTTCTCAGAGCTCCCAACACCAACTCCACGTTAAAGATAAGGAAACTGATAGCCGGGATGGTTATGCAACTTATTTAGGGTCATGAAAACAGTATGTAGGGCTGGACAGATGGATTAGCAGTTAAGGTACTTACCTGCAAAACCGGTGGACCCAGGCTCAGTTCTCCAGTACACATGTAAGCGCAAGGTGGCACATGTGTCTGGAGTTCGTTTGCAGTTGCTACAGGCCCTGACAACTCTCTCTCTCTCTCTCTCTTAAATAAGTAAACAAAAATATTTAAAAGAACAGTATTTAGCACAGCTTGGATTTGAGGCCAGGCAGTCTGGCTCCAAATCTCATGCTCTTGTCCAGGGAAATAGTCTTCTCTAATAATGAATAAATACTTGTTGAAAATTGACTAGGTGCCAGGCAGTCTGTGAGGTTGATCCTGCATTCTAATATTAAAGGTAAGAAAATAGGATCTCAGAGGTTGCACAATGAATGAGTAGTAAGACATCTTATTCTGCAAGCTACAGCTCTCCAGAGAGAAGCTGCCACGTAGTATTTAGACATGACACCCATTGCTCATCCGGGAGGGTTGCAGTGCCCAGCAGCACGTCCAAGTTACTCACCAGGGCTGCGGTAAAGAACCCAGATTGCCTCTGGTTAGGCAAGTATCTCGCAAGCCACCAAACACTCTGTCTTCCAGTACCAATGTCACTACATTATTCAAGGGTGACTTCTCTAGACGTGAACCCGGTTCTTCGGGCTGGGGATGAAGTAAAAAGCCAGGTATCCTTCTGCAGTGAGACATATTTAAGTCTTCTCTCCAACTTTGTTTGTCCCTACATGTGAAGCTGTTTAAGAACCCATGTATTCAAACTAATGGACACCGTTTCAGGGCAACATGATCCCAGAGAAGGGAAATAGGAACTCAGGAGACCAGTTTCTGAGAGTGAGCCTGGATCTACACATTCACTCCCTACAGAGAGACTAAAGTCAGCACCTTCTATCACCAAAGCAGGGCAAGAGACGCCGCACTAGTCTCTCAGACTCCGGCACCACCTCCATTCAAGCCTCTTCCACTCTATTCCCAGAGGTGGTTCGAGTTCATATTTATACATGTAATCATACCAGTTAACGGCTTCAGTTTCTCACTGGCTCAGTCAAAATCCAAATCCTAGAGCATGGTTGGCAAGGCTGGCACGAGCTGGCTCCAGCCGGAGCTTCTGGTGCAGCTCCACACAGCTTACACTGCAGATAGCCAATCACCTTTCAGCTTCTTAAGCATTCCAGCACCTGCTTGCTTTAGACATTCAGTGCCAGAAACCTTCTTCCCCACTTTCCTGTACACATAAACCACTTACTCCTCTACTGAGCAGTCCCTATACTATACTTCTGCCAGAACACGTCATTAAATCCCTTTAATCTGGGCTAAGGGTCCTCCCAATTCCTCTAATCCCTTACCAGCTACTTCCCTTATTACATGTCATCGTTAGTCATGCGGTCTCGAGTATCTACTACTGTGTGCTTACAGAGCTTGCAGGTATGAGGCAATTGCCTAATTCATACTTGCATTCATGTCTTAAGTAGCAATGTAAAATAGCAAACCACAGAGATTCTAGAGTAGGGAAGCCTGGCAGCACATTAACTGTACTGAATGCACACCTGGAGTTCAAAATTATTTTAAGAACATGACACAACAAACCAGCTCCACAATATGAATGTGTGAGTCCTTAAAACTGAGCCAAAAAGAACTAAACACTCACCTCAATAAATATGACCAAATAGCAACATGAGTGAGAGATTTGTAGGAGACTGAACTGAGTTTTAATTTTCTTTCGGAAGAAATGACATTAGAATGCATTTTAGGGTTTTACTTCAGCAGACACTTGCTATAAATTCATAGCAAGATAAGAGCATCCAACACAGTAAATTATACATCAAGCAAAAAATTACAAATATATACTATTTTATTTTAAAAGATATGATGGTCTCCGTGTAGTCTATTGGAAAAAAAAAAATTACAACCAGAGTAATATACTTTATTCTAGGGAAAACCCATCAAGAGGCAAATTGACAAAATGAAATCTATTACAGAAAAGATTGATGGATAAAATCTCTGGAGATTATTTCTTAAAGATCAGTTGAAGAAATGGAAAGTATTTCATGCAGTGTATTCTTAAGAGTGGTCCTCAAATCCCTAGCGCGGCAGATGAAATGAACAGAGGATTTGCCCTGTATCTACACAGAAGTCAGAACCAGGTTACTTGATCAGACAAACTACATGGAAGCAGATATCATGTGATCTGAAGATTAGAGTTGTTTAAAAGTGGATCAAAGTCGGGCGTGGTGGCGCACACATTTAATCCCAGCACTCGGGAGGCAGAGGTAGGAGGATCGCTGTGACTCCATAGTAAATTCCAGGTCAGCCTAGGCTAGAGTGAGACCCTACCTCAAAAAATGGAAAAAAAAAAAAAAAAGGTAGATTGCCTTATGAGGTAGTGAATGCCTTGTTCAGTCACAGGCTAGAAAGCGTCATGGAGATGGCTCCTGTCACCCCTACCAGGCCTATTACCTAGAAAGTGTCTTTGTCTTTGAGATTTAATGAGGCTTTATATTAGCATGTTCCTTTCCTCGGTGCTGATAGATGGACAACTGACTTTGCCCACTTCTGAGGGTTTCAGTTTTGTTTTTTTTTTCTTTAAGATAGGAAAAAGGAGCCAGGTGTGATGGCACACACCTTTAATCCCAACACTCAGTAGGCAGAAGTAGGAAGATCACTGTGAGTTCGAAGCCAGCCTGAGATTACAGAGTGAATTCCAGCAGGGGCTAGAGTGAGTCCTATCTTAAAAAACCCAAACAACAACAACAAATGATAAGAAAAAGGACCCCAGTAATTATCATGCCTGTCACATGGATGGGCTCCAGCTCTCTCTTAGGCTGGGTTAACAATGGGGCTTGTGATCTTGATAAGGCCAGAGAAGTTAGAAGAGAGTCACCTTGGAAAAGAGAGGCTGTAACATAGAGGAAGGAAGGTGCCCTTCAGGGGCTCGGGCCAGGGGTGTCAGGGTTCCTGGATGAGAACCAAGTAGCTGTGCACTTGCCTGCTGCAGTGGGCGTGGAGAACCTTGCCACCGCACAGGTCCATCAGACTCATGGTTCTTTAACCAAGGTGTGCAGGAACAACACCAGGCCTGTCATACGTCACTGGTTCCCTGCAGAAGTCCTCAGGGATCAGCATCCTCACTTTAAAGGGAAGAGAAAGCAAATGGGAGAGGCCAAGTGCCTTACCTCAGCCGTCTTGAGCTTCAAGCTCAACTTTACCGGAACTTGAAATTCATCAGGAGTGTTTTGGAGAAACTTTGAATTATGCGATTGAGAGATTCTTAATGGGATCAACTTCTTGAGTTGTGTGTGTGTGTGCATTTTGATGTCTTTATTTATAGTAATAAAATTTAAATATGTCAATGCAAGTTGATTTTTATTTTATACCTGTGTGAGAATCATGTTTACACATTCTTTTTCTTTTCATTAGTTTTGTACGCAGTGTATGCAGTCAAGTTAGTACTGTCATTAGCCTCCTCCCTGTCCTGCCTCCTCTGCAGGGACCCTCCTCATTGGGTAATATGGGTCGTGCATTGTGGGGTTAGCCATCAGTTATGGGTAGGAGATCCTAGAGAGAGAACCAGCTCATCACACCAGCTGAAAGGAAGAGGAATTGGGGAAATGAGCAAGAGCAAGAGTGCTGCTTTCTTGGTGAGCCTGGTACCAGCACAAGGGTGAAGGAGATAGACACAGAGGACACTCAACTCCTATCAACTTCTTGGTTTTATTTATGAAAAACGGGGTCCTAGGAGCTGTGTGAAAGCAAAGGAGTCTTTGGAGTGTTGCAAGGAGAGGCCGCCAATGGCACATGCTCAGCAGAGTACGTTCTGAACGTGCCACGTCACCACAGCGCCAGTGGTGTGTGGGGCAGGGGAACGGCAGCACGCGGGCCTTCCCCTGAGACTCCTGTAAATCCCCAGGTCCATGTGATGACGGCCGCCTCAGTTCAGTCCCCTAAGCTGCATCATAGACAAGCAGTAGCATTAGCTTCCCCTCAGGGGTCACTTGCCTGAGGGAATGGGGGAGGGCAAGTGCCCCTCCCCCATTCCAGGGCTGGGACAGGTTATCCTTGCTAACTGCTTGCATGCATGTCATCGTATGACCACTTGCGTCATCTCCTGTGTGCTGTTATAACATGTCAGTCTGGAAAGTAGATACAGATGCCCTCGTTTTATGTTGAGGACATGCGCTCGAGTGACCTATGCACAAACAGATGACCAGTGAACATACAACTGCTGTGTGTACTCCTGATTCTAAAAGACTGGGAGACCCTGGAAATTCTGCCATCAAACAGACTGGAGCTTGACATCTAGACAGATCATCTCGGAAACGTGAGGCTCCTGTCCCGGGAAGTGGTCACACTTATCTCACAGGCGTGGTCTTTTTCTGTCTGCAGAGGCGCTCCTTCCTCTCCTCTTTGGAGGAGCATGTCTACTTTTAGAATTTCAGTAGGGGAACATTTGACCCTTCCTGGGGTGAGAGGAGAATTTTGGATGAATGGCAGCTTTGTCCTCAGAATGTCCCTTTGAGGCTTTGTCAGATTTGATCCTTCTCTTCTGAAAGATGGCAGTGTCGCATAGGGAGGTATCTACATGGGGGGGAAGAGCCCGACATAGCTAAGCCAGCATGAGACAGAGAATCTGAAGACTGTAGCTGTGGCCAGTGTCTCTGCTTCCAGATCTGACAGCCGGGTACACTCCCAAGTGAGTGTCCTGTGATCTGAAGCGAGACCACACAAAGCAAAAACTTTAAAATCCTCTCCTCCCAAACAGGCATGCTACACAGGACTGCCCCTCAGATCGGCTCCTGATGCTGAGTTCATCCAGTAGACCTTGTTCCCTGACTTCTTTAGGAAAATATAACTTTGTCTTTTGAGTTTGTCTTAAAATCAAACTTCCTGAATGGTATCCTTCTATTGTTTTCTGCATGTGCAGACTACCTGAATGTCACATCCATTCACCTGTTCAAGGAGAGATGGGACAGCAACAAGATTGATCACCACACGGACAAGTATGACAACAGCAAGCTGATTGTCCGTCGAGGACAGTCTTTCTACGTCCAGATTGACTTCAACCGGCCCTACAACCCCAGGAAGGATCTCTTCCGAGTTGAATATGTCATTGGTGAGTGCCACATGCCGGAGCCATGGTGCCATGTTTTTGTTGCACAGAGGGGTGGTCATAAGTGTGGTTGCACTAGTTCCTTGGCCATATCTAAGGCTGGTTGAAGCAATGGTTAAACTGACCAAACATCAACAATCTAAATATCTAGCATGAATAAAGTAGCTGCAGTTGGTGTAAAATGTTATTTAACTGAGTTGTTTTTTTTTTCTCAAAGAAGTGGTTTTGGTGTTCTATAGCAGTGATTGCGAATGCTACAGTGATTTAGTTAGTCTCACGTACTTAAAATGTTTGCAAACCTTAGCCTCTGATCTCTACATATGCACATCCCTAAGTCTGTTATGCACTAATGTAGTCCTCAATGGCCCATGAGAAATGAATGGATTGTCTAACCAAACCCACCAGATGCTTTAAACACTAGACTCAACCTAAAGACTGACTGTGGCTCATAGCTTCAAATGTTCTGGGGAGCAGCATTCAACTATGGCTCAGGGCTCCTCAAATTAATTTGTTCCTGGAACCCTTTACTGTTACTGACAACAGACACATTGGCGTAAACATTTCTGTAGAAATTTGCAAAATTATAAAGAACACATTCCCAGAAAAGAAAAGAAGGCTCAATGTAAGGAACTCTGTTCACATACTCATACTCATGAGTTAGACAGAGCTAAGTGATGCAAATTATAATTTAATTAAAACAAAGTAGAAGTTCCTCAGTTGTGAAGCGATTCTCCCTACCCCCAAGAACAACTTCAATGGGAGCTAACTGAATTATAATTAGCAATTAGAAATGGCTGCCATCACCATTTGTTTTAGTAACTAAAGAAAACCTTGCTTTAAGATTTGAGAAAATGTTAAAGTGTGTAGATGGCAGGAAACTAGAAAGTAGAAAGGGACCCATGAGGGGTTGGGGGAAAACATCAAGAAAAGATAAGGAAGGTAGCAGATCATAAGGGACAAAAATGTCAAAGGGGGACACTGAAAGTGGAAGGGTGAAGCCAGGGTGGGAGGCAGGGAGGTGCCGTGGAGATTAACCACAAGGCACAAAACTTAAATTAAACAGAAGAATGTTTTTTGCAGATGTGTGTGTGTGTGTGTGTGTACGTGTGTTTCTACGTTGATGCACGCATGTGCAGGCATGCAAGAGTGCATATGTATGTGGAGGCCATGCATAGATGTCTGGTTCTCTTTCTTCTCTCTTCACCGTATTGATGGAGGCAAGGTCTCTCCCTAAGCCCCTGGCCCACCAGTCCGGCTGCTCAAGTTTGTCAGCTTACCCAGGGATCGGAGGTCTCCACCTCCAAAGCACTGGGGCTACAGGAGTGTCCTACTGTGGGTTCTCAGGATCAAACTGAGATCCTCCCACGTGCACACTGAGCCATCTCCCTGGCCCAGAGTTTTATCAACAATCTCACAGAACAGAGAACACAGTAGTCGATTGTAGAATTTGGATTGCTAGCAGATTTTTATCTTTCATTTTGTTTTGTTTTGAGATGTTGCATTGTGTTGTTTGTTTGTTTTGATATTTTTAGACCAAATAATGCCACTAGCCTAAACTGGCCTCAAAGTGGGTATTGTCCAAGCTACTCTTGGACTTGACCTCCTACTGCCTGCTGGGTTTCCACCACACTCAGCTTCAAAGAACAGAAAAGACAAGATAATTGCATGAGGTGATGGATATGTAATAGTGAGCTCGCATTAGTAACTACAATGTGTGCACACTTTATAACATTACATAATTCCCCAAGTACATACAATCATTTAAATGTTAACTTTAAGAAGTCTTCCTGTGGGCTGGAAGGATGGCTTACTGCTTAAGGCATTTGCTGGAAAAGCCAAAGGGCCCAGGTCCCATTGCTCAGGATCCATGTTAGCCAGATGCACAAGGGGGTGCACGCATCTGGAGTTTGTTTGCAGTGGCTGGAGGCCCTGGTGCACCCATTCTCTCTCTCTCTCTCTCTCTCTCTCTCTCTCTCTCTCTCTCTCTCTGTGTGTGTGTGTGTGTATGTGTGTATGTCCCTCTTTTTTTGCCAAATAAAAAATTCTCTCTCTCTTTTTTTTTTATTTTAGTCTCTCTATATTAATATGTAAATTTAGTGACTTTTCAAGTAGAATACAACTGGTACTTTGAGAATCTGGGATTTTTCTGTTGCTGTTATTGTTTTGATTTTATTTTATCTTAAATATTTTTTTATTTATTTGAGAGAGAGAAAGAGGCAGAAAGAGAGAGAGGGAGAATGGGCATGCCAGGGCCTCTAGCCTACACAAAAGAACTCCAGACACGTGCGCCCCCTTGTGCGTCAGGCTTTCTTGAGTCCTGGGGAATCGAACTTCGATCCTTTGGCTTTGCAGGCAAGCACCAGTAAGCCATCTCTCCAGCCCTGACTTGAATAAATTACCCTTAGAGTTTATTTGAAACAGTAATTACCTGAAAATAATAAAGAAATAAGTAACAGAGTATTTTTTTTCTATTAAGAACAGCTATCAGAACATACTACAAAATATTCAACAGAACACCATAGAGACTACAGAAAGAAATTTCAGTATTCAAGAGAAATTACTGTAACTGTAGCTTTATTATAGTAAACTAAGTATGTTTGTTTTTGTTTGCTGTTCTGCTTCTTAAATAAGTAAGTTCAGAGTAGCTAGATCTCCAGTCAAAAGAGTTTGCAAACAGCCTTCATCTTACACCTGGTACAATAGTGCATTTCAGGTGGAATACATATTAATGCAAAAAGTAAACATAAGAAAATGTTATGAGAATTCTGAGCAGACTTAAATAAGATTTTTAACTCTGAAATTATAAAAGGAAACATCTATACACATGCACCAAAATACCACTGTGGGCCCCATAAATAATAGCTCATTGTGGTATTTTTGCATGTATATGTGTGTAGTGTATGTTTGTTCATATGTGTGTGGGCACATTACAAGTATATATATATATATATATATATATATATATATATATGATGATATATATGTATATATATCATGTATATGTGTGTATGTGTGTGTGTGTGTGTGTGTATATATATATATATATATATACTTGTAATGTATATATACATGATGAATAGGAAAATAGATGTGGAAGATTATTCAAAACATAGATCACAGATAAAGGCTTAATAAAAAAAGTAAAAACACTCCCTTCTCATTTGACTGTGCAAAGATGAAAGGTTAATAGACAAAAAAAAAGAGAAAAGGCAAATGGAAAATAATGTTGGAATAGCATATTCAAATTCTCTGGAGGACTGGGGAAGTAACTCGAAGCACTCTTTTCCATACTGGCCAAATTTAGAAAGAAAAAAAAAAAGGTATTTTTTGCTAACATGTTTGTAGACAAAAGCATGCATTGCTTATGTAAATCCAACTTTATACTCTTTTTTAAATGGCAATTTGACAATATCTATTTATAATAAAAATACATTTTCTCTTTGGTCAGCAATCCCAGTCTTTGTTTTTTGTACCAAAGATATCTAAAAGTTTATAAACATAGATATTATCAACTGTATCATTGTTCATAGTAACAAAACCCACATTGCAATAGTGGAATGGATGAACATGTTATAATATATTCACATCATAGATAGTTATTTTTGGCAGGAGGGTTGATGTAGGGTCTTGCTCTAGCCCAAGCTGATGTGGAATGCACTAGATAGCCTGAGGCTGGCCTGGAACTTAAGGCCACTCTGCTATCTCTGCCTCCTGAGTATAGGAATTAAAGGAATGTGCCACCATTCCTGGCTTAGTTACTTTTAAGAAGAATGAATTAAACCCATGTCAGATGACTTTAACACAGATAATGGGTTAGAGAAAATATAGAGAAATGTACTCATGATTTTCTCTATGAATGTAAATGTACTGTTGTCCCCCAGATCTCTAGAGGACACATCCCAAGATCCCTACTAGCTACCTGAAATGATAGATCATACTGATTCCTATGGGCGCTAGTGGATACACAGACACATGCACGTGTGTGTGTGTGCACATGTGTATGTGCATGTACTATATGCAAACACATGCCCATGGTAAAGCTTCATTTATAAATTAGACATAAACACAAATATGTACAAGCACACATGCACTCACACACATGAACACATATGTACAGGTGAACACACACACTGCATAAGTTAGCCACAGTAGTGAGACTGATAGCAGTAACTACAATCAAACAGGCAATTATAATAAATATAAAAGTTAATATATAAAATACAATATATTTTATATTATATATATTAAATATATTATATTTCATAATATATTTATATATAAAAACTGATAAAGGTAGTCTTGCATTTCCCTTCTCTGAAAATGTCTTACTGTACTGTATCCACATTTCCTGTGGTGATATGCAAAATGCAATGCCTACATGTGGACATGAAGTGAGATGAATGACCTCACTTGTGGCATTGAGCAATAGGACTAGACCATTAGATTACTGTGTGTCACTTGAACGTCAGTGGGTGATGTTGTGGCAGTCTCACTGTCAGGGCTGCTAAGTGAGCAAGGGGCAGTTAACACATACAGTATGGACAAAGGGAAAGTCCATTTCTGGGGCTGAAGGAGCAGAAAGGTACAAGGTTTCATCATAGTACGAGGATGGTGCACGCTGGTAGTGTCCACTTGGTATTTTCACTCTGAGGCTGGAGGAGGACAACGGGAAGTGAAGTGTGGGAAGTGAAAATGCAAGCGGGGGAGGGGTCATTGCCTAGCTCATGGGTCTGTCTCTCACTGTGAGTACAGAAGAGAAGAAGGACGCACAATGGTACAAACAAGCCTTTTGTAGTGGGAGTAGCCACGCTGAGGGAAAAGAAGCAGAGAGGAGAAAAACAAGCACAAAGAAGAGAAAATGAAAGCAATCAGGACATGACTTATACGTACAACTTTAATGATATGGGGGGACATTTATCTAAAGAAATTGAAGTTTATTTAGTAAGAAAGATCTCTGGCCTCCTGTTATTTGAGAAACTTGGTTGGACTGACTTGCATTTACAAGTGCAAATTGATGTGTAAATGTGGGGAAAGCAATTGGTTGGACCCAGAATAAAAGTGGGAAAAGAGAAAAAGATCACCCAGGTAGAATAAACAAGAACCATGTGATGCTTGATATCCTGCGTTGTTTGTTATCCCAATTGTGGAGGGGAAGGGAGAGAGAGCTAAGTTAGTATTATATGGTAAGCAAAATGAACTAATGCAATATAATTATGTTTTGGTAGTAGACCATTACCATTAGTATACATTTTAATTATTATTTTTAAAATATTTTATTTTTATGTACTTACTTGAGAGAGAGAGCAAAAATAGGCAGAGGAGACAGAGGGGGAGAGTGAGAGAATGGGTGCACTAGAGCATCTAGCCACTGCAAACAAACTTCAGATGCATATGCCATCTTGCGCATTTGGCTTATGTGGGTCTTGGGGAATCAAACATGGGTCCTTTGGCTTTGCAGGAAAGCACTTTAGCTGCTAAGCCATCTCTCCATCCCCATTTTAATGATTTTTAATAGTGGATAGTTCAGGTGAGAGAATAATTCACGCCTCATGTTGTTGAGTATTGCCAAATCTGATAAAAATTTATTTTTGTCTCTCCCTAAACCCATTATCTTACTCCATTATATACATTTATGAGTGTGCATTTATCTGTTTGAACACAGGGACTAAATCTGATTAAAGTGACCATGGATTTATAATGGATTCCTGATCGCTCTTGTATGCCCTGCATTTCAGCTAACAGTCCATGAAAACTCTGCCCACAGTTCTGTTCCAATTATGAGGGAACACTCATCTCCCCTTTTAAAATCAAATATTTGGTGCAGTAATAAGAGAATCTCTGGCCTTGAATTGGACTTCTCTTTAGTCCAAGACCTTTCCCCAAAGTCCGTTTAGAAAGTAGTCCTGAAAATGGAAGTCCCGGAAAGAATGGTAACGTGAGCATCATAGGCTGAGTTCAAAGAAACAAAACTCATGAATGACATTTGTGTTTAGAGAGTTTTCTGGAGAGTACTCTCTCGATCACTATCTGTGAAGAGTAAAGGGATCAGTATTTGGTAGAGGGGGAGTTAAGTAGCATCACCAAAGGGATCTCCTAGGGACCCTGGCCACCATCCTCAGGTTTGTCCCACTACAGAGCAAGGGTGGGGCTCCTTACCTGCCAGCATAGACTGGCCCTTGGTTCCAAGCTGCCCAGAGGGAGAAGCTCTAATTTCAGTGCAGTTGCTGCCTGTGTGCCCTGTGGAGAATCTCTAGGAGAAACTCAGCGATGGGCAGCGGTCAGTCACCAAAGCCCGCGGTGCTACGGCATCCACCACAGTGCGCATTTGAATCCTTAAAAGCAAAAAAGAACGAATGAATGAACTAGTACTGCTGTCGTTCCTTCTGCAAAAAGAGAAAAATAAACAGCTAATCTACTTTTAAGAAAAAGCTTACATGTTTTTAAACCAGCATGTATTTAAATCCTTTTGCAGAATGTATAAAACAGATTTTTAGGTTTCAGTGGCATTCCAACTGTATGGTCCTTGTAGGCATTGTTGTATTAGGGACTTTTCTAATTCTTAATTTATCATAGATATAAGAAAGGAAAACTGACAAAATTCCACTTTCTACTTACTATATGAAAAAGCACACACACTTCAAGGAGGCAATTATAGGAGCACTATGGGGGACTTTGTCTTGATTAGTGTTCTTTCTGAACGTCCTGTCGTGTGGGGACTTAAGGACCATCACAGCTTCCCCACTACGGTAGTGCTGAGTGGAAAAATAGGAGATAAAAGAAAAACAAGATAAAGAAAAGAATTAAGAACATTGTTGAACACTAACTGAAGCTCAGAAATAATTTTCTTAAAATGCAGTACCTGTTTCAGTAGGACTGAATAAACCCAATGAAATTAGATTTTTAAGTACAATTGCTGTAACAAAAACAGACAAGTATTGAATGTGAACCGAGAATGAAATTAAGTGGAAAGGTTTGTATATACAGGTGTATCTTAATATCAGGAAATCCAAAATGTAAAAAAAAAAAAAAAAAACCCAAAAAACAAAACTTGATTTAAAGAAATAGAAAAGACAATACTTTGTGAAAACAAGTAAGAAGAGAGATTTTCTTTTAACAGCTTTACACAAATAGATATCATAACCATCAGTTGAAGCATTCTGTTTCAGGAGCATAACTAGTACTGACGGAAGCTGTTCATAGAACCTGGCTCATGGGATTTTTTAAAATATTATTTATTTATTTATTTAACAGAGAAAGAGGGAGAGCGAGAGAGAGAGAGGAAAATGAATGGGCATGCCAGGGCCTCCAGCCACTGCAAACAAACTCCAGACGCGTGCAGCCCCTTGTGCATCTGGCTAACGTGGGTCCTGGGGAATCGAACCTGGTTCCTTTGGCTTTGCAGGCAAACACTTTAACCACTAAGCCATCCTTCCAGCCCTCATGGTATTTATTTCTAAGTGATTTCACCATATTAAACCCATCATTCCTCCCTACCTTCCTTCCTTCCTTCCTTCCTTCTGTCCTTCCTGTGTTAAGTAAATAAATTGCTAATACTTAAATGCTTCCTTTTACTCAATTCAAGCAAGATGATGGTCCTGGACAACCCATGTGCTGTGGGTTCTCTGCTGAGGGTGCATAGACAGGAGAGTTGGGGCATTTCCTTCCATGGGAAGTTTGCAGGCTGAGCTTGTGGTTGATGACTGTATTCATCAGTTTGTGGCCAACACAGCTATCTCTGAGGCACCAAAGAGGTGTTAATAAATTTGAGAAGGAGGATGTGGCTAAAAACATGCCCTATGGCCCTTCTTCTTTTCCCACCTCTAAAGGTGCAGCAAGGAGATCCCATGAAATGCGTGGTGCAGGTGTTTATTATGGGTTTGCTAACCTGTAGCTGGAGTTTAGGAAGAGCTGGAGGAGTTAATTTGTTTTAACCTGATCCCCTCACTTCTCCATACTCAATTGAGGGGGAAAGGTCATTCTCTTTAGTAAATTAGTGTTGTTGTTATTATCAACATATAATAATTGTGCAAATTAATGGGGTTCACTGTGACATTTTCACACAGGTACATATTGTGGCTTGATTATGTATACCCTCCACTCTACCGTCTCTTAACCACCACCCCTTTTCTACTTCCTTTCAGCCCCTTCTACTTTTAAGACATTTAATTTTGATAGTTTTCGCATATAGGAGAAAACATCATCCTGGTCTTTCTCTGTGCGGCTTATGTTTCTTAACGTGATGTCCTCTACCCCTGCCCATTTTCCTGTGAGTTACATGATTTGATTCATCTTTACAGTTGAATAATACTCTATTGCATGTATATATCATATTTTCTTTCTTTTTTTTTTTTTTTTTTTGGTTTTTCGAGGTAGGATTTCACTCTGGCCCAGGCTGACCTGGAATTCACTATGTAGTCTCAGGGTGGCCTCAAACTCACGGTGATCCTCCTACCTCCGCCTCCCGAGTGCTGGGATTAAAGGCGTGCGCCACCACGCCCAGCTTATATCATATTTTCTTGATCCAGTCTTTTGGTGACAGGCACCTCAGCTGATCTTACATTTAGCTGATGTGACTGAAACTGCAGTATACATGAATGTGCAAATATCTCTGGTGTGCTGGCTCAGATTCCTTCTGGTATTGTCCAAGGAGTGAGATAACTGGGTCATATGGTAAAGTTTTAAAATATTTTTTCAAGAATCACCATACTATTTTCTACCTTTGGCCACAATTTATAAGGTTCCCCTTTTCCTCACGTCTTGTACAAAATTTATATAATTGTTTTGTCAGTAATTTTGTTTTTATTAGTAACCATTGTGATTGGGGCGAGAAAGAGTCACTGTAGGGAAAGAACTCTTAGTTGTCTTCCCCACCATCTCTCCAAAAAGGATATTTATTCAGTCAAAGCTCTGAAGTCAGGACAGCGTCCTTTCCATGAGTGACTTCCATTCCTCCTGCAGTTCCGTCACCGGAGCCCAGGGAGTCGGGGCCAGGAGATTCTCTCAGTCTTCGCCTCATCCTCGCGATTACCCCCATGGCCCCTTGCTTCATATTTCTGGTTACAAAAGAAAGAACAAAGTTAAGAAGGGAACCAGTAAAACCATACACTCTCATCAGGAAAAGGAACATTTTCCCAGAAGCTCCAGGAAAGCTTAGATGCCTCATGTGCTACCTCACTGGTAACGGAAGCTGTGGAAACATCACCTTCTCCCAGCTGTATCAGTTACTTTGCAATTATCATGACAAAAATGCCTGAGAGGACAACTTAAAGGCGGATCATGACTCAGAGAGTTCGGTTCATAGTCCTTGCCTCCACTGACTCCAGGCTCCTGATGAGGCACGTTATGACGATGGAAGCATGTGGAGGAGGAGGCCCTCACATCGTTCATGGTAAACAGGAAGCAGAGACAGTAGAAGAAACCCTGGGGCCATATATGACCTTTAAAAGGCATGGCCTTACTGACTTACATCCTCCAATGGGGCCCCTTCTCCTAAAGTTCCCAAAACCTCCCATGATAGTGTTACTGAGGGGGAACTAAATATAAGCCTATGTGAGGGTATTTCAGATTCAAGCCATAATAGAAACTCCCTTAGAGGAGAGAGGCACAGGAAATCTTGATTCTTTCCCTCTGAAGTAAGGACCCATGAGTACACACATATGTAGCCCTTCATGATGTCTAGCAGCACTGAGGTAAAGGTATTTGTGGGAATGATTCATCATGTGCCCAAGAATGTCTAGTATCTGGTGAAATTGGAGTACCTGAGGGACTTTGAGATCAACATGTTGAAAGGCAGTATGAGTTTGATGTCTAAGGATGATGTCTTTGTTGATCAGAAGGAAATGTGGATAGCATGCACACCTGGATGGCCAACCTAGCTCAGAAGTAAACCATGGGTCTGAGAAGGTGGCTCAGTGGGTAAAGTGCTCACCCTATGGGCATAAGGACCTGAGTTTGGATGATCAGTTCATACCAGTCATGGCAGTGTATATCTTACATCCTAGTGCTGGGGAGGCAGAGACAGGGGGATCTCTGGGGACTCACTGGTTAGCTAGTCTGGCCAAATCCATGAGTTTTAGATTCACCAAGAGACCCTGTCTTAAAGAAAAAAGTGGACAGTGACTGAGAAAGACCCCCAATATCAACTTCTGGCTTATACACACACATGCACCTACATACACATTTGCAACCATATAGTTACAAACATTCACACACAACACATGCACACAAAGAAAGAGAAGAGAGAGAGAGCAAAAGAAAGAAAGAGGAAGGAAGGAAAGAAGGAAGGGAGGGAGGGAGGGAGGGAGGGAGGGAGGGAGGGAGGGAGGGAGGGAAGGAAGGAGGGAGGGAGGGAGGAAGGGAGGGAGGAAAGAAACTTCCTGGAGAAAAATAGCTTTTCAGGGGAAATTCCAGGAGCTTGAGGTCTTGAATGAGGTGTAGAGCAAATGTGTCAGTCACCTTCTCATTGATAAAACAAAATCTCTGTCAAAAATAAGCTTAAAGGAGGAAGGGTTGATCTCCTCCTACAGTTCCAGTTATAATCCTCACAGCAGAACAGGCATAATGGTGGCAGGAGCTGGTCACATTCAGTCCATCAGGGAGGAAACTGAGTAGTGCTGCTGCTCAGCCAGCTCTGTCCTTTATACCCAGTCCAGGACTCTGGCTCATGGCATGGTGCTGTCCACAGTCAAGGAGCATCGTCCCACTTCACTTAATCTAATCAAATACCCCTTCACAGGCATACCCAGAGACATACCTAATATAGAAAATTCCCAACATGATTCTAGGTCCTATCAAGTTGACAGTTAATATGAACCAAATGATCAGAAAAGCAGAAGGGCATTGAAGTGCACCATAGTGTTTCCAAAGCTGAGTCAAATGCTTTAAGGAGAAAGAAGGATAGTATTTACCAAATGTAATGAGGAGATGCAGAAAGGTAAGAACCTCTCCTTGGATTCAACAGTTAAAGAGGCAATGGTTATTTAGTGGAGATTATTTGTAATGATCTGAAAGTAAATGAGATGTAAGGAAATAGCTGTGTCAAATGTAGATTAATACTGCAATGTGAGGCACTGGGGTTAGCAGTAGATGCTTGCAAGCCCAGCCCTCGGGACACAGAAATGGGGATTATAAGATCAAGGCTAGCCTGGATTTCATAAAGAGACCTTGTCTCAAAAAAAATTTTTTTTTGACAATGCAATACTCAGGAATAGAGCTCTTGAGTGGCATAAATAAGGGCCTTGGGATTGATCCTTAACACAAGGGGGGAAAAAAAAAAAAGGCAAGAAACTAAGAAACAAAGGGAAGAAAAAAAGAAAAAAGGAACTTAAAGGAAAAGAAAATTTCTATGATAATTAGAAAAGAATGTGAGGTAAAGGAAGGGTGTGTTGATTTAGTATTTGTTTTAAGATTAAGGTAATTGAATGTGTGCAGAGTGAAAGAGATAGTAGTCATGGAAAAATCCCAGAACTCAAGAGAAGTACTGGGTGATTGAGAGAGAGTTCCAGAGGTGGTAGAAGCATAACTTATACTGTGCATGGGAGGCATTTGCTGAGGTGAATCTCTTGTCCTCTGAAGATGTTGGGAAATAAGTTATGGACGATGTGGATATTTTATGAAACTGATTATTATGCTGACGACTTCAAGCTAGTCACAGCCATAGCAAAGAATCAGATGCTGTGTGGGCTTAGGTGAGGAAAGGACCATTCTTATCTTTCTGTGTTATTTTATTTTATATTGCTAAAACAAAACATCCAAGGCCAGGTACTTCATAAAGGAAAGAGGCCATTTTAGATCATGATTTTGGAGGCTGAAAGTTCAATGTCAAGTTAGTTGTTCAACTTCTGGTGAGGAAACCCCTGGCTGCCTCCCAGCATGGCAGATGGCCCAATGGCAGAAGCATATCAAGATGCAGAGGGCACATGAGGGGACAGAAACAGAGATGTCCAAGGGTCAAGGTCACTCTTTATAACAGACCACTCTTGCACAACTAACCCAAAGATCAAGCATGCACCTTTCCCAAGGTCAGTTCCTTCAATAACCTAATTACCTCCTGCAGCACTTCTGTCTCTTCCCAACACTATCACACCAGAAACCAAACTTCCAGCACACAAACGTTTGAGGGATACACTCAACCATATCCAGACCACAGCAGTCTGAAAGCCAGGTCCCTAGGACAATGTTTTCCTATAGAGCTTTGTTTCAGAAAAATCCAGATAAAATTACCATACTGATATGTAATTTTTCACATTCATAATAGTTTCTCTGCCAATAAATTTCCTGCCCCAAATCACATAGCTGCTAATCTGTAGAGAAATAAGCATTAGACCATGCTCCATCTACCACTCTATGCTTCATCTTGCTGAAAAAGGGGTTATTTCAGCATTTTGAAGGAATATTTCTAGAGATGTTCTTTCAAATGTTTTGCTCCTGTAGCTTTCTACATTGAATGCCAACATGCTCGTTTTTAAGCATCTGTGTGAAGTAACTAATAATGGCATCTAAGAAACTAGGACAGTGTTTCCCAGAGTGTTTTCCCTGTGAACACCTGTCATGAGATGTTCCTTGGGAAAAGAAAAAGTTCCATGGTCAAATATCTTTGGATCATGCTGTGTTTTGTGTCTCTTCTCAGACATTCTCCACACACATCATCAATGCATGAAAGGCTCAAGGTAGACATGCAGTCAAAAATGAATCTTGTTTAGCTGAATATTTCCCAAATTTGTTTTACTACAAACTCTGCCTTACCTTGTTTTATTGCTATAGAATCCTTTAATAAAATGCAGAGCTCACCTTAGGAATATGACACTATGGATTGCTATTTCTTTCATATTGAGGGGGTGGATGCTTGGGCTTGAGTAGATTTGCAGTTATATGGGTGCTACTTAATATAATATTGATATGCTATCCCTGTTTTCTTTATGACAGTTAAGATTTTGTGTCAACCTAAAAATAAATCTCAATTTGACATTCATATTCAGCAATTTTCCTTTCAAAAAAGACTCTTAAGTGCTTTTTTTTATACTTACATATTTCTTTCCATGTTTTTGTTTGTCTTCTTTTTCCACAAAGCCTATTTCCTTTCCTTTTGAGTATATTTATTGAACTCTTACCAAACATGTTCCAGGTGCCAAGTACCAGATTCGAGTTAGAACAGTAAACGTCTCGCTGCCTGCCTTTGGAGGGGAGGTCCATGGTCAGAGGGCGGCAACCTGAACAACAAAGCTTAAGTTTGGGCATCCTGCCTGAAAGCACCTGGGAGACAGTAGTTGGCTAGGAGCATAGCTGCAGGAATCCCTCAGGAAGTACTGTGTAAGATGGGCCTCAAAGGACGGTGGTGGTTCATGTACGAGGGCAGGAAGAACATCTGCTCTGGAACAAAGGGTCAGTGGAATGTGAAAACCTGAGGTGGCTTTGCATAAGTGGAGAAGTTTAGATGTTGCTCTATAAACAGCCAGGAGCTTCCAGAGGAGAGTGATAGGCAAACTATTAAGAAGATCTGTGGGGCTGGAGAGATAGCTTAACAGTTATGGCATTTGCCTGTGAAGCCAAAGGACCTTGATTCAACTCCGCAGGACCCACATTAGCCAGATGCACAAGGTGGAGCATGTGTCTGGAGTTCATTTGTAGTGGCTGGAGGCCCTGGCATGCCCATTCTCTCTCTCTCCCCCCTTTCCCTCTCTCACTTTCTCAAATAAATAAATAAAAATAATTTTTGAAAGCTAAAAGAAAAGATTTTTTAAAATGAAGAAGATCTAAAGCCAGGCATAATAGCTCACTCTAGTGGTCCCAGCACTCAGGAGGCTGAAGCAGGAGTATTCCAGCAAATATAAGGTCAGCTGGCTACAGAGTAAGACCTTGCCTCAGAAAGAGAAGACCTGAATATTTTCTGATTTTTTTCACTTCTTACATTAAGTACTACTCAGTTTGGAAGACTGCACTGGAGGACTAAGCTCACAGAGGGTTACTGTGAGACTTGAGAGGAAATTTCCCCTAGTAAGTGATATGATAAGTAGTGTGGTAAGTTCTGTGGCTTTCCTTATGTTCCCCAGTGGAATCTGTATTTACTTTTGTTTTTCAATTATTTTAATTATTTCTTTGACAGAGAAAAAGAAAGAGTCAAATAGAAAGAAAGAATGGGCAAACCAGGTCCTCTAATCACCACAAACAAACTCCAGATGCATGAAACCCATGTGTATCTGGCTTGTGTGGGTACTGGAGAATCAAACCTGGGTTCTTAGGCTCTGCAGGCAAGTGCCTTAATCACTAAGCCATCTCTCCAGGCCCCTGTATTTACTTTCATAGAAAGAAGTTACAGAGGAAGTGTTCTTCATTGCATGCTAGAATACTATCCACCTGAAATTAAGCTCTGCACCTGGCTGGGGAAACCCAGTGATTGTCCCTTTTCATTCTAAGAGGCCATTTTTAGGAGAGCCCCTCAATGATAGAGAGTGGGAGCAGCCAGTTGGAGGAGGAGGGTCAGAGGTCACTCAGAAACTCAGTTCTACCCATGAGAGCAGTGAACAGCTCAAACCTCCAAATTGCTGTTGCCTCATCTAAAAGGAGGAATTACAGTTCTTCAATTAGCCAGGCTATTGCTGGCATTGTTATTGACCAAAGGCCTGTGTAATGAAGGCTTGGTCTTCATGGCAGAGTCATTGGGAGATGGCAGACCTTGAGGTGCATCTAAGCAAAGGCTTTTAGGCTTTTAGGGGTGTACCATTGAATGTGATTTCTCTTCTTCTCTTTCTGTCTTTTCCTCCTGGTTGATGAGGTGAGCAGTTTTGCCCCACTGCAGACTCTCACTGAGATGTCCCATCATTGCCACAAGGCCAAAGAAATAAAGCCACCTGGTCCCAGACTGCAACCTCTAGGCCCAAATTTTGAGCCAAAATAAACCGTTTCTCTGTATAGGTTAATTCTCCCAGGTATTTTGTTACAATGCTATGAAGCTAACTAGCATAAGCAATGGTGTATAGACAACACTCGCTCATCCTCGCAATAAAACCAGAAAGCAGAGGTGAGGAGTAGCAAGAAATTTCATTGAAAATTTGGGAACCAAAGTTCATAAGACTTGTTCACGGATACAGGAAAAAGATCTGAACCTATGTTTCTCAAAATATGATGCACAAGTAGCCAATATATGTATGAGTATGTGTTAGACATCTTTATCAGCACAGTGTGGTTTCAAACCACAATGAGGAGTTACTTCTCCTTGGTTAAAATGGCTATTATCAGAAAGTTGAACAAGAGCTAGTGTCTATGAGGATACTAAAAAAATCAAAATCCTTGTACATTAGTGGGAATGTAAGCTAATAAGCCATTAAAAAAAAAAAACAACCTATACAGGTTTGGGAATCTTCCTGGCCCTTGGTTTGTTTCTTAGCACCAAAGGGGGAAAAAATAAAGAAAAGCTATATGGTTGTACCTCCAAATAAAACATATTGTATGGTTCATCAATCCTACTTCTATTTATACACCCACAGGAACTGAAATTAGTATGTGGAAGAGAATTGTGTACCTTATGTACATTTTATTGTCATCCACAGTAACTCTAAGTATGGAATCAACCAAAGTGATTCTCAGTCAATAGAGGAGGCATGTTGGATATACACACTGGAAGACTGTACAGGCATTCCAAGAAGTTCTTCCCCTTGCAACAACATGGCTGGACCTGGAGGGTATTATTCTAAGTGAAAAAATCTTATCAAAGAAAGACAAATACTACATAATCTCACTTACATGTTGAATCTTATAGTCAATTTTATAGACACATATAGCAGGTTAACAGAGGCTACAGGCTGAGTCCAGTTATGTAAGGAAAATGTATACTGACCAGAGGGTCCAGAGCTCCAATTAGACAGGAGGAGCAGGCTAAGAGATCTATCATACTGTACAATGACCACAGTTAGTAAGAATGAACTATGTGTTTCAAACTTGCTAAAATAATAGATTTTTGAAGTTCTCATTACATAACTCCGATGTTGGGAAAGTGGATGATACATTAATTAGCTTAATTAACTCTTTTTATGATGTATTCATAAATAGAAACATCACATGGTACCCCCAAATATGCACAATTATTATTTGTTAATTAAAAGAAAATCCACACATATCAAAGGAATCGCTTTCCAAAGATGAGCAGGAGGCTCTGGCCTTTGTGCCTTTTCCTTCTGGGTGATGGTCAAAGTTGAGATGACGGGGCCTCCAAACAAAATACTCAGCGTCCACGCAGCATTTGTGATGACGGCCTAATGAGTCCAGGCCAGAGCCCTGACAACCCACAGACCAACTTCTGCCCAGAATTCTTCTAGCTGGAGTGATGGAGCCTGTATGATGTTCCAGTGGGAGGGACTGCCCACTTCATTCTTTTTCCAGAGCGTTCCTGCAGCCTCCTCAGCTGGCCTTGGGACCCTCATCCCAGCTTAGAGAGCACAGCACTCTACAAAAACCTAGGGCAACTGTCACCAGAGTGTTTTGTGACAACCCTTGGCTTCCTAGAGAACTTGGAAAGGCCCATGGGTGATGGCGTAAGATCTCGCCACTGTCTCCCTTCCTCCTCCCTCTCTCCTCTTCCTCTCTGCACTCCTCTGGTGTGCCTTCACCCCTGTTCCTCTCTCCATCTCCAGGCTCATGTCTTACAATGACCTCTTGCATTTTGCAAGAATTCATAAGCTTGGTTCATTAACACCCACATAATTGAAACTGAACTCAAGCAGAAAGTTGTAACCTGAGCTCAAGCGTGATGCAGTGCAGGCACCCCCAGTATCAATTCCAAGGAAGCTGGCCAAATGTGAAGTGAGGGGTGAGGAAGATACCTAACAAGAACTAATGTGCCTACTATTTCACCTTGCTCTTAAGTTTCCCTCTGAATGGAGGTATCAGGTAAGTGGAAAGAGAACTCCCAACAGGAGGAAGCTAAGTGGGCTAATTGTTCACCACGCGCCCCTGGGTCACACTGTGAGCCTGCTGCGGGGATGGATGGAGGAAGAGCTGGAAGTCCTTTGAACTTCTCAGTCGCGTCTGCTTGCTAATAAAATGACCCAATTACCAGCCTTGTTTTGAGTATTGTAAGTGCATGGAAAGCTGCATCCATCTAGTCTTCTGTATGGAAAGATAACCTTCATAGAGCACCAGACAGGGTCCCTGAAACTATCCACCTCCCTCTCTCTTGCTTACTCATTTTCTCGCTCCCATCACACCCTCCTAGGCATGCATTCTGTGGCTGGAATAAGAGTGACCATCTAGCTGGTCTGGCAATTGCAGGTCTGTTCACAAGGTTTTCTTCAGTCTCCAGGAAGCCAAGGTCAGTGCTTTCAAAGTGCTGCCCTGCTTCTGGCTAAAGCCCTATTCGTCCGTGTGTGTGTGTGTGTGTGTGTGTGTGTGTGTGTGTGTGTGTGTGTGTGTTGCTAGAGATTGAAACCAGGTCTGCATGCACACTAGGCAAATGCTGTACCACAGAGCCACACCCCCAGCCCTCTCCTGGTCTCTTGGACACCCATTTGCCACACTGCTGGAAGTCATGACATGGCTTCTTTGGTCTCCCTGTGGCATCCTTTCTGTCGTTGCTGCTTGAGCCTTCACAGTGTCATGTGCAGTGTCTGGTTCAGATGCCTCCTTAGCACAGGAGGCAGCAAGGCAGCCTCAAAATGTCTGATTCAGCGACTTCCTGAAGCAGAAGCAGCTGTTGTGTCCAGCACTATGTGACAACCCCGGGGGAGGGGGCTGATGATCCCATCTCCATCTTTGTTTAGTTTTATTTAAATGTGTTTGCTTTCAACTGATAGGCAAATATTACACGCCTTTGGGGACAGTATAATATTTTGGTGCATGTGCACATGATGTGATGGTCAGCTCAGTATGCTTAGGTTACCTGTCAGCTCCAAATATGATCATTTCTTTGTGGACAGAACATCCAAAAGTCTACTCATATGCCTATTTTATTTTACTCTCACAATACACTGTTGTTGATTATGATGTCCTTCTGTGTCCATGAGAATATCCTGTCTATTACCTGTGTCATTGTTCCCATAAACCAATCTCCTTATCCCTTCTCTTGCCTCTCCTCCCCTGCCACTGGTAACACTGATTCTACTCGGCTATTATGAGTTTAGCTCTTTAGTTCCATGTGCCTGATCTGTATTTCTGTCTCTGCCTCATTTGCTTGAAAGTATGAATCCAAGTCCATCCTCGTTTCTAGAAATGATAGGGTTCGCTCTTTCTTAGGCTAAGTAGCATTCCATTTGTATATGTACTATTTTCTTTCTCCCTTCAGCCGATATCTTAGCTCCTGCGACTAGTCCTGAAATGGATACACTGATTTCATGTACTTGAATGCAGATCTAGTAGTCCAAGCCTGCCATTAGAGGTTACAATACTCGAGAATTCTACACACAGTTAATGAACACATCCACGCAGCGCATAATCACTCATGACAGCTCCTGGAACTGTGTGGGACAGGTGGGCAGGAGTCCCTGCAAGGCAGGCAGGCAGGAGGAAGAGCATGGGGTGCAGGGTGGAGCTGCAGAGCACAGTCTCAGGACAAGGCAGGTAGGTCTTGAAATGTACCTTCAGGATCTGGGGCTTTTCAGGAGCAAGGAGGTGCGCCGTCCTGATTGGCAGGAGGAAGTTCACAGAAGCCCAGGAGCTTACTGTTCTGCGGACACATGCCAGCTTCTGATACAAAACGTCACATTAAGCTTCCTGGCTCTATTTGGGGATTGAGCACAGCATGCTCTCTAGACACAGAAGGTGCAGGGATGGGGGGCGCATTCTGGTCAGCCCACGAGGTCTGAGGTAGTTTAATTAGATTTCCCTCAATAGAGTCAGAAGTTTTATTCAAGCTTGTAACTTGGTGTCATTGTGGGTGGAGCCTAGGGGCAGTCTAAAGGTGTACAAAGTGCCTGAGCTCTGCCTGGGGTTCCTGGAGTGAGCTTACCTGTGGTGCTGGTGGCTGCTCTTCTCTCCGTGTGTGAACCTGTGAGAGGGGCCAGCTTCTTCTGCCATTATGTAATTCCACCTAAAACTGTGAGCTCCCATAACTGTGCGTGGCTTGGAAATTCATTCCAACATGGTTAAAGATGACTACAAAAGGACTGGGTCTCTCTAAAGATGTAAATCTTCAGTTATCACTTGGTAGTGACTGTCTGCATGCTGGTGTCCTAGAATTCAGAGCTGGTTTCTTATTTATTAGGGATGTGCTGTGGCATCTGGATTCTCCACACAGTGCACCGTTTTCCTCCCAAAGCAATCTATTTCATCAAGTCAGAATCAAATGCAAACCCTGGAAAACTCTCTTATCAACAATCAGATTTCATTAGCATGATCAAGTGAAATTAGTTTGCCACTAGTTTCCAAGAACAGTTTAAAGTGGTTCAAGAAAATTTGCAGAATGCTGGAGGTGAACAGAGGCTTGAGTGATAGCTTCCCCCACTCCCACTGAGTCACTGAGAATGCCCGTGGGAAGGATCCAGAAGAGAGCGATGGACAGTCTTTGCTCGCCTGCTATCCTGGAGATGAGCAAATTCTTACATGCTGACATATGAAACAAAATGTCCTTTTGGGAAAAAAAAAAGAAGTTCCTGGGGAGGAACGTACCAAAGGATAATGAGGTGGATTATCATAAAAACCTGTGTTTCCCCTTAATCGTTCACTTGAGTCATGAATTGGTGAATTATGTTCACCAGTTATAGTTGTTGCCACCTGCCCTGTTTCTAGTCAGGTAAGAAGGGGGCTTTCTGCATAGTGAGACATGAGTTGTCCCAGGAGTGGAACATTGGGTTCCTTCTTTGGAGTTACGCCTCTGAACGGAGACTCAACATTGGCAGGTCCCCTGGTGACATGGAAATGTGCCGTGACCGTAGCTGTGGTGCTTTGGATTAGGTGTCCCCCATAAACTCATGTGTTCTGAATGTTTGGTCCTCGGCTAATGGCAACATGGGAATTGGATCCTTAATTAAGAAGGTGTGTTACTGGGGGTGAGATTATGGGTGTTATAGCCAGCTTCCCGTGCCAGTGTTGGGCACACTGACCTGCTGCTATTGTCCACCAGCTGTTGGCTATGAGCCGCTGTTCATGCCATGTTTTCCTCTTGTCATCACGGAGTTTCCCCTCAAGTCTGTAAGCCAAAATAAACCTTTTCCTCCCCAAAGCTGCTTTTGATTGGGTGCTTTGTGCCAGTCATGTAAAGGAAAGTTAATATTTCCCAGCCAGCCCCGTTCACCATTTACTCAGCATGGATTTACAGATGACTGGCTAACACTGAAGAGAGAAATGTCCTGTGGAAAGAAGATTCTCTGTGAGTAAGTTTGGGGAGACAAAATAAAAAGTGTAGGAGCTACATGCAAAGAGAGGGCCAAGGAGGGGGTGCCCTGAGTCGACAGTGGCTGCAATGATGATGCAGATGGTTGGCCTGTGAGCAAGGTAGGAAGGAGAAGCTGAGAGTAGCCAGGATGAGCTGTGCACTGAGCAGTCAGCACAGGCTGCTCCGATGAGCAGAAATACTGGAACTACCCAATAAAGAGGGCTTGACTACTCTATGCAAGGAGAGAATGAATGTGAAGCACTTAATCAAAATGCACTCCTTGACTGACAGCCTGAAGACCTTTAGCTGGGAGTGAGAAGCAGGAGAGAGGAAGCATGGGGCACGTGGTGGAATAAATGTATGTGCTCCCTGTAAACTCACATGTGACACACTAGACTCTGGTGTGACGGGATTCTGACGTGAGGCCTTTCGGGGGTGACTGTGTCATGAGGTGGAACGCTCATAGGGATGGGTTAGTGCCCTGCTAAGATGATACCAGGGTTCCCAAGTTTAATCTCTCCAGTTGCATGAGGATGTAAAGAGAAGGCTCCATCTGTCAGCCAGGAAACCAACCCTCCTCAGAAACCACATCTTCCTGCACCTTGATCTGGGTCTTCCTCCTAGCCTCCACAAGGGCGATAAGTGAAAGCCTGCCTCACAGTGTCTGTGGTTACAGGGGCACAGTCTGATGAAGACAGGCATTAAGGTATGAAAGCCTTTGAAGCCTGATGCTTCCCTAATGCTTTGAGTGAAGTGATGACACCTCACTGTGTGTCTGTCCTAGGCACAGACACAGCAGGGTGCTTTGGGGGGGTGTCCCAATCCTCCTCACCATGTCGTCAGCTCTCCAAGGAAGGCTCTGAGCTTTCCAGTTGGACTTTTGTAAGAACTAATGCTACCTTAAGTCCCATTTCCTCATCTAGGTAAAATAAACACAAGCAAAGTATCTTTCCCTCTCAGCCTCAAAACTTACTCCAAGCAGTAAAAGCCGGACTTGGTACTCAACACCTCAAAAGTGAATTGGCAAGCGCCTGTAGGCTCATCAGAACATTAGTGGCCAGGATAGACAAGAGTCCCTAATATTCTGAAGCGATTAGTTTCACAGGAGACAAAGAGAAGAGATGTTTCTATGATTAAGGTGACGTAAGTGAAGTGGTGGATGACAGCTAGGGTGGCAATTGCTGCCCAACAACATTTTTATTTGTGAAACATATTCCTAAGTGATAGGAAATGACACACTGTTTCCATGTTCTCATTTCCATCATTTCAATCTTCTTTAACTTTTATATTTGTGAAATAAATTGCTTTAAACATGTCAAAGACATTTGAGTGGAGTGCCAGCCAAATTTTAAAAATAAAGATGATTCATAGATGCGACGCAGTGTTTGTAGTCATCAAGATAAAATTTCAGGGGAAAAAATTACAGTCTTGGTTATTTAGGCACAAGCATTAGGTAATAATCCTTAGAGTTTAGGAAGAAATCTCTTGTTTTGCTTTCTACCCTGTTTAGTCAAAATGTACCCAAGACCCTAGAATTGTGGGTGCGCAGTCAGCTCTGCTCAGTGATTGGCTAAGTGACCACACACACACGGATTCCTCAGCCTCTGCTTGGTGTGTTCTCAGGCAATGGGCTGAGCACCTTCTGATGTTCTGCCCTGAGGAAAGTCCTCCTAATGCCACTTGATAGAGACTGGATGGCTCCTAGGCACAGACAAGAAAGCAGGTATCCCTTTCACATGAGATTTATGTTCCAAATAAAATTCAGGAAACATTACTCAACTAACAAAAAATCCCTTAAAGGCCCATGTCTAATTTAAAAAATGAAAGGTGGGCTGGAGAGATGGCTTAGTAGTTAATGTCCTAATCTACAAAGCCTAAGAACCGATGTTCGACTCTTCAGATCACATGAGCCAGACACAAGGTGACAAAGCGCACAAGGTCCCGCGTGTGTACCAGGTAGTGCGTGCATCTGGAGTAGTGCAGTGGCTGGAGGGCCCTGCATGTCAATTCCTTCTCTTTCTTTCTCACAGAAGAAAAGACCAGTCTGATGGACTTGCCTCAAATAAAATTAAAAAATGAAGGAGATGGAAATATAGGAGAATCATACAAACTGTGGCTATCCATGCATGTATAATGATTTGGTGTGTAAAATTGTGCCAATTTTCAAATAAATTCCATTTTATAGAAAATTCATAAAAACAAGGCAAAGAAGTCCTATTTTTAATCCAGAGCCCCTGCAGTCATTGTGTCCCTGAATGCTTTGTATGTTTTATAAACAAAGACGTGTGCCCAGATCACGGCGAGGATGAGAACTCTAATGATGCTGCATGAGCTCGTGAGCCTCAGAACGCGCTCGAGTTTCACTGCTGCTTCAATAATGTCCCTTATAGCAAGGGGATGAGGTCACCTCCCAGATCACAGAAGGCATTTAGTTGGCAGGTTTCATGTCTCATCTCTTCAGTTTGGAATAGTTACTAAATGGGATTGCGGTTTTTCTGTGACTTTCATGAGTTGAGATCTTTAGAGATTACAAAGAAGTAATTTTGTAACGCGCCTCTCAACTTGAGTTTTGTGTGATATTTCCTTATCACTCAATCAGGTCCCACACCTTTCACAGGAATGTCTTGAGCATCTTAGCCATCTGTTTTCTGTTGCTATGAGAGAAAAATTTGGGGTGGAAAGAAAGAGGTTTACTTAGCTCACAGTTGTGGATGCTGAGAAAGCCAATTCCAGTGGCCATATCTGGTTAGGTTCTGGGGTCCTGAGCCAGCGCACATTCTTCATGTGGGGAGAAAGATGTAGACAGACATGAGCCAAACTGGATTCTCTAGTAAGACCCACCCTGGAGAAAATCCTTTCATTTACTCATCCACGAGTGTTCCAATCATTCATAGATCTAATCTCTGCTTGAAGGTCCTACCTGGTCCCACCGCTTAATGCTTCACAGCGAGGAATAAACTTCAATATGAGTTTTGGTGGGATTTCAAATCATAATAGCATTCTACCTGGTTGCACAAAAACAGGTCTCATTGCTGATGAGGGAAGCATGATCATTTCATTAAGATGGTGGCACACATGGGCCTTCCCCAGGAAAAAGATTTTGAAATTACCTTGCAAAAAGTTGATGAGGAAGTGCTCCTGGGGATCAGCTCCAGAGGAAGGAAGGAGTATTGAGCCAAGGGAGAATTTGGGTCACCATGTAGCTGCAACAGAAGATTTTGCTGACCCCTTGTGCAGTTTTGTGGGCAGAGTAGCTTTAGGGTTCTCTTGAGTTGAGACCCAGTGGGGTGGAGCCTGCGCTAAGAGAGATGAGCTTCTCCTAGAATGGAGTGTGAACCTGGAGGAAACAACTTTCTTCAGTGGAGGCAAATCTGACCCACCAAAGACTATTTTCCATCTACACTCCCAGAAACTGAAGATAGGTCTCTTTTATCCCTAAAGGGAGTTTGGACAGCAGATCACAGAGCCCAGCACCGTGGTGCCTGTTGGGATTACCCATAGCAAGTGACTCTTTGTTTCCTGTGTAGTTGAAAAAAAAATTCTTCATAAGAAAGAAAATTATTCCATTTATGGATGAAAATTTCAATGATGAAATGACTGATTGATATCAGTATGAGTTACTTAGTTTTCTCATTTAATTTAGTGGGTTGCATATATCTGTTATTATCACTAATTAGGTTGATGTTCAAACAGTCTTAGATGATGCCAGTTAGAAGCAGTTCCAACTGGTCTCACTATCCTACTTCCTTATTTCTGATATAACAACAACATGTCGGTCTCATTTTGTATTTTCGCTGTCCTGGTCCTAGAAGCAACCATTTCTCTGAAGCTGTGTGCTTCCTTCTGGTACAATGCAGCATTTAGAAACCAAGGTCTATATCCTTGGCATGTGCAATGCTGACCCAAGTTGCCATTCTAGCCTAGGTGACCATTGTTTAATCCCTGTGTCATGCCTATGGTGAGTGACCTCTGACCACTAACCTCCATAATGCATTTTATCCTTAAAGCTTCTCCTACTCACGCCAAGAAGCCTCGAGTATGGGTAATAGTAATGATACCAGATCACATTTACCTAGTCATAAACTTGTGCTTTATGATCATGATAGTTTTCTGGTGCTGCTACAACAAAGAATCTCAAGCCTGGGGTTTGAAATCACTATTTTGAAGTGAAGCATAATGATACATATATATTTTAAATTTTTTAGTATTTTTATTTTTATTTACTTGAGACAGAAAGATGCAGAGAGGAAGAGAGAGAGAATGGGTGCACCAGGGCCTCCAGCCACTGCAAACAAACTCCAAATGCATGTGCATCTGGGTTATGTGGGTCCTGGGGAATAGAGCCTCAAACCATGGCCCTTAGACTTCACAGGCAAGGGCTTAACCACTAAGCCATTTCTCCAACCCATCATATATATTTTTTAAATCTTATCTATTCTACTGGATTTTTCAAGGCATAGTTGTTTTTTATGGTACAAGGAAACCTTACTGAGAGCCTTACACCTAGTCTTTCTGTCAGGGAGGAAAGAGGAGAATTCAGATACTGATGGTTGGCTGGTCCTAGTGTTCAAACTAGGATTCTGAGCTGGGACCTGGCAGGGTCTTAGAAAGATGGAGCCCATGGGATGGGATGCGAAGGGCAGAAACCCAGGGCCTTCTCCACACCTTACATAATAAGTGGGTCCTAGTATGGCCCTTTATTCCCTTACTATGTCAAGGCATCATTTCCTACAAAGTGTGAGCATGGAAGTAAGGGGAAATACAATTATCAAATACAAATTATAAAATCTTAGCAAGTGCTGTAGGCCCTTCACTTTCCTGGAACAAAGCACCCAAACAAAAGCAGCCGGTGGGAGGAAAGCTTTGATTTTTCTTACAGTCTCGAGGAAAAGCTTCATGGTGACAAGGGAAAGTATGGTGTGGGGGGTTGATTCGGGTGTCCCCCATAAACTCAGGTGTTCTGAAAGGTAGGTCCCCAGATGATGGAGATTTGGGAATTAACGCCTCCTGGAGGCAGTGTGTTGTTGGGGGCGGGCTTATGGGTGTCACAGCCAGCCTCCTCTTGCCCGTGTTTGGCACACTCTCCTGTTACTATTGCCCACCTTATGTTGGCCACAGGGTGATGTCCACCCTCTGCTTATGCCATCGTTTTTCCCTGCCATCATGTCTGTAAGCCAAAATAAGCCTTGTTCCCACAAGCTGCTCTTGGTTGGGTGATTTCTGCCAGCAGTGCGGACCTGACCGCAGCACATGGCATGAGCAGAGGCTGGGCATCACCTCTGCCACAGCAGATGGAGAACAGCATCAGGAGAGTAGGATGACCTCTGACAAGGGGGAGCTGGCTATAACACCCCTAATCCCACCCCCAGAAACATACCTCCTCCAGCATGGCTCCACCTCCAGGGTTGTCACCTGCGGAAACCAGCACATGGCTTATGGAGGGCATCTGATGCAAGGCACCGCAGTGAGAATGGCTGGATTTTACCTTATGCTCCAGGGATGAGCAGCCCAGTGAGTCCCAAAAAGAAGATTCTTTAGACACTTAGCAGAAGGTGTCAAAGCCAGTATTGCTTAATGTATTCCTGACTCTAAAAACAGTGTCAATATCAATTAGAACAAAATGAGAAGAAAATATTCAGGTCTGGAGAGATGGATTAGCAGTTAAGGCTCTTTCCTGTGAAGCCTAAGGACCCAGGTTTGATTCCCTAGTATGCACATAAGACAGGTGCACAAGGTGGCACATGTGTCTGGGATTCATTTGCTGTGTCTAGAGGCCCTGGCACACCCATCCTCTCTCTCTCTCTCTCTCTCTCTCTCTCTCTCTCCATATATATACATATGTATATGACCTTTCCTCTCTTTTAAATAAATAAATTAATTAATTACAAGTATTCATCAGAGCAGGTTGAGTGCAAGATTACTTACTTATAAATGTGGAAAGTTAGAATAAGTCTCAGGGGGTCTCAATAAAGGATAAGTTGGGGCTGGAGAGATGGCTTAGCGGTTAAGCGCTTGCCTGTGAAGCCTAAGGACCCCGGTTCGAGGCTCGGTTCCCCAGGTCCCACGTGAGCCAGATGCACAAGGGGGCGCACATGTCTGGAGTTCGTTTGCAGAGGCTGGAAGCCCTGGCACGCCCATTCTCTCTCCCTCTATCTGTCTTTCTCTCTGTGTCTGTCGCTCTCAAATAAATAAATTAAAATTTTTAAGAAAAATAAATAAATAAAGGATAAGTTGGATTTTGAATAGAGCATGGCAGGGGATGTTTTAGACAAAATTCCCTTACTGTGCCATCTCTGAAGGAGGGGATGAATATATTTGAGTGTCACTCATGACATACTAAATTTTCCCCTTCCACCCACACAAAAGAAATATTTAGCAGTTCTGTTTATTAAAAGCTTTAGTAGGGACCAGAGGCTATGGGCAACACCCAATATCAGAAGAATAGTGTGGTCTTTCCTGGGCATCCCTCGGAGAAGCTCTGCTGGTCCAGACGAGGATGCTGCTCCTTATGTGCATGGTCGTGGTCTCTCATGTGCCCTGTTACTTGCAAAACCAGTGTTGAGTACAGCGTAAACAATGAACAACTCATGAAGTAGCAATGAGCATCTGTGGCAAGAAAATACACACACACACACACACACACACACACACACACGTACGTTCACAAATAAAATGAAATGCAGGCCAGTGTGCTCCATGGTCCTGGCTTGAGGGGGTGGCATGAGGATGTATGCAGCATGACATAAGCATCTACAGCATCATTTCCATGAGCAGTCCTCCCCCATGGGTACCATGCGAACAAAGAGAAAGAGAGACTGGGGGAATCCCATGAAGCAAGCTGGCGAGGGTCCTGATCACGCCAGCTGTGTTAGAAGAAACACAGAGACTCAGATAAAGTCCACTGGGAATGAAAGTTATATAAAGACTCTAGAACCCCCTTCCAGCCTGGTCATCCAAGAGAGGGCCCAAGAAAGGGGCATCTGGGGCCCTGTCATCCCCTTCTACCACCCTACTCAGCAGCTGCAGAGCTCCTGAGGCCTAGTGTCCTACCCTAAAACACCTGAAGGCTTGGGGGCTGGAGGGATGGCTTCGCCATGAAGGCACTTGCCTTCGAAGCCTAAGGACCCAGGTTCGATGCTCCAGATCCCATATTAGCAATATGCACAAAAGGTAAGTCAAGTGCAAGGTTGCACATGCCCACCAGGTGGCGCAAGCCTCCGGAGTGCAATTGCAATGGCTGAGGCCCTGGTACAACAATTCTCTCTGTCTCTATATCGCTCTCTCTAAAATAAAAAATAAAATAAAAATTGAAAGCTTGGGCTGGAGAGATTGCTTAGTGATTAAGGCACTTGCCTGCAAAACCAAAGGGCTCAGGTTCGATTCACAGGACGAACATAATCCAGATGCACAAGGTGGCACATCCGTCTGGTGTTTCTTTGCAGCAGCTGGAGGCCCTGGTGTGCTCATTCTGTCTCTTTCTCCCTCTGCCTCTTTCTCTCTCTCAAATAATTAAAAATGATTTTTTTTTTTAATGGAAGGCTTGTACAATACTCAGTGCTCAAAACAGCTCTCAGGCCAACAGTGATGAACCACATCTTACCTCATAGACTTTTTCTGTTTCTTCTCTTTTCTTTTTAAAAAATACTTTATTTGAGAGACAGACAGAGGAAGAGGCAGAGAGAAAGAGAGAATGGGCACACCAGGGCCGCAGCTACTACAAACGAACTCTAGATGCATGCACTCCCTTGTGCATCTGGCTTACACAGGTCCTGAGGAATCAAACTGGGGTCCTTAGGCTTCACAGGCAAACACCTTAACCACTAAGCTATTTCCCCAGCCCCTCTTAGACTTTTTCTACATTGACTTTTGTTCTATCAATAATTAGTTTAGTCTTTGGTGATGCAAACACATTTTACACTTCCTATTACATATTGTACACACACACACACACACACACACACACACACACACACGTGCGCGCGGGTGCGCGCGCGCGCAGACACCCATGTACATTCCAAGGATAAATAACTTTTTGCCAAAATTGCCACTGGTTTGTTCTTTTTTTTTTTTTTTTCCGAGGTAAGTTTTCACTCTAGCTCAGGCTGACCTGGAATTCACTATGCAGTCACAGAGTGGCCTCGAACTCACAACAATCCTCCTACCTCTGCCTCTCGAGTGCTGGGATTAAAGGCGTGCACCACCACTCCCGGCTGGTTCGTTCTTGTTCCTACTACTATTGATTGCCATAAAACATTAACAACAATTGACTTCCTTGGGCACAATGCTATCATTTGGTCTGTTTTGTTTAGAAATGTTTATTTGCGGGCTGGAGAGATGGATTAGCGGTTAAGCGCTTGCTTGTGAAGCCTGAGGACCCTGGTTCAAGACTTGGTTCCCCAGGTCCCACGTTAGCCAGATGCACAAGGGGGCGCACGCGTCTGGAGTTCGTTTGCAGAGGCTGGAAGCCCTGGCACGCCCATTCTCTCTCTCCCTCTATCTGTCTTTCTCTCTGTGTCTGTCACTCTCAAATAAATAATTTTTTAAAAAAAGAAATGTTTATTTGCTAAACTTCTGATCTGATTCTTGTTGGCTAAGGACACTTTACTTTTTAACTCAGTTGCCATAATTTAAACTAAATAAGACTTTCTCTTAAGACCTAAAAGCCTCATTCTGCACACAGGGCGGATGGAGCACACCCATGACCATGCAGGAAAATGGAGCTTTGGCACCACAGAATTGCCATTTACTGGAGAAAGTCAATCTTATGAGAAAATTCCTTTTGGGAACACGTAGAATGTGCTGGATGTTGGAGTCTGCTTGTTCTGCCCACGTGTGCCACCCTGCCAAGTCTCTATCTACCCCTTGGACTTCCGAAGCCCATTTTGAGATGGCAAAAAGCAAGAAATATGAAACTCATTCCTAGTTAGAGTAAAGAGTGGTCTCACAGTTTGGGTGACTTGAGGCAGGAGTCTGGGGACGCAACTTGGTTTATGTTCATGAGGTGCAGCAAGTGACTTCTATTTGATCTGAGACACCAACATCCTTTCCCTTTGCCTGAGTCTCCACATCCCCAAAGTGTTTAGTCCCTGTAGATTGATGGAGCAACTGAGCCTGATTTAAGTCTATGCCAGAGGAATGCTGGGGATTGCCCTAGAAACTACGAAGACCCAGGTGAACGTCTGATCGCAACGTCTTTTGTACCGTCTCCTGGAGCAGGTCTTGTTATTGCCGATGTCCTTGTCCCTCCTAGTTGTGAAAACCAGCTTTAAGAATGATAATCAGGTGTCTCATCAGAGAAAACCAAATTTAAGCAAATACATGGCCTTTCCTAAAGATCTAAATGTTCCAGCACTATCTCTGACGTGTTCTGTGGGAAGGACTTTATTTACCAGCATGCAGAGTAGGCATGTGATGGGGGGCCAAGTGATTCTCAGAGCAATCTTCATTGCTCTCCTGCAGCCTGCACAGGACCACCTAAGTGATCATTTATGAAAGCATTTTTATTCACGTCTTTATCTGTGTGTGTGTACATGTGTGTGGGCATACCAGGGTCTCTTACCACCATAAATAAACACCAGATACTTACATCACTTTGTGAATCTGGCTTTATGTAGGCACTGGGGAAATAGAACCCAGGCTGGCGGACTTTACAAGCAAGGGCCTTTAAGCACCTCTCCAGGGAAATCATTTTATTTATTTATTTTATTTTTTAAATTTTTTATTTATTTATTTGAATGTGAATGAGGCACAGAGAAAGAAAGAAACAAAGGGTACACCAGGGCCCCTACCTGCTGCAAATGAACTTTAGATGCATGCGCCACCTTGTGCATCTGGCTGTATGTGGATACTGGGGAATCAAATAATATGGGTCCTTAGGCTTTGCAGGCAAGTGCCTTAACTGCTGAGCCATCTCTCCAGTCACCTCTGCAATCATTTTAAATAACTTAAGAAAGACAATGTCTTCATTTTCTCAATTAAAATAAAGCCCAAGGTCCAATCAATGGCCTCTAAGGCCCTGCTTGATTTCCTGACTCTCTGATTTTTCTATCTACACCTCCCCCCGCCCCGTGCTCCAGACACATCAGCCTCCTGTAGTGCCAAGTCCTCTCCTCCACAGGGTCTGTATTTGCAGTAACCCTATTTCCCCAGGGTTTGTGAGGGTCACCTTGCACCTCTCTCCTGCCTCTGCTTAAATGTCCTGCTCCCCTCAAGTTAGTGCCACCATTCCCATCTCTCACTGTCCCCTGAAGCTGATCTGGTCATTTGCTATAGGACTAATCTCCTTTTGAGAGAGTATGCCTTTATTTATTTACCATCTGCTTAGGCTCCCTAGACTACACACTGTATGGCCTTAACTGTGTAGACAGACACCACTGTATTCTCTGTGCCTAGAACAGTGCTGTAACACACAGGGTGTGTGATAAGTAACCTGTAGTCTGAACAGGACTGTCGCTCACAGGGTGTGTGATGAGTTACCTGTAGGCTGAACAGGACTGTCGCTCACAGGGTGTGTGATGAGTTACCTGTAGGCTGAATAGGACTGTCACTCACAGGGTGTGTGATAAGTTACCTGTAGGCTGAATAGGGCTGTCGCTCACAGGCTGTGTGATAAGTTACCTGTAGGCTGAATAGGGCTGTCACTCACAGGGTGTGTAATGAGTTACCTGTAGTCTGAACAGGATGGTCGCTCACAGGGTGTGTGATGAGTTACCTGTAGGCTGAATAGGACTGTCGCTCACAGGGTGTGTGATAAGTTACCTGTAGGCTGAATAGGGCTGTCACTCACAGGGTGTGTGATGAGTTACCTGTAGTCTGAACAGGACTGTCGCTCACAGGGTGTGTGATAAGTTACCTGTAGGCTGAATAGGGCTGTCACTCACAGGGTGTGTGATGAGTTACCTGTAGTCTGAACAGGACGGTCGCTCACAGGGTGTGTGATGAGTTACCTGTAGGCTGAATAGGGCTGTCGCTCACAGGGTGTGTGATGAGTTACCTGTAGTCTGAACAGGACGGTCGCTCACAGGGTGTGTGATGAGTTACCTGTAGGCTGAATAGGGCTGTCACTCACAGGGTGTGTGATAAGTTACCTGTAGGCTGAATAGGGCTGTCACTCACAGGGTGTGTGATGAGTTACCTGTAGGCTGAATAGGGCTGTCGCTCACAGGCTGTGTGATAAGTTACCTGTAGGCTGAATAGGGCTGTCACTCACAGGGTGTGTAATGAGTTACCTGTAGTCTGAACAGGATGGTCGCTCACAGGGTGTGTGATGAGTTACCTGTAGGCTGAATAGGGCTGTCGCTCACAGGGTGTGTGATGAGTAACCTGTAGGTTGAACCAGGCTCCAAACTATGCCGAGTAAGCAGCCACCTATTTCACATCCCTGTGGGTCACACTCAGACATCAAAGTATGGGGGTATGATGAGTTTCCTCTGCTGTTGTGACAGTCAGGTGCCTCATAATGACCCAAGTAATACTGTATTTAGATCATAAATGCCCTTCCTGTTAATTATTTTTTAATATTCAACTTTCATAACGTATTTCATAACCATTTTGTAAGTGGAAGAGATTCTGAAATTCATCAGCTTCTCTTGGCACTACACTGGTCTGAATAGATTGGGCTCAAATTACTCTTCTGCAACCAGACAGCTAGAGCTTGAAGCCATCTGGGCCTCTTCTCATGTCTAACATGCTCGGAACTGTGGGTGCTGCTGCAGAGCGGGGTCGGGGACCAGGGTTGGAGACAGAAACTTCACTGGATCTTCCAGCTCTGGAAGTTGATTCCAGGGAAAAGGGACAGGGAGTAACTGAGAATCCACGCAGGTGCCACAGTGAGGCCGCCCAGGAGCTGGTAACCAGGGCAGCCTTCGTTGTGTTTGGCACTGGAGCCCGTGGAAAAGGAGGTCTTGTCAGAACACGGAAACCATCGACAAAAGCAGGAGTCATAATGGAGCCAGCAAGCAGTAGAGGAGAGGAGACTTAGGTTCCGGCTCTAAAATCAGAGAGAAGAAGAGATGTGCCCTGGTGTCTCCCCGTCTCCATCCTCCAAAGCCTCTCACTGGAAAAACTGACCTGGAAGCCAGAAGGCAGAAGAATCTAGAAATGTGACCTTGTATGGGTCTAAGAGAGGCGTTTGCGGTGTGCAGAAAATGCACAAATAGTGCCCCAAGGGGACAGCAGGGGCCCAAAATTCAAGTTGTCAAAATCTTGTCCTTGCTGTTTCTGGGGAACTTGGCGAGCAGTGGGAGCGGTGACGCTCTCCGTCAGCACGGTCTGTGCGGCGGCGGTGTGGCCTCTGCCCAAGGCCGCACAAACTGCAGAGCCTTTCCACTGATTAGGTTTTTTCTTAGACCCTAAAAAGGTTCCATTTTTCCTCAAATGGGGCAACGTGTGTTTTTATGGGAGCTTCCAGAAATGGGTATCTTTATCCAGTGAATTTTCCTTGCAGTTAAGTGCCCAGGTTCTGATTCCTAGAGTAGGCTGCTTACAGCGCAGCCCGCACGTCAGTTCTTGCCACTTAGTCACAAGTCTCGGGTTTGGAGGTGATGCCTTTTTTCTTCGTGGCTGTCTCCCTAGCGTCTACAAAAGAACTTGATGCCTTTTATACACTCAAAAGTTTTCTGATGAAGAGTGAGGGGGCCATGAGGAGCCTTGGCTTGGCCGTATCACCCCAAGCCAGCGTCCCTCACCAAGCGCCAGGCTCTGCCCTCCTCTCTGCCATCACCCCAGAGCCAGGCACGATGCTCTGACAATTCACTCTCTCCTCCTCTGAGCCTTCATCCATCTCTTCAGACTGCTTTATTCCAGATGCTTTTGATCCTACAGACAGCGAGCCACAAGCTCACTGGACTGCAGGAAGCGTCATTTCTAGCATCACCCAAGGATCCAGCCCACACGCCTTTGTCCAGGGTCAAAGGTCCCCATGTTTCTGACTGCCTGGGTCCGTGCCTCCATGCCACAGCATTTGCCTCGTCCGCGCTTGCACGGTGCTCTCTGCTAGGAAGACTCCTCCTGCACTGTCCACCACGATGGTAGGCTCATTGCTGTGACAGAATGCCTGATATAAACAGCTTAGAAAAAGAAGATCTGTTGAACTCATGGTTTCAGAGGTTCCATTCCATGATGGTAGAGAGGTGTGGTAGGCCAGAGCAGCTGACATGGTGATGTGGACTTCACAGATCTGCTAGGCATCTCAGCCCAATCGAGTCAACATATGAGATTAACTGTCACATGTAGGGTTCCATCTCACAGGTCCTTTCTCTGAGGAGTTTTCTGATTCACACAGACACCATTAGTCACGGCTTCTGCTGTGCCATCCTCAGACATGGCACAGTGCTGGCTTCATGTAGACTTCTCAGCATCACATCGTACTTAAAACGGGCTTTTTAAATTACTTAGAAGATATTTAAATAAAAGTGAAATAAGATTAAAGTAAACAAAACACCTTAAAGGGTTACTTAGCTTCTAAGATAGGGCATCATCTTGGAAAGATGACTCAGTGGTCAAAAGTGTCTGCTTGCAAAGCCTGCATGGAGGCCATGATTTTATTCCCCTGTACCCATGTATATCCAGATGTAATTAGTACATGCATCTGGAGTTTATTGGTAGTGACAGGATGCCCTGTTGTATCCATTCTCTGTCTCCTTCTCAATCTTTCTCTCTCTCCTCTCTCCTTTTTCCTCTTGTTCTTTCTCAAATAAATTAATACAATTTTTTAAAAAATATGACATCAACCAAGATGTCCATCAATAGATGTCTGCATGAAGAAAATGTGACAGCCATAAAGGAAAAAATGAAATTATGTCATGTGCAGTAAAATAGATGGAACTGGAAGACATGATGTCATGGGCATCATGTGAAGTAAGCCAGACATGAGAAGACAAGGCCACTATGTTTCAAGTGGAAATTGAAAATAAGTCATCCTGAAAGCATAGTGATTATTGAGATCTAGGCAGGTGAAGTAGTGAGGACAAAGATGGAAGAAGAGAGTTTGGATACAATCAATGCGTTCTGTGTGCATGTGCAGACATGTGACCAGGAACCCCATTAGCATGTACAATTAGCACTCAGGTCCACTTTCCCACATGTTTATTGGCACCTGCTGTGTCCCAGGCATTTGGCAAGATGCTGAGTTAAACAAAACTCATCCTGGTCTTAAGAGGCTTCCACACCCTTCTCCAGTGTTCTTAAGTCAGAATAACCACAGCCAGCCAGGAAGCCTCCTTCAGGAAACATCTGGAAGTGTACACACATGTGTATATGTGCAGGTGTAGGTGTGTGTGTTTGTGTGTGTGTGTGTGTGTGTGTGTCCCGATGGGATTGTATGGAATGGAAAGGACAAGTTCTCAAAGTTCTTAATGAGATGGTTTAATGAGCATTTTGTAAGGAGACAGAAGGGTTGAGACAGGATCTCTCCACATAGACCAGACTAGCTTTGAACTCACAATACTCCTACCTTTCTTGGCCTCCTAAGTACTGAGGTGATAGGTGTGCTGTGCTGTGCTGTGAATTGTACTATCTGCTACACTGAAATTTTATTTACTTATTTTTTGGTTTTTCCAGGTAGGGTTTCACTCTAGCTCAGGCTGACCTGGAATTCACTATGGAGTCTCAAGGTGGCCTCGAACTCATGGCGATCCTCCTACCTCTGCCTCCTGAGTGCTGGGATTAAAGGCATCTTTTCTGGTGTTGGGGGTGGAGCTGGGGCCTTGCACCTGCTAAGCAAGCCCTCTCCTCCTGAGCTGCTTCTATTCCCCTTGAACATTTGTCATTCTCTCCTCTTAGCTGTTATCTTCCATGACTTTTGCATTTTGTTGGTGGTTCCTTTCTGGTAGTGCTATTTTGGTTTTGCAGTTGGGAACCTGAATTGTAACAATTACTTGGAGACTGAGTCCGTGCTGTTCCCCAGGGACTCCTTCCCAGTGTTGAGCCTGTTGGAGAAAGCTGCTCCGTTCAGGCTTCCAGCTTGGGACATGCGTCATACTCTATGGTAACACTCTCAGAGCCTGTTTGGAAATAGCTTGATGATTCTGAATGTGAAAGATGCATCTTGAGAAAAATTAAGTAAGTGGAAAAGTGAGTTAATGTCATGAAATTTACCTTTGTAGTTGGAGGTATGATATATTCCTAAGTCCCGTAAAGATGGTCGCCCTTGCTAGAATACATGGATAAGGAGGTCTGCAGTTACGCAGAAGCAGAACTCAGCTGAAAACGTGTTTGTACATGAATGGAAAACAGATCCTGAAGGAAAAAGTGTAGAACTAGAAATGTTCCTTTCTTTTGTGGAGCGTTTGAAATGGAGGAGGCGTGCCATCCAGAGTTCCAACGTCCGGGCCGTGTTCTTCACGAATGTGACTTTGGCGCAGGGATCAGTTCAGTCACATTGACATTATAGGTAAATGACTTACTGTGTAACACCAGGGCATCCTATGGGGATATACAGAGAGTTAGAACATACAGCACGTCAGTTAATAGGAGAAATAGGTACTTAAGAATAACTAGGGAGATAAGACTTTGGCATTTTTTAAAAATTAAGAACATACTTTGTGTGGATACATCATGCATTGGTACAATAAGATTTTGCTTGGATTTTTCTCATAGTTAATAGTCACATGGCCAAAAGTTTCATAATTTAAAAAAAAATAAGCCAGGCATAGTGGCACATGCCTTTAATCCCAGCACTCAGGAGGCATAGGTAGGAGGATCACTGCAAGATCAAGGCCAACCTAGGATTACATAATGAAACCCAACTCAGACTGGGCTACAGTGAGACCCTAACTCAAACAAATAAAACAAAATTTTACAATTAGAAAGCACATGGGAACAAGCTGTCTACGTACCCATGGGCTGACAGAAATGTGGGTGTCCTAGGTCATTGCCTCCTGTGGTTCAGGGCACTCTAAGGGCCAGTTACAGACAGGAGCATCTTCCCTTTTCTGCTGAGTAAGTCCTCACAGTTCCTGGTACAAGCCAGGTAGACTTGGAATCATTTTATTAGCCTTGATGATAGCCATCCTGAACATACTGCATGCTGATTAACTACCCTGCCACACTATCTGGGACATAATCACTACTTAGAACATTGGAGTAAACTTTTGGTTTTGCTTTATGCTTTGCTGGATTTTGAATGCAGGGCCTTCCACATGCTCAACAAATGCTGCCTCACAGAACCTCGTCACCAGCTAGGACATCGTGCTTTAATGGAAAATAGTCCCATGGCATCAGCTGACAAAAAGCATGAGTTTTTTGTTTTTTTTTTAACAAAAGCCATAAATCCCTCCACTGGACACTACCAATGCAAGACTGCATAAATGGTTGACAGTTAATTTCTCCTAAGGTTCCTTGAGGCGAAGTGTGGACAACAGACAGATCTCTCATCACCTCAGGGTAGACAGATCTCTCATCACCTCAGTGTAGACAGATCTCTCATCACCTCAGGGCAGGCAGCTCTCTCATAACCACTGCGGATGCAGATCTCTCACTTCCTCAGCCATAGCACCAAGGTAAGAAGGCCATGCACAGAACTTAGCACCAGCTGCCCATGCCTGGGAGAGAGTAACAGTGGTATGTAATGAAATATTCTCTTGCCTTTTCTCTAGTCCAGATTGGAAAGTGAGGTGATGCATCTTTTCAACATCTGCATGTATACATGCCGGGGGTCAATATTGATGGATTAACTGAGCAGATTTCGCCTTAAAACAGTAGCTTTCTGGTCTCAAAACTAATTTTCAGTAAAACATCCATGACATGACAGCTACTTGGGAAGAGGGCGGGACCGGGGTGGGGTGAGCAAGGGGAGGTAAGGGAGGGGCGCCGGGGAGCAAAGTATGTAATGTCAAGTCTGGAAATACCACCGTGAAACCCACTTCTGTCCACTGTGTGCAATAAACACACACCAATAAAAATAGTGCACTATTGATTGGAGAGATGGCTTAATGGTTAAGGCACTTGCTTGCAAAACCTAATGGCCTGGATGACCTGGGTTCAATTTCCAAGATCCCACATAAAGCTGGGTGCAAAAAGTGGCACATGTATCTGGAATTCATTTGCAGCAGCTAGAGGCTCTGGCACATCCATTTTCATTCTTCTCTCACCCCCCCCCCCATCTCATTGCAAATAAATAAAAATCTTTTTTAAAAACAGTAAACTAAGCTTGGTGTGGTGGCACATGCCTTTAATCCCAGAACTCAGCACTTGGGAGGCAGAAGTAGGAGGATCACCGTGGAGTTAAGGCCACCCGGAGACTACAGAGTGAATTCTAGGTCAGCCTGAGCTAGGGTAAGACTCTACTTTGAAAAAAAATAAGAACAGTAAATTAAGTTTAAAAATACTTTACAAATGAAAACAAAGTGTATGTTAATCACTAGATCTCTTCAGAAGATGGCTCCAATTTGAGTGTGAAAGAGTGCAAGGGAAAAAAAAAAAAAAGAAGAGTGCAAGGGAAGCCGGGAGATTGCTCGGCGGTTAACGACGCTGGCTTGCACAGCTTCATGGTCCATGTTGGATTCCCCAGCACCCACAGAGCCAGATACACAAAGCGGTGCATGCGCCTCAGTTGTTTGCAGTGACAAGAGGCCATGCCATGCCCATTCTCTCTTTCACTCTCTCCTTTGCTCTTTCTCAAATACATAAAAATGTTCTTTGTTGTTTTTCAAAGCAGGACCTCGCCCTAGCCCAGGCTGAGCTGGGATTCACTACGCAGTGCCAGGCTGGCCTTGAACTCACAGCCATCATCCTACCTCAGCCTCCCAAATGGCAGGATTAAAGGCGTGTGCCACCGTGCCCTGCTAAAAATATTTTTTTTAAAGAATGCAACTGGCAATTATAATCTCTTCTCATGCTGAGTAATCCAGTTTCTGAGACAACGTTATTGAGAACAAAATGGGATTCCCCTGTGGGATAGTTTATGTCTTGTTTCTCTTTTTCTTAGTCTGGAAAGCCTTTGACACACAGTTGTACTGTTTGAGTTGAGAGCAAGGTGGAGGCTGCATGTAACTGGGCACTGAGCACTGCCAGCCACCATGTGCACGGGCATCACCTGTGCAGGGCTTTCACACCTAGACCTGGCCAGCAACGGCGGACGGGAAGCTGCGTGGGATGATGGATGAGTGCTCCAGGCAGGCCGGATGGTGGTCTCCAGACCCCGCTGACTCCTGAGGCTGAGCAGGGCTGTTTAGCCAGATGAAATACTACCGTGTCACAACCTCCTCCGGCACCGTTCAATCACGGAAAATCCTTCCCCAGTGCTGTCATTGAAATCATTACACTCAGAATTAAACGCCGTATAACGGAGCCTCTGACAAGGCCCTCAGGTCCCATTGGCACATCAAGTCTTGTGTTAATAACCAGCGTTTCCATACAGTGGGTAGAAAAGGACTGCGAGTCAGGTGTCGTGTTGTGCTTTTTTCCCCTTTGGTATTCCCCGTTCACACCCCGACGCTGAACCAGGGCTGCGTGAACTCACAGCATCAGCAGCGTTGACCGCTCTTTCTTATCCTCCTATGTCGTCACGGCTTTAGACACGGATGGAAGCTTGTGTTTTCCTGAGACATCATGCACCCTTTCTGCTTTCCTTTCTCAACCCTTTGGTTCACGTTTCCAGCTCACACATCTGTTTTGACAACTACAAATTGGGATTCTATTTTTTATCTCACATTCCTTCAGACCTTCCGTTATTTTGTTAAATTGTCAGTTACTTAATTTACAAGCAAAGAGAGATAGAGAGAAAAGAAACAGACAGAAAGAAAATGGGTGCCCCAGGGTGTCCAGCCACTACAAACTCCAGATGCATTTACCATTTTGCACATCTGGCTTCATGTGGGTACTGGAGAATCAAGCTCAGATTGTTAGACTTTGCAGGTAAGCACCTTAACCACAGAGCCGTCTCTCCAGCCCCAGATGTTCCATTCTTGTGCTTCCCTTGACTTCTTGAAGTGTCCCCAGTGTCTTCTAGCATGTTCCACCCGCTCTGTGATGGCAGAAGAATTCACAGAGCACTGAGAACAGGCTACGACAGGGCTCCAGTCTCTGCTGCTATTTCTACCTACGACACCATGCACAAAACATCCTCACCTAGATGCAGTTTCCCCGGCGTAAAATTTCCCTCACAGAGCTTGTCTAAAAACCCCAAGAGAACCCTCCATCCTTGTCATTTGATTCCCACTTTTTATGAGAACTGCCTTGGCATTTTAGCTATGAATGGTGAAATCAATGAAATGTTACATGCAATTTCCCAGCTTTTCAGTATTCTCTGAGATTGTGAGGAACTGAACTAGCAGGCTTTATGGAAACTAATGGCTGTTATTAGTTTAGTAGCATATTTTTCCTTTAAAAAACAACAACTAGGTTTTGGTATTTTCTCCTTAGGCCTATGTTTTATGTACTGAATATGTATAATAAATAATCCCATAAATAAATAAAATGTAATATAGCCTTTAAGGCAGAGATTGGCAAACTTTTACTATCAAAGCCAGATAGTAAATATTTAAGCATTGTAGACCATATGATGTCTGTCACAATTACTTACTGTATTATAGCACAATCATATTTAACAAATGAACACAATTGTGTTCCAATAAAACTTTATTTATATAAACAGCCCCTGTAGCTGTTACCTTCTCATTTCTGGGACAAAACACATGACCAAAGTAGCTTATGGGATGAAAGGGTTCATTTCAGCTTACATTTTTGAAGGGAAGTTTCATCATGTCATGACAGAGCACAGTCTGGGAGTCACATCTTCTCACATCAGCTGGGAAGGAATAGCAAGACTGAGCTAGCTTTGAACACACAGTGGGCTGGGCTTAATACCTTAATGTCCACCTCCATTGAGATGCCTCTGCCAGCGAGGTCTGCCTCTCAAAGGCCTTACAGCTTTCTCAAATTGCCACCAGCAAAAAAAAAAAAAAAAAAAAAAAAAAAAAAAACAAACCCAAGTATTCGAACTATACAAGCCTGGTAGAGGCATTTTATTCAAACCACTCCATTCTACCCCTATCCCCTGTAGATTTATGGCCATCTCATGATGCAAAATCTATCTAGTCCAACTTTAAAACTTCCCATAGTCTTTTCCAATCCCAGCACTAGTCAAAAGTCCACAATCTCATCTGCGACCCTAGACAGTTTCTTAACTGAGTTAAGTTATATACTTTCAACTTATAATGGCGCAGAGTAAACACCCCACTGCCAAGAGCAGACATAGACAGGAAAGATGGCAGCAGGGAACCCTAGAAAACCAGCAGGGCAAATGTGAGCCCCGGCCACTCTGTGGCCAGCACTGGACCTGTGGTGCTTCATGACGAGAATAGTTCTACCGCCCCGCGGTGCTGCTTGCAGCCTGGGCAGACCCGCCTTGGGTCTGCAGCTTTCCTCTGTGGCGGCACCGTAGTCGCGGCGTGTACAAAATCCTGAAGTCTACGCTGCAACCTACGGTTCACCTTCACAGCTCCATAAAAGACCTCATAGGGTCTCCATGCAGAGACTTCAGCCCTGCCCCGCTTTGCCCAGTGACCATCTCCAGAACTGTGTGTTCATTTGTTAAATACTGCCTGATCCCTCTTTTCTACATTCATCATACTTTCAAACCCAATACCAATTGGATACCAAATTTGTTAATCCAGGGGGCATAAAACTAATTTTGAGTAGAGGTAACTCCTTCAACATTCTTCCATCCATTCAGCAATCTTTCTGCTGTCCTGATGCAAAACTGCTGGCCCAGTCTCAATGGGTATCATCTCTTAAACAATCGCAACTGATGACTTCAGTTTCTATGCTCAGAATCCAAAACTGTTCACATTTCCTCTGCCAAATACTATTACTTTTAAATTCAGTCTCTGCTCAAGTACTCAGAACATGCGTGGAAATCAGCTAGGCTCTTCGCCAGAATATCAACCAAATCACCTCCAGCCCAGTTCCAAGTCCTTTCTCCCCTCTTTGGAATCTCATAAGCCAACTCTCTATCATCCACATTTCTCTCCGTACTTGAGTCTTTCAAACTCTCATCATTGTGTCCATCAAGCTCTGCTCATAACATTCGTGGATGGCTTCTCATGTCTGAGATTCCAAATCCTTCCATATTCCTCCCACAAACACATTCTCAGGTTCACTGCAGCCATAATCCCACTCCTTGGTGCTGATTTTCTGTAGAAGTTACTTTCTCATTGCTGGGTTAGACAAAACACCCAACCTAAAGCACCTTAGGAAGGAAAGATTTCACTTTGATTTACAGTGTTAAACGGAAGCTTCATCGTGGTGGGAAAAGCATGGCAAAGCCGGCAGCTGGGGCATCACATCTTATCACAGTGGCAGGAAGGAAGCAGGCTGAGTGAGGCAGCTCTGAACACCCAATGGGCTGGACTAATAAACCTCAACATCCACCACCAGTGAGGGACACACCTCCTCCAGCAAGGCTCCACCTCCCAAAGGCTCCACAAGTCTCCCAAATTGTCACCTCCTGTGGAACCAACCATATAAGACTATGATGGACATTTAATATTCAAATGCCCACAGATGACAAGTCTATCTGCCCCATTTGTCCCAGGTTTCTGACCTCTATTCCAAGAAGTGATTGAATGATTCAAAAAATCAAAAATAATGATTCGATGGCAAGTTTCCATGGTGACTTGAGAAAATAAATATTAAGTGCTCTTTTGGATGACAATGAATGACACCATTTTTTTTTTCCTTTTTTGATCTGGTATAAGTATCCCAACAGAAAAATTAGTCAAGAGTTTCAAGTCTGGGATAAACTAATCTTGAATGTACATTTGGGCTGAGCAGGTCTGGTGACAATGGATTAACCATATACAGGTTAGAGTCAGGAAGTGTGGGGTGTGGGAACTAACACGAATTTCCCTCCAGTAAGCACTTCCCACTATCATCCTTCATTCACAGTATAGATGCAGTTTCAGAGAACAGAAAATGGGAATTTCCTGAATGTTACGCACCACACAGCAGAGCCGAATTCCTCCCCTTTACTGACATGCTTCCCTCCGCACTCATGACCAGCCTTCCCTGAGTACTCACCTGCTTTCAGGTTCGGAAGCAAAGGGAATGTCTTTCTGTCTTTACTTTCCAGGACCTGTGCTGCTTAAAACACATATAATTCATGCCTCCAAAACAAGCCATACTGTGTGCCAGGCATAAGGCATTCATTATGGCATAAGATTGTTTTTTTGTCCCTTTCCAGAAGGGACATGGGCCAAGGAAGTGGAGGCTCAGGGATTTAAATGATTGCCCCAAGCTGCACCAGTGGCTTCTCATGCAGCCAGAACCCGAGAGTTCTCACCAACTCCAAAGAACTTTCATCACAAACCACTGTAGTGGAATTTCAAGGTCCAACCTCCAGACTCCTCAGCCAAGTTGCTGGGCTCAAGTGTGAGCTCTGTGACTGATCCATTTGCATCATCCTAGGCACACTGGCTGATTTTCCTGATTTATGAATTAGGATGACGATAATTGCTTCCATCATAAGGAAGCGGTGGCAGAACACACGATCACACGGGCGCTGGCTTCTTTTCTAGGACTGCGAGCTTTGTTAGCACAGGGTGAGTGGCTGTTTTGTGCACTGTTGGATCCTTCACATTTAGAATAATGCCTAGCACAGAATAAGAAATATTAGCACACAAGTGTCAAATGCCCATTCCAAGCATGAGAAACGCACTTGACTGTCCGCGCTTGGAAGGCTGAAGCAGGTGGAAGTGAGTTTGAGAGCAGCTCAGACTACATAGCAAGGTCCTTATCTCTAAAAAATCAATGTTCCAACAAGCTAGTCTTTAGGTTAGGCTGTGGGCGCAAAGTCAAAGTCAAAGTACTTTTTAGAGCACAAACCTAGAGGTCAAACTCACCATGAGTCTTTGAAGCATAACACAACTGAACCATTCTGAACTGAAAATCCAAAATCTCAAATGCTCTGACCCCACATGAAAAGTGGAACATTCCACACAGGAGACTTTGTTTCATGCACAACATTATTTAAGATAAGTGTAGAAGATGAATTTTAGGGTTATGTGTTTAAGATCAGTATGACACATAGATGAATTTTGTGCTTAGACTTGGGTCCCACCAGTAAAATTTATTGTCATGTATATTTTAATAATGTAAAAATTCAGAAATCCAAAACTTCACACATTTCAGGCAAAGAAAACACAGCTTGGGCTGGAAATTCATAAATGTCATAGTTTTTTTCAATATTTTTAACAAAAGTGAACCCTGGCACAAACTGAGGCTTTCACCCATAGCATTTAAGATCGAATTACTGTTTGCTAATTCCAAAGGGGTAAGTTCATGTAATTCATTTTAAATGACTTTGCATGCTTTATTTTTAAAGTAAAATTTCTCATCATATATATTTTTATCCTTTAAAGTTTACTTTTATTAAACTTGTATCTTTTTCTTAATACCATGCACTTTAAATCCAAATTGGTATCTGATGGCCTCAGCTGATGAAAGTACCCTCGTAACCGAGTTACCATTTGTATCCATCTGACAAGATTGCCTTTAATGTCTACACCCCCAGAGTGATTGGGTTTTAGAGAGCAACAAGGCCACTGGGGAAAGAGCAACCTCCTCCCAGAGTCTGAGCATGTGCAAAGGAAGGCTGCTGAGGAAAGGGGTGTGGCTTGAAATAAGCATGGTCTTGAAGATGTATTGATAGGGGTTCCTTGGAGGCTGATCTGGTGAGTTCCCAAGAGCACTGTTTAGACCGAATTTGAAATGCTCACATGGTGTCCTCTTGGCAGAGGACACGTGTACATCTCCACTGGAATTGTGATGAGTACATGCCACACTCGTTCTGCACTGTGATTAACTGAATGACGTTACTAACACACAGCAAAGCACCAGGGTTCTAATCTCTGCCCCTGGTTTGCATTTTGTAAATAGCTGTTTTCATTAGGATGAAGCAATCGTTGAGAATTACACAGCAATGACTTTGAAAATTGCTTTCTTTGAGTGTTCTCCCTCTGAATATATGCCCATTAAAGGACTTTTTAAAGACCACATAATGACAGAAGCTAAGATGTGGCTTTGTATATTTGTTTGTTTGTGGAATATTCTATGTTTTATGTAAAACAGTGGAAGTGAATAAATTTTGCTCCTGAAGGTTCTTCTGTTAACAACCCAAATAACTTTCAAACCCATCTGATTCACATCTTTCTTCATATCAAGATTTAATCTATTCCATTTGAGAGAAGTTTGTTAATGGAAGATTGGCTCAGTTTCAACAGCTAGGAATTTGATCTTTCCTGAAAATTATACTATAAATGAAACTGTAAGTTAAAATAGTTCCAGAATTCTCTGCAATTGCCTTTCTGTATCTATCTCAGAAAAATATTAAATGGAATTTGGTTTTGAGGTTTAAGACCATGTGATGAAAAGTTCACCCAAAATGGAGCCAGTAAGAAAAAGATAACATATACCTCAAGCTAGTTTATACAAAAACTATGATGAGTCTAGAAATGGGGTGGAATGATCTCGTTTCCTCATCAATTAAAATAATTAAAATAATAGCTATAAGTTCTCAGATATCTCAGATATGCTTGAGAAATTATGTGCAAGGATTTTACATGGAGCTGTAGTTGATGGAGCAGGCATATAACCTCAAGTACTCAGGAGACCAAGGCAGGAGAACTGCAAGTTTGAGGCCTTAGTGGTCAACTTAGGGACACTCAATCTCAAGGCTAAAAAATTAGATAGTATTCATTATCCTTACTTACAGATAAAGAGAAGGGAATAAGAATTTGTAAAGGCCAGGGGATGCGAGGCTAAAAGGTAGCAGAGCCAAGATCCAAACAGAGGTTGCTTGCTAGGGAGCCTAAACTCTGAGCCATTGCCTGTGATGTAAGTTTAAGGCATTAAGGGAACTAGTAGGAAACACTTACTTAGACTGAATCTAAAAATGGTTGCATATGGACAACCTGCAAGCATAATACCATTAAAGATAATATCACAGCAACTTATATTCAGAATAGACATATTTGCTTATGATCCTAAAAAGCAACGCTGTGTGCCAATGTTACTACCATCTACCGAGTTTGTATTTTAAAACTGTTTAGATTTTAATTTTTATTAAAACTTATCGTAGCTTCTAAAAACTTATTTTAATTTCCTTTTATTGATAATTTTCATACATGAAGGTAATGTAATTTGATCATAATCTCCTTCCAATAACTTCTTCTGTTCCCTTTCTCCTTCATCACCCAACACTCCTTTCCTTTCTATTTTATTTTTTGTATTTATTTTTTATTAAGAACATACTTAGTATGGACACATCATGCATTGGTACCATTACTTCCCTCCTCCCTGTCCCCACTCTGCTGGAGGCGCTCCTTAGTGGGGTTGCTGGTATTCCCAGTGGGGTTGTGGGCTGTGTGTGGTGAGAACAGCAGTCAGTCATTGCCCCCTGAGTACACCATCCCAACCTGTGGCTCTTACAATCTTTCTACCTTCTATTTTGCAAAATCCCCTGAGCCGTGGTGGGTGTGTTTTAAGTCTACTTCAGTGATGAGCTCTTAGATGCCTCTGGATCTCTGCTTTGGTGGGTGTTGAGTGTCCTCAGCGTCTGTCTCCTTCGCCCTGGCGCTGATTGTCAGGCTCACCATGGAAGCAGCACTCTTGCTCATCTCCCCAATTCTTCTGTGGTTTCATCTGGGCCTTGGCTGATGTGTGAGGGGTGGTTTATCTCCTTGGGCCTCGGCACCTTTCCATACATGCACCCTCTGGTACAGGGAAACAGGGAGCTGGAAACCCAGAAGCCTGTCAGTCAGGAAGCTGGAGCAACAGGCCAGCTTTCGCAGCATGCACTCAGGATCCAGGCCACTCCACACCAGCAGCAGAGGGACTGGGGCCCCAGAGCAGGGAAGTCATCATAGCTTGATGGACACCTACTTAATATTCTTTTGTTGTATTTGTTGATCATGAATTTTATTGTATTACTCTGTTGGGTGCTGGTCATATTTTTATTCATTTATTTGTGAAGTGAGAGAGATAGGGAAATGGGCATGCCAGGGCCTCTTGCTGCTACAAATGAACTCAAGATAGGTGCTCCACTTTCAGCATTTGGCTTTATGTAGGTATTGGGGTATCAAACCCAGGTTGGCAGGCTTTGCAAGCAAGTGCTTTTAATTGCTGAGCCATCTAACTTGCCCCTTTATTTTTTAAAATGTATATTTTTATTAGTGTGCAGAGAGATAAAGAGAGAAAGAGAAGATCATATAACTTTGATAGTAGGATTTCAGACAGTGATAGCCCCCAGGCACCCTGTGAGCACTGTTGTCTCATGCACTCAAATTGGAGTTTCTACATCTTGTTTGAATTCACTGTCTTCCAGTACTAGGATATTAATACAGTTTGTCTCAAATCCATGTTAAAATTTAATCTCCATTATGAATAATATCTAACTGTCAAGAGTGTGGCCTTTGGGTATAATCATGATAATATAGCACCATCAGGTAGGAACCCCAAGACTGAATACTGGTGACATCATAAGAAAAGAGAAAGAGACCAAGACGTGCACTCTTTGTCTCTTATTATGTGAAGCCCTGAGCTATGTTAGTAGTCCACAACACAGTCAGAGGTGGCCCCTCAAGAACTATGAGCCAAAATAAACCTCTTTTCTTTATACATTACCTAGTGTGTGCTAATGTGTTATAAGCAATAGAAAATGGGCTAAGGTACTAACCACCAAAACCTAAGACTTATCTTTTTTATTTTATATAGTACTAAAAAATCTGAGGCTTGAGGAAATTAGAAATGTCAACTGTTAGCATGCTTGTTGGCAGCAATAATAAAATTCACACCTACTACTTTAAAAAAATTAAGCCTAGTGGAGTATTTTCCGCCTTCAACTACAAGACAACAGAGTGATTAACAACAACAACAAAAAACCAGTCTGTGAAAAGCTCAGTCCTATTTCTTCTTTCTCCCGCAGGCCGCTACCCGCAGGAGAACAAGGGGACCTACATCCCAGTTCCTGTAGTATCAGAGCTGCAAAGTGGAAAGTGGGGGGCCAAGGTTATCATGAATGAGGACAGGTCTGTCCGCCTGTCTATCCAGTCTTCCCCTGAATGCATTGTGGGGAAATTTCGCATGTATGTTGCTGTCTGGACCCCCTATGGCATCCTCCGGACCCGCAGAAATCCAGAGACAGACACGTACATTCTCTTCAATCCTTGGTGTGAAGGTAAGAGACAAGCATTTCATTCTTCCCACTTAAAAAAAAAAAAATTCACGTCGCTCCAAAGCATCTCATTTGAGGAGGGATAGGATGATTCTAGGGAGTGCGTTCCTTACTTTTCACACTGCCGTGGCTAAATAACTAATATTCAAGAAACGATATGTTACACATACTTTGTTTACAGCTTTTATGGATTGTGTTATGTGTGTAAAATGAGTGGAAATGTGTAAAGCCCATGTGAACATTCCTCTTGAAAAGGGACATGGTTAGTCATGTGGTCTGAAATACTGATTTTATAGGTGAACCATCCAGGTTATAGATCATCTAATAAACTTAACTATCTCACTGCTTTCTTGATCTTCACCTGGATGCATGGTGAGTGGCCTCCAGCTACCTCTGTTGTAAAACGTTGCTTAAAGACAATGTGTCCCTGCCCCAGCTCCTGTGTTACAGTAGAGGCACCTCCTTTTGAAGCTCTGTGCAGAGGAAATTTGAAGGAAGGTGGAGCTAAAACCACCCATGGTTCCAGAGATAGATAGCAGACTTAACTAAAATGATGGCCATGGAGATGAGAAGGAGATGCGTAGAATCTTGAGTTTGGACTTACACAGCACGTGAAGAGGGATTGGAGATGAGTGGAAGAGAAGATGGGAGAGTTAAGGGGAACTTGATGTCACATGTGGACAACTGAGTGGTGCAATCTTAGAGTTGCGAAGGTGGCCTTCCCTAAGAAGAGGGCAGAGTGACAGAAGATGGTCAAGATTTTCACGATTGGCTGGAAGGAGGAAGGACATGGTGCTTTCCAGGACTCTGTCAGTGGAAAACAGCCACATGTTCAGAACAAATGGTGAAGAGGGTGTCACAGGGGCTCAGTGGAGGAGACCTGAGCTAGTCTAGGAGACAGGAGGGCTGGCTTTCTGCAGAAGCATGATTGGCAGGCGCCTTGGCTTTCTGAAACATAGGAAAATGGCCACAGCCCCCTAATTCTTTGGCTTGTGGAGGCCTGAACATCTCAACCAGTTACTGGTATATTTTTGCCCTCCTGCCTATCTCTGCTTCCAGGAATCCTGTTACCTCCTTGTTGACCCCTGAGAGGAACTCAATCCTTCAGTTTCAACACATCAACACCACCAAAATTAATCACAGAAAGCACATATGACTTCAAGGCCTTAGGAGGGACTTGTCAGAGGTTCTGACAGTTATGCACCTGAAGGGACTCCTGGGACCTACTTCTGAACTCCATCATCTGACTGACTAGCTCTGGAGTTGTGTTTAAAATTTTGCATGTCTCACCAGTTCCTAGGTGTGCCAGTGTGACTGGCTGAACCACACTTAGAGAACTACTGGTTTGAGTCACAATCACAAAACCATACTGATAAACCAAAGAAAGTATCATTTACTCATAAAATTTCATTAGCTACTCCCTGAACCTAGCCTCAGTCTCTCTCCACCTGACTACTTTGCCTCTGCCCCATACTTAATCTTCTTTGTTCTCCAAACCCTTCTGTGTAATGCTCTTCCAAGAGCAAGTTCTTTCTTCTTTCACAGAGAGGGAGTCATTGAGCTTTATTTACTCTGAAGACCATTTCCTCTAGAAATAGTCTGTTTCTGGCTTTTAAGAAAATATCTCATAAGTCTCACTGCACACTGGGACCTCCCAGCAGGTGAGTGTAAAACCAGAGAGAGGGGTCAGGTCATGTCACTTTTTGTGTGGCTTTCCAGAGTAATCCACATAGAACTCTCCATCACACTCCACCTTATGATGCATCCCCTCACACAACCAAACGCCCAGCCACTCAGTGGTCAGCTCTTGTGCGCTTGCACAGGCTGCTGCCTAACAAGAGATGAGCAACTGGAACCGGGTCAGAAGAAGGGTGGGACCCTGGCCCAAGTAGAGAGGCTGAAGAAAACTAGGGGAACCATGTTCAGAAGCTGTCAAGAGAGTCAGGTTGAGCAAGACGCTGGAAAAACTACATACCACATGCAGTGGTGACAGCCAAGGTGGAATGGACAGACACTGGGTGGAAAGTGACACCATCACACATCACGGTTATTGAGGAAAAACCATTTAGCTATGCTCCTGAGGGTGGACTAGCCTGCTTTGCATTCATAGGCAATTTATCCTCCTTAATCACCAATTAATGGGGATCAATGGCAGCACTGTCCCAGAGAGGGCAGGGTGAACGCAGGGAGAATGATTGCCCAGGTTTGTAAGTTAGCAGTGTTAACAGAACTTCAGGCTATGCAAGAGCCTTTCTCTTGGGTATCGGGGACATTCCCAGAAAGCCAGCAGTGGTGAGTTGAGCATTGAAGGTGATTTTTTTTTTCTTTGTCTTACCAATGAGGACCTCTAAATTACTGAATGTGTTCCCCTCTTGTTTTGGAGGGGGGTTGAGGTAGGCTCTCACTCTGGCTCAGGATGACCTGGAATTCACTATGTTGTCTCAGGGTGGCCTTGAACTCATGGCGATCCTCCTATCTCTGCCTCCCAAGTGCTGGGATTAAAGGCATGCGCCACCACGCCTGGCTTGTGTTTTACTCTTTAAATGTCCTGTGTTTCAGTCTGGTGGTGTGGCGTTACTTCCAGTTAGTGAGTTCTGGAAGATTTAGATCTCTGAAGTCTGGGGAAGTATTCAGTGCTTATTTTGGGTGGGTCTCAGTATTTGTGTCTTTTTAGCTAGGTATTAGCATTTTGGTATTGGCATTTTCTTGAGGTCCTCCTGCTCTTGGCATGCTGCCCCTCCACTGACCTTCTCTTGCCTCACTAAACCTCACACACCTCGTGTTGCAGTCACCTTTACATTGCTGGCACAAAATACCTGCCCGTGGGGGTAAGGACTTTATTTAGACTTACAGTCCACAGGCAGTGATCCAAGATGGCCAGGATGGCTGTACATCACCTCTGCCACAGCAGGTGGAACACCACAGCAAGAGAGTGAGCTGCGTGTTGGCAGGGAGGAGCTGGCTGTCATACCCACAACCTCACCCCCAACACCATACTTCCCCCAGCAAGGCTCCAGTTCTCAAATTGCCACCTGTGGACCAAGCATTCAGAACACGTGAGTTTACAGGGAACACCTAATTCAAATCATCACACCTAATACTCCACACAGTGACTCCACACAGCCTGGTGACTATTTAACGTTTCATAGACACATCCTGTTACATATTTAACGTTTCATAAATGTTTGTGTTTATTTAATAATTATCTACTTAATAATTCCAATAAAAACTTTTGAGGTTCCATTGTACACTGTCATCACAAATATGTGATAAATGTAATCTCAGACTTTACCATCTTGTAAAGAATCAAAAAAAAATGGCATGTTCAAGGAAGTATATCAGTGAAGAATATATGTGTACATTTTTCCATTAATATCAAATACCAAGTTAGACTCTAATAGCTCTAACTTTTTTATTCCATGGAATTTTTTCCATTTCCTTTTAAACAAAGAAACCAATTTAATTTCATGTAAAGAAATCAATGCTTACAATTTATTGGATGTTTTGAAAAAGATTAATAAATATGACCAGCTTACATTTTATTATTAAATGTGCTCCTAGACTATTTGCTTTGTAATTACACGTGGTCGTTAGGACCCTTCAATACAGAATGGAGTAATTTCCAGGACTGGTATTCTCTGAGGAGCAATGATAAATATCCCCTGTTCTGGAAGGCCTTTGAGCCTAGACCAGAATTTATACCTCAGGCTAGAGACATTCATCCATCAATCCACAGACATTGAAGGTATGTCCTGCCCATGGCCATGACAACACAATTACCCACGCACAGTGCAACAATATTACTTATTCACAAATATTAAGAGTCAATGTTTAATTCAGCAGTGGGAATATTACAGTGAAAAGACCCAATATTTTCCCTCACAGAGCTGCTAACAAGGGTTTTACAAGTGAGCTACTAATAAAATCTAATTACAATTGTTTAAAAAAAGGGGATTCTAAGATAAGTCAGGGGGTTCCAAGCAAACAAAATAGATGCCAGTGGCCCAGGTGGTGCTTAGCCAAGGACAGTCAGTGACTATTTTTGATCTTCTCCTGTTCCTAGAACAGTGCTGTGAGGAATGGCAACCAAATGGTTGGTTGAATAAAACTATATAATGTTTAAAAACTGCTTATGGAAAAAATTAATCTTTCGCTATTCAAAGCTTCTGTTTAATAACATTAAAATAGTCTTTTCTTACCTGTAGTTTCAAATACTGTGACTTCAGTTACTTGAGGTCTAAGTTTTCAAAAATATTTAAAGGAAGATTCCAGCCAGAAACTGACTTTTTTGTTGTTGTTGTTGTTTTGTTTTGTTTTTATTTTTCAATGTAGGGTCTCATTCTAGCCCAGACTGACTAGAAATTCACTGTGTAGTCTCGGGGTGGCCTCTAACGGATGGTGATTCTCCTACCTCTGCCCCTCCAGTGCTGGGATTCAAGGCCTGCGCCACCACGCCTGGCTGAAACTGACATATGTTGAGCTTCATGGTTTTCCAAATAGTGTAAAGAAACCGTCCATCATCCAATTCCATGCTGCCTTGGCCACGAATGAGTTCCTTGCCCTGCCTTCCTCGGAAGGGTCACACTTAGCAGATTAACTATTAACTCAAGAGCCAGGCAGCAGTAGAGCGTCAGGCACAGGGCAGGGCAAGGCTGGCACTGTGTGGCCAGACTGCAGGGCACTGAAGAAAACTGTCATGTGAACATGGGTCTGGCTCCACTAGGGGTCTCAGAAAGTACCCTTTGGGGAGAAGGAAGTGCTCTTAACTACTCTTTCCAATGCTTAAGTCACTTAGAGTCTCATTCATCCTCTAATAATGCAGTGGTCATCATTCAGCATGCACTGTCATCAGAAGGGGCAGCTCGTGAAAACACTTTGTTCACTCTAATGGCTATGATCTCAGCAAAAACATCCAAAGCTGTTTATGAGATTTTCTAAAAGAAGCAAGGCTAGTAGCAGGTGTTAATAGAGCATCATGTTCACCTACCAGTTCATGTGACTTACAATTCCTTTTATAAGGAAACGTTACAGTCTTCAGAGTGTGGTCACAGGCTGTAGCTCCCTAGCTTGTATGGGTGAGAAACCATGATCCTTGGTTGGGTGTGGTGACCCATTCACGCAGCTCCAGCATGAAGGAAGCTGAAACGAGAATCGCCAGTTCAAGGCTATTCTGAGTTACATAGCGACACCAGGTCGAGAGAGAGGACACATGCAAGAGAGGGAAGAGGGGAAAGGAGGAGATGAGGAAGGAGAAGAGGGGAGGTGAGAAAAGAGGAGGGAAGGTCAGGTGACCCTTATTCCTTCATCCTGGCTCAAAGCTGGAGCTCAGGGAACATTTACAAACTGAGCTGATAGCCACAACATTGAGACTGAATTATTAGCTGGTATTTCAAGAAAGAAATCAGACCCCATGATGTTATATAAATTCCTTAAGGTCAAACAGAAAATAAAGAAACAAATTGGAGCGAAAACTTGGAGATCTAGACTCAATCAGAGCAAACTATTTTATTTTTGACATTGAAGACATTTGTATCTGGCCTCGTGTAACAAGAGAAGCACTAAATGGTCCACAGGGATGCTTCTGCAATGCTGCATCACTGGTGGAAAGTCCTGCCCTTAAAACCAAATAAACAAGGGATGGAGAGATGGCTTAGCACTTAAGGTGCTTACCGGCAAAGCCAAAGGACCCAGGTCTGATTCCACAGGACCTACGTAAGTCAGGAGCACAAGGTGGAGCATGCATCTGGAGTTCATTTTCAGTGGCTGAGGCCCTGGTGTGCCCATTCTCTCTCTCTCTCTCTGTCTCTCTCTCTTCCTCTTCTTTCTCTCTTTATCAAATAAATAAAATAAAATAAATATTGTTTAAAAAATCAAAACACTAAATAAATTAGCAAAAGTAGAACCAGGTTGATAGCTATGAGATCAAAGGGAAATTTTTCTCCAGGAGGAAGACAGGGAATGAAAGCCCCCCAGCAGAGACGCAGGCTCCCTTAGCGAGCACACACTGAGTAAAGACGCCCTGACATTTTCCCCAGAGAATTGCTTCACAAATCATCACTCATCTTCTGAAGACGTCTAAACCAAGAAGTCCTTAACCGGCAAAGCCTGCCAATTAGCGCACAGACGGTAAGCTTCCCGAGCTGTGGCACACGCGGGTGCTCACACGGGACACTCATGTGCCAACCACTGCACAGCTGCTTGCCTGTGCTTCCTGGAATCATGCCCGCTGCACTCGGTAGGCACAACGGAAGGGCCCCGGCTATGGGAAGAAGGAAGTTGCTTTGGAACCTTCCAGTATAAAAGACACAGATTCTGGAAATTCCATTCCTGAATATGATCCAGTGTTTCACAGCCCTCAGACAGGATGTCCTCAGCACACACAGCCCAACATGGGTCCCCGGCTGTTCTGATTCACCTGGAGATGGAAACACATCATGCTGACCCCGGTCTGGAGTCACACTGCTCTGCAGATGATGCCGCTCCCTCCAGGAGTGACTGCGTGTTTCCAACACACATCTCGCCTTGGAGATGCTCAACTATTCTATGAAAGGGAGGCAGGCCATGTGACACTCTCCCCCTTGCTCTGAATTCCTCCATCTTCGACAAAGGTGACAAGCTTTATCTTCTTGAAAGACCCAGACCATAAATCTTCTTGAAGAATCAGAAGCAAGACCAAACCCTGATGGCAGCTGTCCATTTCTGGGACGTGCCCTGTGCCATGGCTTTTCTGACACCAAGATTTCTCGGATTCCAGAGCTCTTGCCTTGCTAAACTTGTGCCTCACAGCATTGGACATAGAACTCACTTTAACTTTAAAATAGAATGTAAATACCAGGGGTTTTTCAGCTCATGAAGTGATGAATGGCCCTGCCTCCCCTAAGGAGGCTGTACAGATACTAAAACCGATAGGCTCGACATTCATCTTTCCGTGTTTGTTATAAATTCTTACTCTGCACAGAAGCCTATGGTAATTTCCAAGGGTATCTGAAGTCAACCTTGTAAGTCTTCAAATTTTTGCAACCTACAATTTTTTTTTTAACTACCCCAGTATCCTCACCAAAGGAACAGCAAAATAAATGAGGTCATCACTCATTACCACTTGCCTCGTGTGCATTGCTAGTCATTCTGGAAACGGGGGGGGGGGCGTATTTGCAAAGCATTTTGAAATCTTTTCTAGTGACAGAGCTGCTTTAAGAGCACACATCGAGATGTTGTGTCAAAACTGCCAGTGACACCCTGGGTAGTCTGTTTTCCTCTTCAGTTTAGTTGAAATGATGGTTGCTTGCCAGAGGTTACTTAGAACCCTGAGATACCTCTCCCATTCTATGAGCCACTTAATCCTCATTTCCCCTTTCTACATACTTCAAGGAAAGGTACCAGACCCCACATTTACACACACATACACCATCACACACACACACCATCTCACACACACCATCACACCCTTACATACACACCATCACACACACAGACACCATCACACAGTCCCAGTGTCTGGGCTCCTGGAGTAGGGAGTTACTGTTTTGTCTTGGAGTAGACTCCTCCATTTTGATTAAGGGGAAACAGCTTTCCCTTGGAACTCATAAAACCCCACTACTTCTTTAAAATCAGTCCCAAATACTAAAACAAATACAAACAATAACAAATAGTCAACAATCAAAATCTCCAAAGGCAAATATGATTAAATTTTCCTATTTTTATTAGTCTTTTGAACCTGGATGGGGAATTTTGGAATTTCTATAGTGATGGGAATTTTTTAAAGTATTTCTGGACAACTGTATTTTGAAGTGGCAGATCTGAACAGCAGCCGGGGAAATAAAGCCACAGCCTTCCACCCATGATCTTCGAAAATCATAAATAAATTTAAACTTAAAATTGGGGCTTCCCCTCTGACTGCCTTGCTTGTTGAGGATTCATGATTATGCCTGCCTGATTTGAGATGAGACTTGACTCAGCTTCTAGAAGGAAAAGGGTGGCCTAGTGAGGGCCATGGAACTCTTCCTATTCATGGCTCCTGAATTTCTTCTTATCAGTAAGAGCCCACAGCCCAGTGGCAAGCCCTTCGATCTCTGGGACTTGTCCCTCCCTCAAAGCTACTCCCCCAGCACCCTCTCATTCTTGCGACGGGCACTGACTGCCCTCCTGCCCCGTTTGTGCCGCCGTTCACACCGTGGTGCTCAGTGCTGCGCCCGGGCCTGGTTCTTTGACAGTAAGGGCCATGGCCTACATGGGGGCCGTTAATATTTAAATCCCAGCTTCACATTTCGCTAGCAATATGGAACTCACTTGACTTCCCCTGCCTCGTGTATAAAATGGGTATAACGTAGTACCTTTCTCACAAAAGCTTTCATTTCTCTTTTAATGAGTTAGTTTGGGGAGGGGTTGTCTCTCTCTCTCTCTCTCTCTCTCTCTCTCTCTCTCTCTCTCTCTCTCTCTGTGTGTGTGTGTGTGTGTGTGTGTGTGTGTGTGTGTGTGTGTGTTAGACAAGCTCTCATATGTAGCCTAAGCCAGCCTCAAATCTACAATCATCCTATCTCAGTGCCCCAAATGTCGGGCTTACATCCATTGTTTCTCAGGGAGAGAGTAGAGTAGCAAAGGCGCATGCTCAGCTGCCGGCCCGTGCCACCCCCTGATTCTGTCATTCCTGCATACCCCAAGAATCCAGTCAACAACAAGCTGAGAAAACCAGCCATCTTCTTTTTAAAAACTTTTACTCTTTGGGCATTTTTTCCAACTTTTTTTCTTGATTTATTTATTTTTTGGTTTCTTTTTACTTTTTTTTATTGACAACTTCCATGATGGTAAACAATATCCCATGATAGTTCACTCCCTCCTCCCACTTTCTCCTTTGAAACTTTACTCTCCATCACATCCCCTTGTAAGATAAACTTTTGAGTCAATATGCAAAAAGAAATTCTGGGTGGCATTTTGATGAGCTCATGCTCACTGCATTGACTAAAGTGGAGACAATTTATATCTTTATGATCCTGAAGCTTCGCACCAATTAGAAACATTTTGCATGCTCTCATTCTCTCAAGTTTTCTTTCAGACCCACTGGAAGTTTTTTTAGTAATTTGTATTTATTTATTTTCAAGCGCAGAGAGGAGGGAGACAAAGAAAGAGAACAGGCACATCAGGGGCTCCAACCACTGCAAACAAGCTACAAACAATGTACCACCTTGTGTATCTGGCTTGCATGGGTTTTGGGGAGTCAAACTCAGCTTGTTAGGCTTTGCAGCAAGCTCCTTAAGTCCTGAGCAATCTCTCCAGCCCCTAGGCTTATTTTTATTATTAAAAAATGTTCAAACATAAGCTCAAAAGTAGAAAAAAAGCCGCTCAGTGAATCTCCGTTTACAAAGCTTCCAGGTGACAGGTGGGAGGGACTTGGCAACCTTTGTTTCATCCGTCCTTATCCCCCGACCCTTTGTCTTAGTAGTTTTATAAAGATCCCAGTAATCTACCCTGATCTATTTTAGGGTGCATACTTTCTTTTGTTTTTAATTTTTTTATTTATTTGAGAGAGATAAAGAAAGAAAGTGAGTATCGGCACTCTTGTCACTGCCAGCAAACCTGGACAGGCAGGCTTAATAAGCAAGTACCTACAGCTAATGAGCTACACCTCCAGCCATATATATATATACACACACATACATGTGTGTGTGTATACACATATATGTGTGTTTGTATATATGTATGCATATATGTAAATGTAAGTATATATGCATGCATGTATATGTATGTATATATACATACATATACATATATGCATTTATGTGTTTGTATATGTATCTGCATTTCCTGTTATATGCACACATTATACATGAATATGTTTATGTACACACACAGTCATGCGCCATGTAATGACATTTCTGTCAGTGACAATCTGTGAAGACAGGGCAGTGGTCCCATGAGAGACCTGTTGAAGTCACAGCCGCTGTGGCTTCCAAAAGTGTACTTTATGGTGCCTAAGCAGTAACCAAGCAGGCTGAGGACACATCTCTCAGATATGTTCATTGACACCTTGATTGTATAATTATGAGAACAAATAAAATCAGCAAGACTTAACTGATATAATTTTATGATTAGTCTTTAACCAAATCTCTCCAAGGTCTTTAAACAAAAACCCATCTTTTTATAGTTTCTTTGTTCAAGTCAAGGCCTATAACCTAAATTTGTTTCACATATCTTTTAAATCCTTCACTCTGAGCAATTCTCTTCATTTGTTTTTATCCTACCACAACTTGTTGCTGAAGCAGTGTTGTCAAATAAAACTTTACACATATTTTTAAATTGCTGATTCTGTCTCTTGGTGTCTTGAAATATGTATCTCTAGCCCTTGGGGTATTTTTCTCTTAAGTGACTAGTTATATTTAGAAGTTAGATCAAATATACCTTTATATGTTTTGGGATTGGGAGGGGGTAAGAGGGAATAGGTGAAAACCCTTCACTAAATCCTTCCAGAGCACTTTATCCCATCAATAGGTACATATGTTTAGCTGTGTTAACAGACTCACATTTTATTAGTCATGTGTATCCATTATGAACTTCTTTTAGCTAATGGCTTCAACCAAACCCACTGTCCCCAACAATCCCCAAAGCAGCAGGGCCACCGGCCATGTGTTGAAACCCCCAAAACAAACCTTTCCTCTTTGTAAGTTGATTAACCCAGGCTTTATTTTGGTGGTAGCAACTGACACCATAATGAAAGTTCAGGGGCACTCATTGCTATAGCATCTAGGGTTTTATTTTTTAGTTTGTTTTGGTACAGAGAGGTAGAAATTGCAAACTATTAGCTGATCAATTGCCTCGTTGATTCTCTATATGTATACAAACATTCTTAAACATTATTTTGCTGAGGTATGATAGACATGCAGCCCCTCAGAAAGTGAAGGACTATGACAATGATCTCCAATTTGGTTGCATTTTAGAATCACCGGGTGCTAAGAAACAGCACTTGATCCCAGTGTCTTGCATTTCATTACATTCCTAGCACTTCTAGCTAATTGATGTACATAGACCAGCATGGGTGTATCCACCAGGTTTTGATTGCAGCGACAAGATACCTGAGATAAATCCACTTCAAAGAAGAGCTTTCAACTCGTGAAGGGAAATGTTTTAGTCCGTAGTCATTGGCCCATTGCTTTAGGGACCTGTGTTAAGGCAGAACACCATGGCAGATGATACCTGCTCATTGTGTGGTTATCTGGGAAGTTAAACAGAAAGAGGAAGAAACCAGGGTCCTCACGCCTAATTCACAGGCTGTTCCTCAATGATGTAACTTCCTCCCCAGTAGGCCTCAACCCGTAAGGATCCTGCCCCCTCCAGGCCCTACCACAGGCCCCAGACCAAGCCTTTAATGCGTGAGCCCTTGCGGCACATTTACAATTCAAACCTGAACATCGAGGAATCGGGAATTTTTAAATCTCCCCAGGTGTTTTTAAACCAAAAGTTTAGCCAAAGCCCAACATTTATACTCAAGATGAGAGATATTTTTTAATGTATATCAAAAAATGAGTAGGATGAGGCCATCACCCCGAAAAGCTACTAGAGGTGACAGATGACCTGAACCAGAAAAATATGATAACCTTTGTCCTAAGAGTGAAGATTGACCCTGTTCCAATTATGCAAATTTATCTGAGTGTGATTTGTACTTGTATGGCCCTTTCTGTGTCAAAGATGCTTTTTGGGCCTAGGACTGAATACCAGACTAGCTAGGAAGCTGGGTACAGGCCTTCCTGAGGCTACTGACATCAGAAAGTAAGGATGGATAGTCCGTTGCGATGGATAATGTGAACCAGGGAGAATGGTTGGGCTCTCACAGTCACCAACACATCCACAGGACTTTTCATTAACCTGATGGGCCACGAAGCAGTGATGACAGATGATGTCCCTGTCTTCTGACATGTCCCAGATTTATTTCTAAAATCCTTTTCAATTCAGCTACTTTTCTATTAACATTAGGAGGGTGGAAATGATTTTTTGATCTGTCTTGAAAATTTGCATTGGCACCAGAGAATTGTGATGCTGAAGGCACTGGTACACCAGCATCAGGGGATGTTTGATGAGACACATCAGCGTAACTGTGCTTTGGAGCTGCCAGAGCCAGAGATGGTCAGCATTTTGCTGACAAATGTCACCATTTACAGACTGATCTTTGGTACTGATTATGGCTAAAAATATTGGGAAATGAGCTCTGCTTTGTGAAACAAAAGACAGCTTTTTGCTTGGGAGATTAAATTTTAGTTCAGTAACAAAATAAACTTGCAAGTGTTTGAAAACAGTCTGGTTGGGTAAAGGTCATTTTGTTCCAATCCTGGTGCAGAGGATGCCGTGTATCTAGACAACGAGAGGGAAAGAGAAGAATACGTCCTGAATGACATCGGGGTGATTTTTTATGGAGACGTCAATGACATCAAGAGCAGAAGCTGGAGCTATGGTCAGGTGAGCTACTTAAAAATTTGTCATTGTCAAGAACATTTTTACTTAATATTTTTTTTTGTCACATCTATTACTGCTGGGTGCCATGCATCGATATTAGACAAGTGCAATTTCCTGCTTTTCAGGATCTTAGTCTCCAAGACGAGAGCATGGAAGTAGACACTCACAAAGACAGCTGCATAATTCATCAGCTGCAGCCACCTACCCTCTTCTTATTACAAATGTCCCTGAGATCAGAGAGCCTATGAATAATGTGGCAATTGCTGAGAAATACTTTGGCTTCTTAGAAACCATGAAATCTCATTATTTCAACCCAAAATAGACTGAAAATTTCCTTTTCTTTTAAAGAAAGACATTTTGACAATAGAGTCAAAGAATATTACAAAGTTTGTGCCCGATGCATAGGAATGTGTGCTAAGAAAGTGTGAGTATAGAATCCTGCTACTTAGAAAAGAGTGTTCCCATTTAGTCGAAGGGGGTTCACTGGACAAAGACACATTTTCACTTGCTGAAACCTCAACTTACTTTCTAGGGATGGAGTAGCCAATGGTATTCCTTTAAGATATTCAATAATTCCAATGGCTTCAGCCTGATGTCTTCCACAGTGGTGTGAATGGACAAAATATTTCATTGTTTCCATAAACAGTGAATGCCCTGTGACTTAGAGATGATGTCTTATTAATGACAGAAGTGGGGGCTGCCTGTCAACTTGGCTGGGCTTCACTGCTCTGTGTGTCCAGGAGAGCTCTAATAGCATCTGGCCATATCAGGTCATATGGTGCTGTCTTTGTTCCTCGTGTTTTGCATTGACTTCTACGTGGGATTGCCATCTGTCTGGCCATCAGTGCCTAAGTCACCATGAACTCTTATTCCAGGCTGCAGTTCCATGCCCATCTTCAATCTAGCTCCCAATAATCTCCGGCTGCGTTTAGGCTTACCCACTTGCATTTCAACATCCTGCTAGCTACAGCCCATGATTCACTGACTTATTTTTAGATCCATTTCAGCCTTCCCCATCCAAAATGAAATCAGACTATTGACTGGTACTTATTATCTAGTACTCTTGCCTTGGATCATTGTGCCCTAGCTTTTGGATGCTATCTTGGTATGTCTTCTGTTGCTGTAGCAGAATGCCTGAGGCTTGGTTCTTTATAAAAGAAAGGGTTTGTTTATCTCATGGTTGGACGCTGAGAATCCTAGATTAGGCAGCCCCATCTGTTCAACTCCTGGTGAAAACACCCTTGGCTACATCATAACAGTGTAGAAAGAGAAGAAACTAATCATATGCAGAAGAGGGTCAAGCAGAAGGGCTGGCATTGCTTTATACCGGCTTGCTCTGGAGAGAACTAACTCACTGGGACCAGCATTAATCCTTTCTTGAGGCTGTGTTCCTATGACCTCATTGCCTTTCAGAGACCTCACCTCTAAAACATTCCTCCATCCAAACATCACAACCCTAGAGACCAGCTTTTCAAACCATATCTGAGCCACTTCCTGTGTGATTGCATTTATCCTCCAAAGATGACACTTCACATATTTATAATAATGGGAGGCATCATCAAAGAAGGCAGCAAGGAGAAACAAGAAGAGATTTCAAACACAGTCACATTATGTCTGGCCAGTATACCATCGAGTAAGCATCCCTGGCCACAGGTCCTGCATTCAGGGGACCATCAACTTGGGACCTTCTGCCAAAATAGCAAGCCAGGCCAGTTTTTACAGGGAAGGTAGGGAAAAAATGAATTCTGTGTGTTAACATGGTTAGCTGTTATCATGTTCTGCAAACACAGCTGAGGTATGCTGCTTAATGAGGCCCAGAATGAGTTATTTATATACCTGAATTACAGATTACTGCATATATCCCAGCTGTCTGGGATACACCCACAGTTGGGATTCTAGCTAGATTTGATAAACAATTACATGACAATTAGCCGTTATGATTGTAGTCACTGTTACAATATGTGGGAAGATAATATGCAAGCTTACTGTATTTAAAGAAATCTGCCATTACAGGGCAGCACAGTATAGGTAGAAATCACCTCATCTTACCATGTTATTATTATTTAGTCTTTATTTCTTTTTCATAAAATTCTGGTGTTGAGCTATAGTCAGGTACTTCCTGCAGAGGACATTGAACTGGCTAGCAGGCTATCCCCATGAGATGAAGCAGACTACTTTCTCCAAGCTTTCTGCCTCTTCTCTGGCCTCAGAGAGCACTTTGTCTCAGAAAGGAGAAAGCTTGGAGGGCATTTTCAACATAAGTTCTCTTCCTATCTTGAGGGCAAGCCTGAAGTACTTTCCTGTTGATATACCTGACATCATTTATTTTCACAATAAACAAGGACTCAGTTTACTTTTGATATTGGAAGATTTTAAAGTGAACTTTGAGAAATCATTCATTCCCGTGTCCTTGGATATATCTAAGTGGTCTTCTAACTTAATTTCTATAGTTTGCTCAAAAATTTTTGAATGAGTTTGTGAACCTTGAGTACATAGTTCTGTGTTGCTATTTCATCCTCTTCTTTCTTTGTTTCAGTAAAAAATGAAAAAAAAATGATGCATTCTTTTACTTTACTAGTTCATATTATGAAGATTATGGCAGTTCACTTTAGACATTCACAATAGACATTTCTAAGCATTATGTTGTGGTTTCATTTTATTTTTGCACATAACATACCTTGTTTGCAGAGTAGACATTAAGTAGATTCCCTTTTCATCCCTGCCTCCCCAATAGTTTGAAGATGGCATCCTTGATGCTTGCCTATATGTGATGGACAGAGCTGAAATGGATCTTTCTGGCAGAGGGAACCCCATCAAAGTCAGCCGTGTTGGATCTGCCATGGTAAGCAGCAGCTACTGGTGACTAAAATCCCATAAGTGTTAGAGATGCAGTTCATTGAGAGCTGGTGAGATAGTGACTTACACTTAGTAAACTCTTACTTTTTGTGATACCCCGTATGGCTATTGAATTCTGTGTACTTTTCATGTGTTATAAACAAAATGTCTAGCTTGAAGCTGTGCATTTCTGTGGCTTCAAACAAATGGGAATGGATATCTTGATACCATTGAAAAATTCTTAAGAATCTCTTCTTGCCTAGGGACTAAGAAGTAACCATGATTTTGAAACAGTGAATGTGTTTAATCAAATGATTGATCAATCAAATATCAAGGAAACAAAGGTGTACAAGATGCAGATTTCTCCATGTGTACACTGGTAGTTGGAGTAAAGAAATAAAGAGTTCTATGGAGTCCTACCTCCTCTGCAATGGCACCTTCCCACAGGCTTTGATCACTTACAGAGTGGGGGTCAATTCTCCCCAGTGAGGCTTTGAGGCAAGCTTTACTCTCGCCATATTTAAGGAAAGGAAACAGGGTGATGAGAGTTTTCTCAGTGACAAGGCTTATGCTAGAACCCAGGTCTGCTAATTCAATGTCTAGTCATGTTCTACCTTCCACACTGCTCTCTGTTGGAGATCCTGGAACATCTTCAAGATGCAGAGATTCTGCCACGGGATGGATGAAGAGGAGAACGAAAGCCCGTGAGTGAGAAGGGCGGGTCAGAGATTGGAAGTGAACTAAAGTTCTGAAGCCTGTGTAATATGGACTGCACTTATCTCCCCAGACACAGCTCTGAATCCATAGCTCAAAAATAAATATCCTCTGGAGAGATGGATTAGCAGTTAAGCGCTTGCCTGTGAAGCCTAAGGACCCCGGTTCGAGGCTCGGTTCCCCAGGTCCCACGTTAGCCAGATGCACAAGGGGGCGCACGCATCTGGAGTTCGTTTGCAGAGGCTGGAAGCCCTGGTGCACCCATTCTCTCTCTCCCTCTATCTGTCTTTCTCTCTGTGTCTGTCGCTCTCAAATAAATAAATAAAAAATTAAAATAAATAAATAAATAAATATCCTGCCAGGCATGGTGGCACACGCCTTTAATCCCAGCACTCGGAGGCAGAGGTAGGAGGATCACCATGAGTTCGAGGCCACCTTGAGACTACATAGTGAATTCCAGGTCAGCCTGGACCAGAGTGAGACCATACCTTGAAAAACCAAAAATAAATCAATAAAAATATCCTATCTGATTCAGTGACAGAATATTCCTAAAAAAAAAAATATATATTCACATTCCACTAAGCTGTATTTATTCTATACAAAGACAAAAGGGAAAACTTTCTTGCATGACCAATATCCTGAAGATTTCTAAAAAATTCTCCCTGGACAAATTTTATCTTTTATTTTGATTCACATAATTTTAAGCTAAATAAAGTTAGTACTGTTAATGTGAAATGCTAGTCTGGAAATAATGTGACATGTGCTTTCTGATTAGGTTCTAAGGAGGAAGATTTGTATTTTAATAAGAGTCAAGCCACGTAAGACATGGCAGCGCTTTAAAAGTAAAGGTAGAATTCAAGATCTGAAGGCATTTTAGGGCTGGAGGTACATATGGCTCAGTGCTGAATGCATGCTTAACATGCAGGAAGCCAAGAGGCGTTCAACTCCTAGCACCAAAATAATAGAGAGGCTGGAGGAATGGCCCCATGGTTAAATGTGATCCTTTGCAAGCTTGCTGACCCCACGGTAACTACTGGCACCCTACAAGATGTGCAGCTCTGAGTCCATCAACGTCATCATGTAGAGGACAGAGGAGGGCAAAAGGAGCGACACAACAAAACAGGACACACTGCCTTGAAAAGGGAGGGTCCTCGGTGGCACTGGGCCAGAGGAAGGGGAAAAGTGAGGATAATGTGATGGGAACAAGACAAATTTACAGTTTGTTCATATATTAAAGTTCACTAATTTTAAAAAAAATTTTGAAATGAGAGTAAAAGCAAAACACGACCACTTGGAAGAAGGAGGGTGTTCCGTGAAATGGGGGTGGAGAAGGGAGGTCAAAGGAAGGTAACATGAGGAGAATACAATCAAATTGCAATATGTCCACGAATTTAAAATCTCTATTAAGGGCTGGAGCGATGGCTTAGCGGTTAAGCGCTTGCCTGTGAAGCCTAAGGACCCCGGTTCGAGGCTCGGTTCCCCAGGTCCCACGTTAGCCAGATGCACAAGGGGGCGTACGCGTCTGGAGTTCGTTTGCAGAGGCTGGAAGCCCTGGTGCGCCCATTCTCTCTCTCTCCCTCTATCTGTCTTTCTCTCTGTGTCTGTCGCTCTCAAATAAATAAATAAATAAATAAAATCTCTATTAAAAAAATAAGGTGGGAAGAGAGAAGAAATGCCCAGAAGTTGTTCTCTGACCTCCACACACACCCCATGGCACACACGCCCCCATCCACACACACACCCACATAAATAAATGAGAATAACAATAAATAGGCAGCTTTGCTTTCTGTTGTTGGCTCATGTTCTATAATAAAGGGACGATGAGTTCTGAAGACTCTCTTCATAGTAGCCATTTATAGCAACACGCACTAGGTCACTGTTTGCTACATTGAAGAAAAATGTATCCTCTTGTTTTTTTCTTTTCTTCTGGGGTGCTATCATGTGAGTTTGCAGCGAGGAGAAAAGCAATAGCAAGGAGAGTCAAAATATAAATTTATTCATTCTTATGCCTTCAAAAATGGCTTGCTCCTCCACCTGAGCTCACACACACATTTGCGTATTTTTAACAAATGCAGAAATTACAGTTCAACATAAACTGATACCAGCGGAGGGCATAAAGGGACCAGCTAACCTAATACTGTCTGCAGCTCTATCTGACCCAGCGGAAGCTGCTAAGTATTGAATTAAACACATAATGTTAGTGTGAGTTTGCCTTGTAATTTTATTCATTTTGAAAAGCCCATGAAGTTCTAATTTTGAAAATGAACAGCGCAATTCCAAAGCTTGGAACTAGACAGAATCTACTTGGGGCATGGGTTCAGTTTGGGTGCAGTTTGATTTTTAGAGGGGCAATCTGGGGTGTCAAGGGGCAGAGAGATCCTGCCCTGAGCAATTTGAAGAAATCTCTCTATTTCTGCCACAGGCCTGCCCGCAGCACACGAAGCATGAGTCTCTATGCGGCCCTTCACCTCCATTATCTCCTTTAACCCTTAGGGTAGCTGAGGCTTTCCAAAATCTATGCAGCTATAGCAATTTTTAAACTGAAATCTTGAGCCTACCTCGAAAATGCAAAATGCAAAAAAAAAAAAAAAAAAAAAAGATAACATGAAGGCTGAAGAGATGACTTAGCAGTTAAGTCACTTATTTGCCTGCAAAGCCAAGGAGCCCAGGTTTGATTCCCCAGGACCCATGTAAAGCCAGATACACAGGGTGGTACATGCATGTGGAGTCCATTTGCAGTGGCTAGAGGCCCTGGCGTGCCCATTCTCTCTTTATTTGCCTTTATATTTCTCCCTCTCTCTCTCAAGTAATTTTTTTAAAATTTATTTGAGAGTGACAGAGAGAGAGAGAGAGAGAGAGAGAGAGAGAGAAAGAGAAAGAGGCAGATAGAGAGAGGGAGAAAGAATGGGTGCACCAAGGGCCTCAGTGCAAACGAATTCCAGACATGTGCGCCCCTTGTGCATTTGGCTAAAGTGGGTCCTGGGGAATCGAGCCTCAAACCGGGGTCCTTAGGCTTCACAGGCAAGTGGTTAACCGCTAAGCCCTCTCTCAAATAATTAAGTGAATAACATTTTTTTTAAAGATGACAAGGAGAACAAAACATGGGCTGGGTTGGGGTCATGGGGGCAGTTCCTCCCTTGTTCACAAGGCCTGTAAATGTGTTGGGAATTTCTGAGCGCAGTTCAATAGAGGGAGAAGAAACTCTTTGGGTCATTCAATTTATGATTTGCGTTATGATAAGGAACGATGCCTTTGGAAAGCCCTGCCAAGAACACGTTTGAGGCAACCGAGCCGCAGCCAGAATCAGAACTCACAGGTGGGTGGGTAGCTGCTGGGTGTTCTCCCTAGACAGACTGGTGCCTGCTGCCCGAGGGGTGGCTGGGGAATTCTGAATCCTTCTCAAATGCCATTCAGCCTGGTCACTGGGCAGGAATGCCAGAACAGAGATGTGTGTAGCAGGCAAGCCCCCGGAGGAGAGCACGTCGACAGCAGCTCGTGCCAGAAGAGAGCCGTGGCGTGCAGAGCCTTCCGGGAGCAGCAGCTGGCAGGAGCCCAGCGCGGCGTGTGGGGTGGGGGGGTGGCCGGCCTGGCTGGGAGCCTGCGGAGAGCAGGACCACGAGGGGTGAGGCCTGTGACCACACACGACTGGGGCCCCAAGGTCAAACCGCCTTTCTGGGGGCAATGTCAGAGCAAGGCAGGCTGGTAAGGGCGTGCAGAAACCTGGCTGTGCACGGTGCTTAGAGCAGAGACAGTGACCTGGATTGTGCAGACTTTCTAATGAGGGACGTAATACGATACCAGCACTAATCTCGTCAAGCCCAGCACTTACGTATGATCAGGGAAGGTTGCTGGCGTGGCCTAGTGCAGGGTAGCTGGCTCCTACCCAGGAATTCCAGTAAGTTCTTTCCACCACACACCACTTGTGGCATTCACATTGGGTCCAGATATTACTAAATACAAATCCACTAACAAGGCCTATAGCTCTTACCTCCTCTGCACCCAGTTTCTCCATCCTGTTTTTTGTTTGTTTGTTCTTTTCCTTTTCTCACAGCCCAGGTGGACGTGGAATTCTCTGTAGCCCCAGGCTGGCCTTGACCTCACAGCGATCCTCCCACTTCTACCCCTGGACTGCTGGGATTAAAGGAGTGTGCCACCATGCTGAGCCTATCTTGTCCTTCATAAGTTTAACCTTTCTTTTTATTATTCTGGGTTGTTATCTCACTTTTTTTTCTTTTGTTTTGTTTTTCGAGGCAGGGTCTCGCTCTAGCTCAGGCTGACCTGGAATTCACTACGTAGTCTCACGGGTATCCTCCTATCTCTGCCTCCTGGGCGCTGGGATCAGAGGCGTGCACCACCAAGCCTGGCTTATTTCACTTTTTTATGAAAGTAGGAAAAGTTGGTTATCATAGCCTAGGGCTATTGGACATTCCTAAGTGAAGAAGCACCCCAAATCCTACAATCTCATTCTCTTGGGATTTGGGCTTTTATTTGGCTTATTTAAATATCGAGTGCCACATCTCACTAATGCTGTACTACAGACAAAACGGAAGTGACGTCACTCACTCAAGGTCACACGGCATTTAAATGGTTGAGCTGGAGCTACATACTGTCCTTGATCTCAAAACACACAAAACCTTCTGCTTTAGAGGGCTACTTCCATCACATGATTACCAGTAGCACAATCACTACAACAACTTGAGTAGCTTTCACCTCAAAAAGAGAAATTCCCTAAGAACAGGTGAATTTTAAACAGGGGAATGAGTGAAGAAAGGTATAAGTGAGAGCGATTTAAGTACCCAGAGGCTCTATGTCAATGAGGAAGAGTTTCTCGAAGTGAAGAATGCAAGTATGGGTGAGGACAATTGTGCATTAACCCTATAAAGAGAGAGCTATAGGGCTGGAGAGATGGCTTAGCAGTTAAGCGCTTGCCTGTGAAGCCTAAGGACCCCGGTTCAAGGATCGGTTCCCCAGGTCCCACGTTAGCCAGATGCACAAGGGGGCGCACGCGTCTGGAGTTCGTTTGCAGTGGCTGGAAGCCCTGGCACGCCCATTCTCTCTCTGTCCCTCTATCTGTCTCTCTCCCTGTGTCTGTCGCTCTCAAATAAATAAATAAATAATCAACAAAAATAAATAAAAAGAGAGAGCTATAACCAAATCAACTATAAACAGAGGCGCAGGAAGAGAGCAGGGAGGGGCAAAAGAGTGCATGTGATACAGAGAGGGGAGTACTGGGGAACGAGAGGAAGGAGGGGTGGGAGGGAAGGATGAGAATCAACAAAATCAAAGTGTCTTTGAAATGTCAGAATGAAGACACCTAAACCTCTGTATGTCACCCAAAATAAATGAATGAATAAATGAATGATTAAGTGGATGAGGTGCCAGCTATGGTATAGCAAAGGTGTGAGGAAGACAGTGATAAGGACTGTCATGGTGATGATAGAGAGTGATAAGGGCATGGTGGTGGAGTGTGCAGCGATACTAATGATGGCCGTGGGGGTGGGGGTGGTCGTGGTGAAGGTGATGTGAGGTGGTACTGATGCAATTAAAACACTCAGTATGAAGTCATTCATTCAACAGGTATCTGGGCTTTGGGGCGCAATGGAGAATGAAACGTAGCTTCTGCCTTCACCAGGCTTACAATCTAATAGAGAAGACAGACACACACATCAAAAATTTCAATGCAACACAAAAATTTCTCTGATGGAAATAAGCATAGGATAGCATGGGGAAAGCAAATCTCTTGAATTTAACTGGACATTTCCCCGGGCTTACAGTGCTAATGAGTATTGGGATATTGGATGTAAAGACAGAGGGAGACGTTGACAATGGTCATAGACGGAATAAACAAGCCATGTTGTTATTCACAGAAATTCTGTTCCACGGTAGAGATTATACCCAAATAGCCTGTTACCAAGTGCACTGGAGGAAAATGTAGCTGGGGGGCACTGTAATTTATTCCTCTGGAGCCTGTTTTGTTTTGCCATTCAGAAAACATAAGGTTTCTACAACTAAAATTTGTCCCATAGGGTCCCAACACTTACAGTCCCTTGATCCCATGACATTGCATTTTTATTTAATTATGATAAGAAAAACATAGCATTAATGGGAAATTCTGGAGGTGAAAGAGGAGAACAAGTTGTCAATATCATTACATATTTTAAAATTCCAGTGCTTCTTGCCATTGTCAGCCTGGTCTTCCCAGCTTCCCCTGAGGCACACACATTTATTTTTAACCCTGATCTTTGGCTGATATCGAACCAGGACGCAGTCATTAATCCCTCTTAATGCTTTGGTCTGACTGTGCCTTTAGGGAATTAAGTCAGGATTGAACTTTTTTAACTAATCAATGCTCTATGTACTCTTTAGTGTTATAAAACAATCTTGGACTACAGCTCATAAGTCAAACGGGCTACACTGGGGCGAGGGGAGGTTCTAGACTCCTCTGAGCCCAGCAGAAGACGAAGGACTGTAGGTACTTGAGGTAGCACCGACTGCATGGCCTCTCAGCCTCTGCCCCTGTGACCTGCCTCACAGATATACTGCAAATAATGCCTCTTCACTTTCTTCCTGCTCCCCCCCCAGTATTTAGAATGGTTTTTCCTTGTCTGGATACAAAGGCAGTTCTAGTATCACCTCTGTTGTGCTGCCAAACAGCTCCACGGGGGGTTAAAAGAAAACCATGCCTTGATCATTTCTTTCCAGCTGTTTACTTGTCCGTGGGAATGGGCAGCTTCATGTCGCTCCATTCTTCTTCATACAGTACAACCGAGTTACAAATATCCAGATTGCATTCACATTTGCTTGAGTTAAGAATTCCACACCTGACTATTCCATATGAATTTTGACGTCAAAAATAAACGTGCACAATCTGTTCTCTGATCATACAACCAATTACAGCGTAGTCCCCTAACATGCTTATTTTTTAAAAAATACAAAAAATGTACCAAGCAGTACCTGACCACCTCATTGGTTCAGAAAGCAGACAAATACCAATGTCTGCGGGTAGAGGGCTACAGAAGCCTGAGCGCCCACACGCCCTGCAGCCGCTGTCCTTGACCTCCTCAACATCGAAAACTTTAAATAAGCTATCAAAGAAAAAAAAAAAGAATAGGCACGGTTACATTTCCCTGTTCCTGTCTGATTTATGTAATGGCCAATTAGCACTTCCAGTAGTGAGGGAAATTGCTACAACCAGACAGTCAGTGCAACCACGGAGGTACGTTCCAGGCCTCCCCTGGAACCGTGAAAATTGAACTTCTATTGGCGTTTTTGTAAGAACGAGGCCTCCCATCACAGCTTTGCCCGCTTTGTGGGGAATAGAGTCAAAATCCCCATCTGGTAGCCATTGCCAGAAAAGTTCCTGAAGGGAGTCAAGCCCTTGTCTGGAGTTGTCTGTTCATCAGCCTCCATGTCGACTGCTTTGATTGAGTGGCTGTTGTCTGCCTCATGATTCACACACATGAACAGCAGAGAGATGCTCCTTATGTGGGGTGGTGGGAAAGCCAGAATCTCTGGTGCTTCTTAGGATCTTACAGTGCTGACAAGACTCACCTGGAAGGTGTGCCTATATGGCGACTTTTAGAAAATCAACCTGTTAGCATTAATGAGAGATGTTATCGCTGCCCAACATGGCGAGGTGCTAAATCACCAGTTCTACAAAGGGTTTTTAAAAACCTCTTAATGGGGACTGGAAAGATGGCTTAGCAGCTAAGGCACTTGCCTGTGAAGCCTAAGGACTCAGAGTTGACTCCCCAGAACCCAGGTAAGCCAGATATACTAGGCGATGCATATGTACAATGTCATGTGTGCATGCAAGGTGGCACATGCATCTGGAGTTTAACTGCAGTGGCTAGAGGCCCTGGCATGCCAGTTTTTCCTCTCTCTCTCTCTCATTAAAAAAAAAAAAGGGCTGGAGAGATGGCTTAGCAGTTAAGCGCTTGCCTGTGAAGCCTGAGGACCCCTGTTCGAGGCTTGGTTCCTCAGGTCCCACGTTAGCCAGATGCACAAGGGGGCGCACGCATCTGGAGTTCATTTGCAGAGGCTGAAAGCCCTGGCGCGCCCATTCTCTCTCTCTCCCTCTATCTGTCTCTCTGTGTCTGTCGCTCTCAAATAAATAAATAAATAAATAAATAAATAAATAAATAAATAAATAAATACAAGAAAAACCCTCTTACTGGTAGCATTAAGAATTTCCTAAAGAGGTGGTTTAGTGATTAAGGCATTAGCCTGTGAAGCCTAACTACCTAGGTTCAATTCCCCAGTACCCACATAAGCCAGATGCATGTGGCGGCACATGCTTCTGGAGTTCATTTCCAGTGGCTAGAGGTCTTGAGATGCCCATTCTCTCTCCCTCCCTCCCTCCCTTCCCCTCTCTCTCTCTCTCTTTCTCTCTCTCTAACAATTAAATTAAAAATTCAAAAGAATTTCCTAAAAGTATGAGGCACTTCTGCGGTTCCAACAAGGGAGTCAGGGCAACTCTCTAATACTTTCCCAATAGCACACAGGACCACAAGGTCACCTTCATCATCCCGAATTTTCACTTCTGTTGACTGAAGATATTTAACAATTGACAAATCTATAGGGAGCTAGTGGGAAAATGGAAATTACCTAACAGTATCTTCGTACTCACTTTGGAGAAGTCATATCCATTCCTTAAATAACCAGTGTGCAGATGGAGAGGATGGGGTATAAAGAAGTTGAATGACCTTATCCAAGGTCACAGGTAACACTGCAGATGGTTCTGGCACTGCTTGCTTCATGCAATGTCACAGTGCCCCTGGATGCACCCTATTCCTGTCCTTTGTCCAAATCACATGAGCTCCTTGGGTGCAAATACAGTGCCCATCGCCTGCCCTTCCTGACTCAGTATTCTTTCAGTCACAGGGGAACGGGGGACAGTCATCATTTTACCCCTCTGGTGGTAAAAGCCAGCAATATAATGAGGTTTCCATTTGTGAGAAAACAGCCTGATTTCTCCATTATTAAGGTTACATTTCTTATGCCCGTCCTTCCCATATTTTTTAGAGAAAAACAGACATTTATTGCACGCCATCTCTCAAATGTGATAATCATAGTCAATCGAAATGTCGCTTTCCCTGAATTGCTTCCTGGAATGAGTTTCAGTGCAGGGTCTGTCTTGTAATCTCACAGGCTAATTCTGAAGCACGGGCTGCTTCCTTTCCAGCTCTCCCCTGGCTGTGTGATTGGAGCTGCTCTGGTCTCCTGGGACAGAGAATGCTCTTATGGCCAAGGTCTTTGTGCACTCTCTCTTTCTTGACCTCTCTCTTCCTCTCACTCCTCTCTTGACCTAACCTCCTTCTCTCTTCTTTCTCCTCTTGCTCCATATTCTTCCCTCTCCCATCCATCCACCCTTTTCATGCAAATATTTTTAAGGACTCATTCTACACCAACCAGACTAAAGGACGCAGAGCACATGGTCAGGATGTGGCCTTGTAAAATACAATAAGTAGATTCCCTCCCTCCCTCCCTCCCTCCCTGTGGCAGCTTCACTCAGTGATTGTCAATTAGTAAAGAATTATATGGTCAAAGAGAAACCTATTACTAAGAGAGATACATGTTCATAATTTAGCTTTTTTGTTTTTTTAATATGTTCATAGTTTCTTGTAATGTTTATCATGAAAAATGAACCTACTTACCCACCTCTATAAGACACACACACACACACTCCAAAACCTGAAATTAGTTATAGCCTTTACAATATGGGTTAAGGTTATTTTATTGGATTTTTTAAGTGAAATGTATGACCTTGAAAGTGTGGATATTAAATGCTTGAATCAGTGAGTTTCGATGGGGATAATCACCGCCAACCCTATGGAAGCATAGACATTTCCATCAAATCAAACATTTCCCCTGTGTTCCTCCTGGTCAGTTATGGAGCCCCTCTGTTATGCTTTCTTGCAATAGCTGAAATGCCTATTTAAACTTCACATCGTTGGATTCCTAGAGTAGGATCAGCACTGCCTTCTTTGACCCAATCAATGAGTGCATGTGTCTTTAAGGTCATCCTTCCTTTACTGAGCAGCAGTTACTGTGTTTCATATCCCAATGCATCTATCATTCACCTACAAGGAGCCGTTTTGATGGTTCCACCTTAGGACTATGAAGCTACTATGAACATTTTTGGGCAACTCTTTTATGTGCATGCTTGCTTGCATCTGGAGTAAATAGCTAAAGATGCCACATCTACCTCATAGGCTATGCACATGATTAACTTTATAAGATCTGTTAGGTTTGCAAGACAGCTGAAGCATTGTTCCTTGTGCACACAAGGTACATATGAGTGATCTAGTTGTCCCTCAGCCTCATCTGGGTTTAGTGATTTCAGCCTTGCGAATTTTAACCAATCTAGTGGCTGAATCACAGAATCCTGTTGTCACTTTGAATTTTATTTTCTCTGATGAGTAATGTTGCTCAGTACTTTTCATACCTTGCTGGGCACTCACATACCTCTCTTGGTGTGTGATTTTTCTGAGTCTGTGCATTTTCTTATTGAACTATTCATGCTTCCATCAAGCTGTAATTGCTACCTGTATATTCTGAACCATGTCCTTACTAAGACATTTCTAAGGATTTTTTCTAAGGATATATCCCCCAGACTTTGTCTTGTACTTACATTCCTCAAATGAGATTTTAAATAATAAATTGCTTAAATTTTATAAAGCCAATATTCATTTCTTTATATTTGATTTTTATGGTACCATGGATCAAACTTAGGACATATACAAGCTAGGTAAGTGCTTTTCACTAAAATGTACCCCCAGCCTTAAACTGATTTTATATTTATTTATTTATTTATTTATTTATTTTTGAAGTAGAGTCCTTGCTCTTGGCTGTATTTATTTGCTGGGCTATCTTCAACTTGCATTTGTCTTCCTCCTGTCCTTACCATATAACTTGGAACCCAGCAGAGCAACACAAGACACAGATCTCTATATTCCCAAACCAAAAGGCTTCCAGATTTTCTTTCCTAGATTCGCTTCTTTGGGATAGTGTTGAATCCATACACAGAAAGAAGCAGGGGAGCCGCTGTTACCGAGAGCAGGCGACGGCTTGTAGCCCCACATCTGACAGGTCCACTCTTGCTTCTTTCCAGGGCAGTAACTACAGAATTGCACTTAAAAAAAAAAAAAAACCCAGCTTGTCTGGGACACAGAGCCCATGATTAAGAACCGTCACCACTGGTGCAGCTGAGGGTCACGAAACCTAGAAAGGCTTTTTACAAGGAATAAATCTTCTGCTTCAAAAATACAACTATAGGCCTTTGAAGAAGTTCATATTGCCCCAAATTTAAATTCAATAGTCTGAGAAACTACTACAAGCAGGATTAGGTATAAAACTGTTTCCTTAGGGAGTTACAGAAATTCTAGTCTTATGAGAACATAACTTTTAACAATGAAATTTAACAGTGATATAATAGGCTTATAACAGAGAAAGTCATTTCATCATAGCCACATAAAATGTGCATACAGGGAACAGAGATTTCTCAGTATGTTTATAAAAAGCAGAAAGCAAATTTTAGCTGTAAAATATGTCAAAGTGACGCTGCTTGGAACAGGACAATCAAAAAATGCCACTTTTCTTTACTTGACAGTAGCAAGTTAACATCTGCTCCAGCACCAGGACTATTGCTCTGTCCTTCCAGAGGTACAGGATCTCAGGATTATTCTTACTCTAGGGTGGACGTCTACCCAGCTTGACTCCTCAAACAGATTCCGAGGGCAGGGTGGGCCGCTATGCCATGAACTGCACTCCCCCAGAGCCAAACATGGCTGCCTCTGCAATCACTCCCTTCACCAAGGATGTCCTACCCAGGAGACATTGCATTATCCACTGTCGTGTGACTTTTCCTGGGGGGGGATGGATGTTTCTCACCCAAACAGGGCACCCATAACAGGGGAAAGAAACAATTCTATCTTGAGCTTTGGCTTGGCAAACCAATGAGTTTACTGGGTCACGAACAGGCAGCTGCATGGCTGAACACCCCCACCACAGCATGGGTGATATCTCATAGAATCTGGAACCCTGCAATTTCCTGCACAATTTGCAGGCAGACCCACCAGAGTCTCTTACAACTGTTGGTTCCTGCTGATACAACCTGGGGGGAGGGCCATGTGAGCTTGGGAAGTTCTGAGCTTCCCAAGCCTTAAAGTGTCATTCACTTCCTCAATATTTTGAGCCTCCCTCCCAATGGGGACGGTTTCAGTTCTAAGGAAATACATAAACAACACTGCCCAAAGCCTTGCTGGTCTACCTCCCGGATGACTGCCTCTCCATGCCCCCTTGCAACCACTGCCTCTGCGTGAGCAAGTCTTGTGTAGTAACGCCGCATGGACTTCAGTCTTGAAGCTGGAGCCGTAGCTCACTCCACTGCACAGCTCCTCTGACAGACAATGTGAAGTTCCATCATCTCCCTGGACTAAATTTTTAAGCAGCGTTTAAGTACTCAGGAAGTATGAAGAGGAAAACAGCATGTGCATTCTCGCTGCAGAACTGGACATGATGGATCTCTTGGCACAACATCTTCCACTAGCATTTATGAATGATCTTACTTTTGGTTTCACAAAGAAACAATAAAAACACCCCACTTCTCTTTTAATGGAATTCAGACAATCCAGGAAAACTTAAAGAATAAGTTTCTGTTTAAGACCATAGTTTTCTTCTTCATTAAGAATCTGGGGCTGGAGAGATGGCTTAGCTGGTAAGGCACTTGCCTGCAAAGCCTAATGCACCAAGTTCAATTCCCTAGCACTCATGTCCTTATTTCTTCTTCACTTTTTATTTATTTTTTATTTGAGAGCGACAGACACAGAGAGACAGATAGAGGGAGAGAGAGAGAATGGGCGCGTCAGGGTTTCCAGCCACTGCAAACGAACTCCAGATGCATGCGCCCCCTTGTGCATATGGCTAACGTGGGACCTGGGGAACTGAGCCTTGAACCAGGGTCCTTAGGCTTCACAGGCAGGCGCCTAACCGCTAAGCCATCTCTCCAGCCCATGTCCTTATTTCTTATACTGACTTCAATCCCTTTGGCTATGTGCCCACACATGCATCAATCATATGGTAATTCTGCTTCAGTTTTTGAGGCACTTCCATGTTCATTGACAATATGCTTGAGTTCCCCTTTTTTCCCACATCTTCACCCATATTTTCATTCATTGTTTGGAGAAGAGCCTTTGTAAAAGGTGTGAATCTATACCTCAATGTGCCTTGAACTTGTACCTCCCTGATGAGTAGAGATACTAGGCAGCATGGCATTTACCTACTGACTGTGCCGACTGCCTTTTGTGAGCAATTTCTGACCAGATCCCTTCCTCATGCTGCTTGTTTTCTGTATGTGGACATCTCGGATGTGAAGTCTGCATGTGAATTCTGTATGTGAACGCCTCAGAAATGAAGTCTGTACGTGAACACTTTGCATGTTTTGGATACTAGCCTTACTAGCCTATCACCAGGCATTTGATTTGCACATTTTCATGTTCTCTGTATTTGCACTGTTGATTGCTTGCAAGGTGTATCCTATGCAAAGTTAGTTCACATTTTGCATATAAACATCCAAATTTCCAGCCTCATTTGTTGAAGACCTATTTGTCTATGAAATTTGCTTTGAAACTTTGTCAAAAATTAACAATCAGTTTTGTATGTTTATTTCTGCGTTCTCCACTGTGTCCCATTGTTTGTATTTCTACCGCATGATGTCGTGCTATTTAATTGGAAAGTATTGCATTTAATTGTACTTAAATCCTATTTAATTTTAAGTTTTACTTAATTTTATTAAATTTTACTCTAACCAAAAAAACAAGAAGAAATTTTTAAACTTCAAATAATTGCCTCTTCATAAGACATCATTTTTTGAGACATAATTTCTTAACAAAATCCTCTAAAATTATGAAACCAATTAAAGTAATTATGTCCTTTAAATTACATTTTCATCTTAGAAGGTATCAATTTGCTATGAGAGAGCAACAAATTAGGACATCGGCCTTTTCATTCCTCTGCTTCTCTCACCGGAACTTCTGTGCATCTTTTTTCATTATTTTTTTATTACCTCAGACTTGACAGTTATGTCCATTATTTTACTTTTAAGTGTCTGCTATGCTTCTGGAAGTGAATGATTTACTATTAGTTCTGTAATGATATGATTTGGTCCTCAACTTATTCCCTTAGGTCAGTGATCTCCCAAGAGGCCTTGAGAAAATTCCTTGTTTCTTCTATGTATGATTTGTTTCTGCTTTCTCTCCTCTTTTTCCCCTCTTCCTATCTCCCTTTCTCTCTCCCTTTCTTCCTTCTTAAGGCCTTATTTTCTTTTGTTTATTTTCACACTTGCATAGCTCTAATAGATGAAGTCTTGTCTCTTCACAACCCAAGGCAAGTGTGAGTCCTCCCTGACCCACACCTTGAAGCCAGCATACTATTCTCACATGCCCTGAGAGGTGCAGTGAGGAAGGGAAGGGAGGTTACCTAAAGAAGGGACCATCTGTGTTCTGCCCCTTTCTCTAAGATCCTATAAAATTTCCTATGCTGGAGCCACTGCTGTAACTGGAGCTTTCTCTAATTCACACAAGAGAGACACCCTTTGGTTTCCTACCATATCCCGACTCTGGATACAGACCTTGTCTCCCGTTTCCCCACAATCATTGTTTACACTCTTTTGTTCAGGACAACAAAAGGATTAGCATCTAGTTCCAGATTTTGAAAAGTAAATGAAAACGGTCAGGGTCGTGTAGCTCTACAGTTCGGGGGCTGGAGGAGGGGAATCTGAGCAGGCTGCCCCTCCCAGCTTCATTCCACATCTCTCATGTGTTCTTGGTGCCAGTTGTTGAAGGTTAATGCATCATATCACAACACCGATGTTGCTGGTGGCATCTGCTTTGCCAGTTCTCTAGCTGTTATGGGGCAGGGGAGGGTAGTACAACTATCTTGCAATGGAGAACAGCTTTGGCCTGACATCCTGGGCTCATATTGTCTACCTGGTCACAGTGACTCAAGACCAAGACATTTTATTCTGCTCTGTGCAAACCTTGAGGTCATAACAGCTTGTAGCAACAGCCAGCTGAGACAAGAAAAAGGGCCAGCATGCCTTTGAGTTGTCCACCAAATACATCTTCTTGTTTCGAAAGGGTTATTTTGCTTTAACCCTTTCCACCTGTCACTGAAGACTTATCTTTCAGTGTCTGAGCTCCCTAGAAATCAATGTTCTAATTAGAAAACAGGAGGTAATCTGGCCAAATGCTAATAAATGAGAATTGTGATTTATGTAGTCACAGGGATACCACTGAGCATTAACAATTAAAAGGCCTGTAGGGAAGGCGGCAATTCTTTTCTTACTCTTCTCCCTAGCTGATTTGGGTTCAGCTTGATGCTATTAATAGCCCTTCTAATGAATGTGTATCTATCAGAAAATCAGTCATTGGGGCCATGGTTTAGGAACTTTGACCTCGGGGATCTGTAGACCCTATTCTACTTCTCACTGACAGGAGACTGGTAATATGAGTCCCATGTCCAGTCTATGGCCCACAAAACCAAATTGCACCATAGACACTCTTCAGGCTCCATCATAAAAGATACATATTTTTAATAGTTAACTTACTTGCAATGACAAGTTCTCTTCGTGAATACAGCCAGAATGGTTAGGTAGACCCTTGTGAACTCTAGTCAGTTCAGGATCTACAGTCTAGGTTAACATTCACATCCAAGAAAGGCATTTGAGCTGGAGAGATTGCTCAGTGGTTAAGGTGCTTGTCTGCAAATCCTAACAACCTAGGTTTGATTCCCCAGCACCCACATAAAGCCAGATACACAAAGTGGAACATGCATCTGGTGTTCAGTTGTAGCAGCTAGTGGCTCTGGTGTGCCCATTCTCACTTTCTCTCTCTCTGTTTCTTTTCTCTGTCTCTCTCCCTACTTGCAAATAAATAAAAATCATAATTAAAATATTATTGTAGGGCTGGAGAGATGGCTCAGCTGTTAAGATGCTTGTCTGTGAAGCCTAAGGACCCATGTTCAATCTCTCTCCAGATCTCACGTAAGCCAGACACACAAAGGTGATGCAAGAGCAAGGTCACACATGCATACTAGGTGGCACAAGCATCTGGAGTTTGTTTTCAGTGGCTGAGGCCCTGGCACACCAATTCTTTCTCTGTGTATCTCTCACTCTCACTCTCCCTATCTCTTAACATATATATATGTGTGTGTGTGTATGTGTTTGTGTGTCTTTTTTAAAAAAAAAGAAATGAGTTTTCTGCCAGCTGAATTCAGTCTTTCATAAATTTCCAAAGTGATCATTTTGTCTGCATTGAACACCTTCCCTGGGGAGTGACTAAAACTCTCCACTCTAACCTGACTGGAGACAAAGTCAAAGGTGAGGGAAGCAGCATGCCTAAGTCAAACTGGAAAGCAGTTCCCTCAACAGCACTCCACAGAAGCCTCTCTTTGGGCAAAGCCACCCAGGGCTGGAGTGAATCTCACCTCTCAGTGGCTTCCCTTCACCATAGAAGATACATGCACATTTTTGTTGGGTCTGTCTTTTGTTGGTATTACTTGTTTCATCCAGTACTGATTACTCACATAATAACCTTTTAGAGAAGTTCCTAAACCTGTCATTATTTCCCAACATCAAACATGTATTTGATTCTGGATGGCTTGCATAAAATCTCCTCTGAAAACCCCAGACAACCCAAGCAATCATCCTCCAATCCAATTGATTATTCTCTCCTTTGGGCCTCAATTCTACCATTCTACAGAAAAAGACATATTTCTTCCTCCAGTCCATGAACATTTACTTATACTCACCTGACTTCTTCCCCATCTCTCCCCAGGTTCAAGGTCTTGTTCCTATTCAGTGTGTGTTGAACATAGATGCAATTATAAACACTAACACTCTGCTTAAACTTCCTGGGATTCAGAAAGACATAGATTTTCACAGAGCTGATCTCTGTTCTCCAGGAAGTAATGAATCTTTCGGAGAACAGAGCCCTTTCCAACCAAAGGCAGCATGCCAAACAGAGACGTCCCAGCAGGCTCTAAGGGTGCACTGATGGCTGGCGAGGCAGCCACAACACAGAAGTCACCACGCTTTAATATCCGTAGCTTTTGTAACCTAAGTGCACATGCTCCGGATCTGGATTTTATATCACTTACTAATACCTTCAGCTTCCTCAGGAGCTATGCTTCTCAGACTAATGTGCACATGGGTTACCTGCGAATCTTTTCAAGAAATGCATATGCATATTCCATGCTCTGGGAGAAGCCCACAAGAATATTGCTGAAGATACCACAAGTATTGGCTTTTGGGACCCCGAGAAATCCAGGTGGAATAGAACAGGAAGCCTCCTCCTTGCTGGAAAGAAGTGTGCAGCCTGCTGGGGGAGAAAGATCATCAACAGTCTTAACCAGCAAGGGAATCTGCGAGCTATGCAATTGAACTAGTGAGACAGTATGTGCAGTAGTGACATGAGTATTATGGGGTAATAATATGGGTGATTGGATCTAAGGACTACTCCACAGGAATGCATGCCTAGTACTGAAAACCTACTCAAAAGCTGATGGTGTATAAGGTCATAGGCTCTAGAAGGAAGCTACTACTTGTGTTTGCCCAAGTGGGTATGTTGTGCTCATCAAATGCCTTCTAAACACGGATGTTTGTGTCCATATGCTGGCACTCTTCTCACTTGCAGTCTGAGAAGCTTCTTTCTGTGGATGTTGGTAACCACTTCTTGGGAGACGTGAGACTCATCCAAGTGCTAAAAAGTTACAGTTAAGTGCTCAACACCAAATAAGACATGCTTATCACACCCACTAAAGCTCAAGAAACATTGCAGAAGGTGGGGGTGGAAAGAATGTAAGGGCCAGAAGGTGGGGAGGAGTGCTTTGGAGCACTGTCCACTGGACATGAAGTGACCGCTGCATTCACAGTCTGGGAGCTGCTGTACAATATTGGGTTTACCAACATGTCATCATGGATCATGGAGGAGAGCAAAAAAGTCATCAGTGTAGAAGAGTAACCAGGTGGAAAGAAGTCACATAGGAAGGGTGTAAGGTGCCAAAGAAAATAACGGGAGGGGTTATGATCAAAATACACTATGTACGTATATGAAAATTGACAATAAAATGTTTTTAAAAGACAAAATTTCTTTAATGAAATTCAAACATAAATTCTGTGAGGTAACCATGGGAATGCAGCTTTTATTAACTCTTAGTGGTTCCTATGGCAACATGTGTTAACTTTTGCAGTTCCTTGGCATCCACCACTCATGACTGATGTCAGAGCCCAATGGACCACTGATTTCTCATTTGTCAGGTTTGAGTTCTCTTTCCACAAAAACAAACACAAGACAGCCTCCTGAGCCCTTCCTCCCGTCTTCCCCGTGTAATACTAATCCAGACCAGTTCCCCAAGGCAGATCTTTTCTTGGTCACCTGGACAGAGGAGACTCTTCTAACCTGCCTCTCAGCTGCACTCTGCCATAACGACGCATCACTGCAGAGCAGCCTTCGTTAGCAGGTCTCTCCTTTGCAAAGCTTAGTTTCTGCATCATTTCTCTTGACAACACAAGAGAGAGTTGAACAGGAGTGAGGCGTATTCTCTCAAATCAGAACATGTGGAAAGCACTGGAAGCCTTAGCTTGCCCAAGGTGGAAGGGAGTCATCAAAATAACCTTTCTTGCTTCCCACCTGTCATGACCTCCTTTAGGTAAATGCCAAAGATGATGAAGGCGTCCTTGTTGGCTCGTGGGATAATGTCTATGCCTATGGTGTTCCTCCATCAGCCTGGACTGGAAGTATTGACATTCTGTTGGAATATAAGAGCTCTACAAATCCAGTCCGCTACGGCCAGTGTTGGGTTTTTGCCGGTGTCTTTAACACATGTAAGTATCCAGTCGACTGACATTTTTTAATGTAAAGAAAATTTCACTTCAAAATATTTTGTCTATAACCTGACAAAGAGACTTAGCAGCCCCTGTTGGCTGTATAGAATTTATGGGTGACTATTCTCGGATCTAGTCAATACATAATTAAACTGTACTGGATCAAATGCGTTCATAGTCTCTTGGAATGTAGAATCTTTGTGGAAAGCATGATAGATTGTTTCCTACACAATCCATCATTCAGAGCTGTGGGAGGGTGGGTTGTGGAAACAAAGGAAGAAAGTGGGAGGAAATGTGAGCCATTAAAGAAAGATCCTAAAATAATGAACTATAAGGGAAGGTATGCTTTGCTTACTATTGAAAAGTTATAGAAATATTCCTATTTATTAAGAATTCTGTAAATACTTGAACTTTTGTTATAAAGAGCTTATGGTAGTTGGTCTCATCTGTCTCTTCACCTGTGAGCAATTAGACATTAGGACATAATACGCCACCCTCACCTCCTCTTGTGTTTCATCCACCCAACATTAACTCCACCCAGCAAAGCACACGAGAGCAGAGTCCTTATCTTCAGCCTCATGCACCATTTTTTTCAAAGTGGCATTTGCATTTCTAACCATGTAATGTTATATTTAATTCAGTAAATATTTTTTAAAACAGCATTCATTTCAGTATATCTTCATTATTGGTAATGATTTTCATTCATAATCCATTTCTACAGATGGGAGAAACATTAAACAAGTCAGAGTTTTTTTCTTGTCTGCTCATTAATAAAAATGTTTTAGCCAGCTAGCCTATTTTAATAAAAGAAAAAAAAAACAAGATGCTAGAGGCCTGGGAAAAGCCATTTTTAAAGCATTTTAAAAATTATCTTGCTTATTTATTTATTTGAGAGAGAGGGAGAGAGAAAGGAAGAGGCAGATAGAGAATAGGAACACCAGGGCCTCCAACCACTGCAAATGGACCCTAGACACATGTGCCACCTTGTGCATCTGTCTTATGTGGGTTTTGGGGACTCGAACCTGGGTCCTTGGGCTTCCCACACAAGTGCCTTAACTGCTAAGCCATCTCTCCAGCCCAGCAAAGCCATTTTTTAGAAATTATTGTGAAACCCATCAATTTTTAACTCAAAGTTGTAAGTCTAGGGCTCTGTCAGTGTTCTAAGTAAAAAGAAATTATGTTTTGTCTTGTCTGAGCTGTTCCCTGTGACATCAAATAAATAAAAATATTTTTAGCATTTTGAATATGCCAAGGGCTAAAGGAATGTGTGTTTCCTGGGAGCGATAAAGACATAAAGAATCAGTCTTCTAGAAGGGCTGGTCCTTGACATTCCAGACAAACGCCTGAGCTACATGATCGGTTGAAAGTTGGAGGGCAGCTTTCTCCTCCAGGGCCCCCAAGCCAAGGCAATGCGAGATGGTCGCTCTTATCAAATGACTCCAGGAAACTAGAACAGACCCCGGTCCTCCCCACACATACAGTCTCACTGCCCTACCTCAAATCCTATTGATAAAATAGTGAGCACCTTAAGTCCATTTGTGGCTTTTACATAAAAGAGCTTAGACCTGTGTCTGAGCAGGCCTTGGTGGCAAAGTAAGAAAAGGAAGACCAACATTGTGAAGAGCTCGCAGTGACAGACCCAGAGGATCGCAGTGGTGAGCAGAAGAGGCTGGTGCCCAAAGTCAGCTGTCGCCTGTCTTCAATTATGAGCAAGATAGTCTCCAGAGCAAGACCCCTTTGCAAAATGTGAATTAGTGTTCAGTGGCTCACACTAGAACTCACCAGAAACACAAAGTGAGTGCACTGGTAAGGTCATGGGTGCCAGTTATTGAACTAGAAAGACCATGGGTGAATAAAGGGTGGCAGAAGAAGGTGTGAGCCAGTGATGTCTGCCACCCTTGTTTGGGGTTTGAGGCTAAGATATTTAAAGAACCACCAAACTACCAGATTTGTGTTTGGATTTCCAAGATTGACAGGGAGGTGGATAGGCTTTGTTTAAAAATGCTAAACTATTCTTGAGAGGAATCAAAAAAGGCAGGCCAAGTCATTAATCTTAAAATTGTCAGCTGAATTATTTTCAATGAGCCCTGATGTCTGGCATCCTGGGAGCCAGGGAGGACATTGGATTAAGCTTGATCAGTGGATGCATATGGCAGAAGAAGCGCCCAGGTAATTTATAATCAAACAATAAAAACGAACCCAGGGTGTCGCCGTGAACAGTGTCACACAGGAAAAGCAAGCCCCACAGAGGGCCTGCCCTCTATATTCCTACCTTCCAGTTGGCTTTCTGAACAGGCATCCTTTTTGGTGTGGTTTTTCAAGGGAGGATCTCACTCTATCTCAGGATAGCCTGGAATTCACTATCTTGTCTCAGGCTGGTCTTGAACTCATGGCAATCCTGAGTGCTGGGATTTAAGGTGTGCACCTTTAAGCCTGGCTTTAAAAAAATTCTATTTTTAAAAGGAACATGGTCCCATGAATTAGACTAAGGTAATACTACACTGAGGGCCATAAATTATTATAGCAGTTTTACTAGGTTCCTTTTCCGGCTGGTTTTCTTGGTACCAACTGTAGTTCTAAAGGCCCCACAATGTCACAAGATGTCTTTCCAGTCGTGGGGGGCTGGGGAAGGGCTGAACAAGTCATCTCTCTTCAGTACGGAACATTCTGGAAGTATGGCCAGAGGGGCTTTCTATGTTGGGACGAGAGAAAGTCCACACACACAGATTTCTTCCTACGCCCTGGTGAAGTTTGTTGAATGTGCCCGTGATGGTTCTCTCCCGTAGTTTTGCGATGCCTTGGAATTCCAGCTCGAGTCGTTACCAATTACTTCTCCGCCCATGACAACGATGCCAACTTGCAAATGGACATCTTCCTGGAAGAAGATGGGAACGTGAGCTCCAAACTCACCAAGGACTCCGTGTGGTGAGTCTTTCTCCCGACAGCCCGGTCTGGACCCAGGGCAAGCGCGGTCGCATGCTCGCCGCGGAGCAGCTCTGCTCTTGTTTCCCACTACTGTTTCAAAGATCGTTTCATACCTAACGCAGGGATGCCGACCGTCACAGAATGCTTTGCCTAGTGAATCAGACAGGCTACTGAGCTGGCAGTTTGGGATCCTAGAAGAAATGTCAATTATCTATGGGACAGTAGCCACCAAAACCAGCCATGGACTTGACTAACACACGTACCTAGGCTGTTTTTCTGAACCTTACAAGGTTCAAAGACTATGCTTGATGAGAAACTGGAGGTCAGCATTACGATCTGCTAAGTGTTTCCTGTGTACCATTCTCTGCGTGCACATGATCTGATCTGGGGTCCTGAGCTGTCACATCAGGCGGGTGGTATTCATACCCCTATTTACAGAGGAGAAAATGCAGCCTAGAAAAGTTTCCAAAGGGTTACATATCTGGTAAACTCCTAAGCTGTCTTTATTCTTAGCCTACCTATTTTTATAAATCTATTTTATTTGAGACAGAGAGAGGGAGAAAGAGAGAGAGGAAGAGAGAGAGTGTGTGTGTGTATGGGCATGTCAAGGCCTCTAGCCACTGCAAACAAACTCCAGATGCACTCACCACATGGGTCCTTAGGTTTTGCAGGCAAGTGCCTTAACTGCTAAGCCATCTCTCTAGCCCAAATATGCCTATTTTTAACTCAGCAATATTGGGTCACTCTTTTAATTAGAGAGAGAGAGAGAGAGAGAGAGAGAGAGAGAGAGAGCAAGAAAAGACATATGCAAGGAAAGAAAAACATATCAGGACCTCTAGCCACTGCAAAGGAACTCCAGATGCATATACCACTTTGTGCATCTAGATATACATGGGTACTGGGTCATCACGTTTAGCTCCTCTCCAACCTGGGGTGGCAGTTTGAACTGATGTTGGCCTTGACTGCTTGCCCAGCTTTGGTTCAAAGATCCAGGTGGGAGTGAGATTGGCATGGCTTTAGAACACTGGTCGCATGTTTCTTCCAGTGCCCAGAACGATTGTATTGCAAGCTTCCCCATCCTATGGGGAGTGTGAAATCACAAGGCAATTTTGTTTTTTCTTGAGAACTCCCCAGTCCAGCTAGTCCCCTTAAAAGAAGAAAAATCCCTAGGGTCAAAAATGGAAGGAGGGCTGGAGAGATGGCTTAGCGGTTAAGTGCTTGCCTGTGAAGCCTAAGGACCCTGGTTCAAGGCTCATTTCCCCAGGACCCACGTTAGCCAGATGCACAAGAGGGCGCACATGTCTGGAGTTCGTTTGCAGTGGCTGGAAGCCCTGGCGCACCCATTCCCTCTCTATCTGTCTTTCTCTCCCTCTCTCTCTCTGTCACTTTCAAATAAATAAATAAAAATGAACAACAACAAAAAAAAAATGGAAGGATATTTAGGAAGCTCTGTATGGAAGGAAACAAAGACATAATTTCAGCTATCGCCAGACATTGAACTAGGTAAAATTTCCAGGCCAAAAATGTGTCTCCCATAGTTGTGCTTTACAAGTAATAAAGTTAAAACACTGTCAGTTGTAAAAGTACCCAAATGGGCGTGGTGGATGGTTGTAGGCTCACTTTAAGATGAATTAAAAGTTAGAAACCCCTAGGCGCCCCGTGTTGCAGGCATGGGTCAGTTCCAGGAGCAGTTATTCACTCACTAGGGCCTGTAAATGCCATCGGAGGAGAGGATGGAGTAAGGGGAACTGCTGAAATTCCCCAAACTAGCAGTAACCTGTCACTATGAGTAAAGAATAGAACCTCTCCTTTGAAAGAATGAGCTGACCCAGGGTAAGCAGGAGAGCTTGGGCTAAACAAAGCCTTGCCCCTGGAAACCGAACAGCAATTGAAAGAATCATTTAAGTGCACAGAATTATCAGCTAGCAGCCCTGTGTGTCTGTGGCATGACAAAACCAGGCTGCAATGTCCAGTCCCCCAAAGCCCACTGTGACCGTTGAAATGGCCCAAGGAGAACTGCTTGGCATTCTCGGTTCTGTATTTCTTTCTATACACATACACCCACACACCCACACATGCACACACACACACACACACACACACACACACACACACACACACACAGCCTTTGTAGGCAACTGAAGTCCTTTGGCTACTGACTCAAATATCTCCTATGATAAATCACCATGGAGAATCCCCTGAGCAACCCAGCAAGGCCCTAAACAGAGTTGATACCCTTGCGAGGTGGTTAGATCTTGCTCTTGAACCTTTATCTCTTTTGAGTCCCTATTCCAATTTCTTCTCTCTATTCCTAGTACCATTAACTCCTCCAGGGCCTTTCTTAAAACTCTACCTTAGCACCTGGGGCTCTGCTCCCAGCCTGTACGGACTGTCCCAGGCTCCTTTGCTCCCCCTTGCTGGCTTCTTGGTAGGTGGGAACGTGTGCTGACTAAGCATCTCTCTGGCCATGGCCTATGCTAGCCCAGCTCCGACGTACTGAGGCAGAAGTCTCAGACAATGACTTGGCTCTACCACAGACTAGCTGTGTGACCTTGGGGGAGGCATAACTTCTCTGTGTCTCCTTCTTCCTCTCACATGGAAATGACAAGACCCCCTGCTTCTCCCAGCACAGGGCCAAGTAGAACAGATGCCACATGAACATCAGCTGCTGTGGTGGCCTTCATTATTAGTGGGACAGCTGAACCCTCATGGTGACAATATGTCACAATCTGCCTTGGTATCTTAAAGAAGTCAGAAAACAGAGGTGCCATGCGTCCTAGGATGAGAACTGCTTCTGTCACGCTGAGGGTATTTTTTTGTCATTAATTATTTATTTATTTTTGGATTTTCGAGGTAGGGTCTCAATCTAGCCCAGGCTGACCTGGAATTTACTATGTAGTCTCAGGGTGGCCTTGAACTCACAGCAATCCTCCCACCTCTACCTCCCAAATGCTGGAATTAAAGGTGTGTGCTACCACACCTGGCTGGATCCTGCTTTTTTTACATTTATCTATTACTTTTTATTAATAACTTCCATGATTGTAAATAATATCCCATAGTAATGTCCTCACTCCCCCAAGTTTCCCCTTTGAACCCAGCATCCCTTTTACTTTTTTTTTTAATTTTTATTAACATTTTCCATGATTATAAAATATATCCCATGGTAATTCCCTCCCTCCCCACCCCCACGCTTTCCCATTTGAAATTCCATTCTCCATCATATTACTTCCCCATTACAATCATTGTAATTACATATATACAATATCAACCTATTAAGTATCCTCCTCCCTTCCTTTCTCTACCCTTTATGTCTCTTTTTTACCTTACTGGCCTCTGCTACTAAGTATTTTCATTCACTCTGAGGGTATTTTTAAAGCAGAAAGTAGAAACTTGTCCTTCCAAACACTGGCACACTTAAAAGGCTGCTTTTGTCATAGGAAGCCACAGTCCCTGACAAGGGCACTTCTTATCAAGGGGCTGGGGGGACTCTCCTGGGACACATAGCTACCCTCCATGGCAGGCACTGAGTTCTGTTGTTCCTTGCTGTGTGTCTTTGAGAAAACAATGTCACCTCACTGGGCTTCCAGTTCCTCATCAAAACAATGAGAAGGGTCTTCCCAGCTGCCCTGTTCTGGAGAGGTGGCTATGACTTTAAACAAGGCTATCCTATCCAGGTAAAATTTAGGTTGAACATCTCTAATCCAAAACTGAAATCTGAAATGTTCCAAAACCCAAAACATGAATTCCATGCCTGGCCTCACATGAGGGCCACTGTCAGACATAGATACCATTAAGATATGCTTTCTGGAATTACCTTCAGGTTGTGTGTACAAGGTGTATGTGAACCACAAGTCAATTCTGTGTTTAGATTTTGGTCCCACCCCAAGACATCTTGTCATATATATGTGTATGTTCCAGAAAACTCTGTCCCCAACACATGCACTTTCCGGTACAATATGCTGAACTCATCCTAACCATGGTGGTAGACTAAATTCTAATTAAAGCAATGCTTCTCACTGTAGGATGAAGGGGCTGATCTGAAAAGAGAGGTGGGGGAGAGCTCATTGGTGCTGAACAGAGGCTAAGGTGCCGGTGGGAATGATTTACTAGGTTTCAGCTAACCACTCAGAGGTCAGCTTCTGACAGCAAGCAGCCAAATGAACAAAGCTCCTAGAACAAATCTCCGGAGCAGGTGACCTCCCCAAGCACCCCAGACTTCTTTCCTCAATAGGCTCCATTGAACACAATTCTGGATTCTTATTCCTGCTTCTCTATCTTCTCTCTCTCTTCTCTACCTCTCCTTTTGAATATCCTTCTTTCCTTCTGCCCATCTCTTCAATACTTAGGACCCAAAGGTGACAGTTTGTGATGAACTGATTTGTCCAGTAAGGTCCCAACAGTTCATGGCATCCTCCTCCCCAAGACTCAGCTAAACCTCCAAGTGCCAAAGCCAGGAGCAAGCCTGCCAGAGAGCTTGCTGAGGACTGTGTGAGGGGTGTTGAGCCAAGTGACCATACCTGGACTCCATCCCTTGCTGACTCTTATCTTCCTACTCCCTGGACTGCCACCTCATGTCCACAGCATGGTGGATGTTCCTCTCTGAGAGCACCTGGAGGATGTGCAGTTTGGGGGAAGCGTGACAATGTGGCCAGCTTCATGAAACCCAGGCCCTGAGCTTTACTACTGTTCCAGCAGTAGGAGCAATGTGAAGGTTCCTTGAGGAGGGAGTGTCACCTACTGTAGATGGGCAGGGACAATGACTGCTGTGCTGTGCCTTGCAAGAGTTCAGCTTCACCACTTTATTATACAGAGCTCACTGTAGAAATGGCAGCAATCTTTACAAACAAGGATAATGGCACCTAGTGGGGTCAAGAAACATTTCAGTGGAGGGCCGGCACCTCCTTCTCAGTGCGTTACCTTGTGCCCTTTGGCTGGAATGAGCAGTCTGATTGGATGATTCTGGGTGGAAAAAATGGTGCCCTTCTCTTGCCCGTCTCCATTGGAATGTTGCCCACCCTGGGAAAGCAATATCTGATGTCATTGTTGTTTATTTTTGCCTGTGTGTAGCAGCATGCGGGGAATAGAGCAAGCGCTGAATAAATGACAGTGTTGGGGGAAAAACGTAAAATGCTAATTCAGCTGAACAAATATCATTTCACCCTATTGTGAATCCTCCCTGCACACCACTATGCCCAATCACCAGGCACTCAGGACTCCGAGGGAAATGAGACAGGGTCATAAGGCGGTCATAATGTGCGCAGGCAATCAGGGAGACCGAGGGAGAGATTTTCACCCTCAGCCCGGGGAAGCAGTGCTGCTCCCATGGGAAGTGGCCACGCAGTCAAATCCATTATCCTGCATGCAAGCTTCCGGCTGTGCTGTTCAAAGATGGAAACGTCCTTAGTCCACAGATGAAACCCAGGGGTATGCTGGCAAAGTCCAAGGACCGAGCTGAGACGGCCAGGCATGAATGTGCTTTGGAGACCAGCAGTCAGGGGAGAAGCTGCATCCTCTTCACGTGGGTCGTGACGACGCCGGTCCCGAAACCGTCGCAGCCCTTCCTGTGCAAGTGCTCTGCCCTCCGCGTGCCCCCAGGCTAATGACTCCTGGCTCTGTGCAAACTCAGGAGCACAGGGACCTGCCACTCTCTGGGAATCTGGCTAGCACCCATGCATCCTCATTGCTCCTTCTTCCCCACTGGCTGGGTGCCGCCCCACTCCAGACCTTTCAGAGTCACTCTTGGGACATTCGGTTTTGTTGCTCACTGACCAATGTCTCCACAGTGTCCAGCTTTCAGTCCCTTCCTCCTGCACCCCTTCCACACATTGCCACTCCAGAGGAAGCAAGTCACCCCTCCTGACCATGGCTCTACATAGCACTGTCGACTTCATGATGGGCCAAAAGCAATGTGTAGTAAATCAAAACCAGTTCTGATTTTGAACTTGGGTCTTGCGTGGGGCTGGCGAGGTCTGTGGAATCCTTTCCCATGATCGAGGCTGTAGGAGCAAATCAGAGGTCCGGGTCAACCAGGTGGTCATAAAGGGAAAATGACCCACATGCCACAAAGCACCATGGGCTAAGCTGGGGTGCTTGGTAGGTTAAGAACATTTAATGCTACTTAGATTTAAGTCTACTTAGACATTTTCAGTAGATGGTGATACATGAGGCAGGGTTCTGCAGAGGACCAGAACAGATGGGCTAGACATATATTAGACATAGGGATTCATTAGATTGCCTTACACAATATGGGCAGGGTAGTTCAACAATGGCTGACCACATGCCGGAGAGGCTGCGGGCCTGGTAGCGGCGTGGTCCAAGGAGCTGGCTCCTCTTCAGCCCTAATCCCTTGCTGACAGCCTGGAAGACTCCTGGAGAGTCACTGGCCTCCAGTCCTTGCTGAAAGGCCAAAGAAGCTGGCGTCTGGGGTCGGTGCAGGATGATAGCACCAGGCTGGGTGGGTGTGCCCCAGCACGGAGTGAAGGCGGGCAGGTAGCACCGCTTTCCCCTTGCACCTCTCGATATCTGCTGGGCACCAAGGGCTGCCCACTCTGGGGAAGGGTTAGACCCTCCTGGAAACACATCATGAAATCACCTCGAGTTTTACAGCTTCCAGAATGCTTATTTTACTTTATTTGATTTTATTTAAGAGAAAAAGAGGCAGACACAGACAGAGAGAGAGAGAGAGAATGCGCACACCAAGTCCCCCAGCCACTGCAAATCAACTCCAGACACATGGACCACCTTGTGCATCTGGTTTACATGGGCCCTGGGGAATTGAACCTGGGTCCTTAGGCTTTGCAGGCAAGCACCTTAACTGTTAAGTCATCCTCACCCTCACAGCTCCTCACCTTGAGTTTATTTTTTATTTTATATTTTTTGAGAGAGAGAGAATGGGTGCACCAGGGCCTGTCAGGCCCCTGTGAACAAACTCCAAGCATGCGTGCCCCTTGTGCACATGTGCGACATTGCACACTTGCATCACTTTTGTCTCTGGCTATGCGGGACCTGGAAATTCAAACAAGCCTTCTTAGGCTTTGCAGGCAAGCACCTTAGCAGCTAACCCATCTCTCCAGCCTTTGCCTCAAGATTTTTTTATTGTTAATATTTTTATTTATTTATTTATTTATTTATTTATTTGACAGGGAAAGAGGGAGAGAAAGAGAGAGACAATGGGCATGCCAGGGCCTCCAGCCACTACAAATGAACCCCAGATGTGTGTGCCCCCTTGTGCATCTGGCTAATGGGAAAATCAAACCTGGGTCCTTTGGCTTTGTAGACAAACACCTTAACCACTAAGCCATCCCTCCAGCCTGTTGCCTCGAGTTTTAATCACTATTTTGGAAAACAGAAGGATATGGAAATAAATTCCTAATAAAATAGCATATAAGAAAAGTTCTGAACATAGACTGAACTGCTTAAAGATGTTTGAGGGTATATAAAACTATCCCATGAGGTATCCAAATTGCTGGTTCTTAATGGTTATCCAAGATGTCTGTTTTCTAACATTCCCTTCTTGATCACATTTTTGGCTAAATCATTATGAAAATCAGCAGGAGAGAGACCATGAGATCTGTCATTTGAAGACCAAGATACATACGGCACGCATGGGAGCTTGCTGAAAAGGAGCCTTCCGTTTATTAACCACCTCCAGCTACGAACTACCTCATGGCTGTGGGGCACTCTTGGCATTAGGCTCTGCTCTGTGCGGTGATATATTCAATTCACACAATCCTCTATTAGGCTTCCCAGAAGTTACTATCCTTGGTCATTTATAGGTGAGGAAACAGAGGCACAGAACTTACCCAAGTCTGTAGTGGGCAAATAATAGACTGAATTACAAAACCATGAAGATGAACAGCAAACCCCTTCTTTTTTGCATAATGCCCTTATCGAAAACTAAGATGCATACCGCAAACTCCCTTCATTAACAGAGCACAGTTTGGTAGTTTTAGTGCCTTAAGGCTTTGTGCCTCCATCATGAGTCAGTTTCAGAACATTTTCTTCAACCCAAAGCATGACCTCCTACCTGTTCTCAGTACTTCCCTGCAACTCCCAACAACCACTAGCCTACCCCTTCACTCTGTAGGTATGCCTGTGGCGGTCACTTCCTGCAAATGGAGTCATGCACTATGTGACCTTTCGTGTCTGACCTCATGGCTCATCCATGCGACAGTCTGTGCCAGTGCTTTATTCCTTTCTGTGGATAGACGACATTCCCTGTGTGGATAAAGCAGTTGTACATTTGAATGGCTTCCAATTTTTTCCAATAATAGATAATTCCACTTTGAGCAGCTGTGCTTGCATCTGTGGGAGGTGTGTGTGGCAGGAGTTTCTTACTCCTGCAAATAAATTGCAGTTGCTTGAACCATCATCATCATTATTATTATTATTTTGAGGTAGGGTCTCGCTCTAGTTCACCTGGAATTCACTTTGTAGTCTCAAGCTGGCCTTGAACTCACAGTGATTCTCCTACCTCTGCCTCCCAAGTGCTGGGATTAAAGACGTGTGCCACCACGCCCTGCGTGAGCCACTTTTTGATTCTCCTATCACATGGGGCTGAGGGTCAGACCGTGGCTGGCAGGCTTTGCAAGCAAGTGCTTTTACCTACTGAGCCATTTCTGCAGCCCATTGTAGGTTTGCTTCATTCCTTCGGGTTTATGTAGAGGTAGAAGTGCTTGGTCATGATAACTTTATATTTAACTGGTTGATGAACTGCCAACTGTTTTCCATAACATCTGCACCATTTTCCACTCCTATCAACAGTACATGAGAGAGATTTCCAGTGTCTCCACTTCCTTGCCAACAGTTATCTTTCTCCAGGTTTGTTTTTACAACCACCCTAGTGGGTAAGATGTGCTATCTCACTGTGGATTGAATTTACTTTTCTCTAGTGACTAAGGATGTTGGATAACTTTTCATGCTTTTATTGACTATCTGTGCACTTACTTTGGTAAAATCACTGTTCAAATCCTTATCCCATTGGGATTGGGTCACTTGTCCATATGGGTGTGTCGTGGCTATTATTTACATTTTCTGGATGCAAATAACAATTCCTCACATCGCTAGGCTATCTTTTTCACTTTCTTGATGGTCTCTCTTAAAGCAGGAAAGATTCTAACCTTTATTGAAAAGATTGCTTTTCATGTGCCATTTATACTTTTGTAACATGTATGAAAAAGCATTGTCATGCCAAAGGTCATAAGGATTTGCTTCTCTGTTTTCTTCTGATTTTTCCAGGTTTACATCTTCCATCTAGGTCTATGACTCAGTTTGAATTAACTTTTATATACGGTAGGAAGCTAAAATAGAAGGAAAGCAGAAACTAGGAGGGAAAACAGGTGACATTGAAGTCATTTCCTTGATGGTCCCTACGTGAGCTGCCGCTTTTCTCATGTCTTAAAGATACTTTCTGCCTTCAGTCTTCAACAGTTCCACTACCATGTGGGCACATCTGGGCACATCTTCCTGAACTTCTCTACTTGGGTTTTCCCAACTTCTTCATTGTGTGTAATCCGTGGATGAAGCACTTGCTGAGCAAGTGTAAGTACTTGAGAGTAGACAGACAGAAAGTTACACGTGAAATTAACACAACAGGAAAAGAAACAGGAATAAACGGTAAATAAAATTTTGCTTAGTCATGATCTGATTAATCATAAGTTCTGCTTAAGAGAAAGGCATCCTGTACACCATTCAGAGGTTTCTAGAACAATTAGAAGCTTCTTATGGGCCTTCAAGCCTAATTTCTTTTGATGAATTTTTTTTCCTTTTTTAAATTTTATTTTGTACTCAGTGAGTATAGTCAAGTTGGTACCATTGTTAACTTCCTCCCTGTCCTCCCCCCTCCACAGGGACCCTCCTTGTTGGGGTATATGGGTTGTGCATTGTGGGGTTAGCCTTTAGTTTTGGATAGGAGGAAATGTCTCTGCGTGTCATGACTCAATGTGTGGCTCTGACATTCTTTCTGGCCCCTCTTCCACAAATTTCCCTGAGCCATGTTGGATTCAAATTAAGTTTGCTTCTGTGTTGAGATTTTGGGCACCTCTGTGTCTCTGGATATCTGGTTTGGTAGGGGCTGATTATTTTCTGTGTCTATCTCCTTCACTGTTGTGCTGGTTCCTGGTTTGCCAAACAGCATTCTTGCATGATTCCCCAGTTATTCTTAGTTTCATCTGGGGCCCTTTTGGAGTATGATGGGGTGGTTCTCCCCTTAGGATCTACATCTACCTGAAAAAGAGAAGCAGATCCTCCAATGGAGACTAAAGTTAGCACCAGATAAATGTGATAACCATTGTTATTTAGAGAGAGTTTAGTGGAGAGCGGGTTCATTTTTGGATATGGTTCTGGCTTGTTTTCCAGCTCCAGCTATGGGTTCCATTCCACTGAGCAGATCAGTATCAAATCAAGAGCAATTGGTTTCCCACCATGGCTATGTACCACTGTTGCACTTGTACAAGCATCACATCAGGTTGTTTCTGCTAAGTAGGTTAGACCATGCCTTGCTTGGGAAGATATTGGTCTTTATCCCTCAGTTACTCATGTAACACCTTCCAGTACTAGACATGCTGTCTGGGGACTGACTCTCTTCCAGCTTTCAGCCATGTCACTCCATGATACAGTCCAACAGTGTATGGTGTCTTCAGCAGTAGGGTCTTACCGCTAACCTATGGTGGGTCCTCAAGTGCTCTGACATGAATCTTTCTTCTTTTGGGAGAACTTGTAGGTCTCTGTGATCAAAAGCTCATTGTGGATGATAGCCACCTGCTGGTACAGGGTGTTACAGGTCAGTGCCCAAGAAGAGAAGGAAGAACAGGCTAAGTGACATAGAAGAGATAGAGAGATGAGAGAGAAAAGAGGAGAGAGAGAGAGAGAGAGAGAGAGAGAGAGAGAGAGAGAGAAGCAGAAATATGAGGAGATAATGGACAGTTTTTGTCATACCCTCTCCAGGGCCTTGTGAATCGGGTGATCCCTCTAAGGGCCTTGAGGAGGTTAAACCATCTGGTCTGTCTTTTAGGATGTAGAATTTTTCGGTACCTTTGCCTTTTGGATCCAGTTTTATATCCCCTCTCCCAGCCTCCCCACTCTCCCTATTGTCTGATCCCCGAGATACTCACATCCATCAAAATTGAAAAGGTGATTAAAAAAAAAAAAAAACCCAAATGAAGAGTCCAGGACCAGAAGGCTTCTCAGATGAATTCTACCAAACTTTCATGGAAGAACTGTGCCACACAATTGGAGATTAGGGAAAGCCTCCTAATTCCTTCTATGAAGCTACTATCACCCTAATACCAAAACCAGGCAGAGATGCCACAAGAAAAGAAAACTACCGGTTTATTTCCCTGATGAACTTAGACGCAAAGATCCTGAACAAAATCCTTGTACACCGAATTCAACAACACACCAAATCCATTATCCACCTTGATCAAGTGGGATTCATACCAGGAACGCAGGGGTGGTTCAACATATGGAAATCTGTCAATGTAATATATCACATAAACAAGCTTAAGCACAAAAACTACATGATCATTTCGATAGATGCAGAAAATGACTTTGACAAAATATAACATTACCTCATGATTAAAACATTGGAGAGAATTGGCATGGTTGGTTTATATCTTAACACAATAAAGGCTATATATAAAGCTCCTAAAGCCCAAATAATACTTAATGGAGAGAGACTGGAGGAATTCCCATTAATATCAGGAACAAGACAGGGATGTCCACTCTCACCTCTGCTCTTCAATATATTACTGGAAGTCCTAGCTCAAGCAATAAGACAGGAGAAAGAAATAAAGGGGATACAAATTGGAAAGGAATAAGTCAAGTTAGCCCTATTCACAGATGACATGATTCTATATGTAAGAGACCCGAGAGCCTCCATTCCAAAACTCTTAAAGGTGATAAACTCCTTCAGCAAAGTAGCAGGATACAAAATCAATACACAAAACCAGTAGCCTTTATATAAGCAAATGACAAAGATACAGAGAAAGAAATAAGTGACATCCCATTTTACAGAGAAAGAAATAAGTGACATCTCATTTTAAATAGCAACAAAAATAATAATAAAATACCTTGGTAACATTAACCAAGGCAGTGAAAGATCCATATAATGAAAAAATAAAAACACTCAAAAAAGAAATTGAGGAGCACTTAAGAAAATGGAAAGACCTTCCATGCTCCTGAATAGGCAGAATTAACATTGTGAAAATGGCAATCCTTCCAAAGGCAATCTACAGATTTAATGCAATTCCCATCAAAATCCCAACAGCGTTCTTCACAGAGATAGAAAAATTGATCTCAAAATTCATATGGAAAAGCAAATGACCTCAGATATCCAAGCATATCCTCAGCAAAAGAAACACCTCTGGAGGTATCACAATACCTGATATAAAGTTAGATTACAAAGCCATGGTAATGCAAGCAGCATGGCACTGGCATTAAAAACGGGAGTATAGAACAATAGAATAGAATTGAGGACCCAGACTTTGGGTCAAGTAACTACAGATACTTGATATTTGACAAAGGCCCGAACAATATAGGCTGGAAAATGACAGCATCTTCAACAAATGGTGCTGGACAAACTAAATAAACATATGCAAGAAATTGAAACTGGATCCACACATCTCACCATGCACAACAATCAAATCCAAATGGATCAAAGACCTCAATATAAGACCAGAAACTCAGCTACTAGTGGAAGAAAAGTTAGGAGGAACATTCCATGATTTAAGAATGGGAAAAGACTTACTGAACAAAACCCCAGTAGCACGGGATCTTAAACAATCACTGAACCAATGGGATCTTATGAAGCTGAAAAGTTTCTTCAAAGACAAACATACAATAAGCAGAGCCAATAGATTACCCACTGAATAGGAGAAGATATTTGCTGAAAATCCAACTGACAGAGGCCTAATTTCTAGAATCTACAAAGAACTCAAAAACCTAAACACTAAAAAGTCAAACAACCCACTCATAAAATGGGGCAAGGAACTGGACAGGCAGTTCACAGAGGAAGAAATGCAAATGGCAAACACACACTTAAGGAAATGTTCATCATCCCTAATCATCAGGGAAATGCAAATTAAAACAATTATGAGATTCCACCTTACCCCAGTAAGGATAACAAACATCAAAAATCAAATGCAAACAAATGCTGTGAGGATGTGGAGAAATAAGAACCCTACTCCACTGGTGGCAGGAATGTAAGATGGTAAAACCACTATGGAAAGCAATATGGAGGCTCCTAAAAAAGCTGACTATAGTTACCAACAGACCCAGTTATTCCCTTATTGGGCATATACCCTAAAAGCTCTATACCTCATCTCAGAAAGATTTGCTCAACCATGTTTGTGGCTGCTCAATTCATAATAGCCAAGAGCTGGAATCAACCCAGATGTCCATCACTAGACAAATGGATAACTAAGGTGTGGTGTATCTATAAGATGGAATTCTATAACCCAGTAAGAAAAAAATGACACAATGAAATTTGAAGAAACATGGTTGAACCTGGAACAGGTCATTCTCAGTGAACTTATCCAATCACAGAAAGATAATTGCCACATAGTCTCACTCATCTACAGCACCTAACCTGAATCTACCCAAGATGCTGACATATCTTTTGGTGATTATTAATAAGCCATCTTAAAACCTTTATAAAAGTAAGTGCTGTTGATTGCATTTTTTAATTTTAATTTTTTATTGACAACTTCTATACTAAGATAATAAACCATGATATTTCCCTCCCCCATTTTTCCCTTCACAACTCCACTCTCCATCACATTCCCTCCCTCTCTCCACTGGTCTCTCTTTATTTTGATGTCATTGTCTTTTCCTTCTTTTATGAGGGTTTTGTGAAGGTATTGCTAGACACTGCAAGGTCATGGATATCAAGGCCAATTTCCTCTGGACAGTTGCATTGTAAGGAATGTACCCTTCCTTTGACTCTTACATTCTTTCCACCACCTCTTCCACAATGGACACTGAGCCTTGGAGGGTGAGGTGTTTCAGTGCTGGACACTCCTCAGTCACTTCTTCTCAGCACTATGTTGGCTGTGGGCTCATCCCAGTGGTCATCGCCATCTGAAAAGAGAAGCTTCTCTAACCAGAAGTGAGAGTAGCATTAATATATGAATACGAACATTAAGTGTAGTGCTTTCAAGGCAGTTAGGTGAGAATAATATATGCATCTAGCCAGACAAGAGCAGGCTTTATACGCCTAAGGTTGTTTTATGTATTTATTTATTTATTTATGACAGGCAGACAGAAGGAGTGAGAGAGAAAGACTGAGAATTGGCATGTCAGGGCCTCTAGCCACTGCACATGAACCTCAGACACATGTGCAACCAGGTGCATCTGGCTTATGTGGGGACCTGGAGAATCGAACTTGGGTCCTTAGGCTTCACAGGCATGTGCTTAACCACTAAGTCATCTCTCCAGCCCTAAGGTTGCATTTTTTAAAATAATCCTTTCTAATTATGGAGAACCATGGTCAGAATTTATTACAGAATGCTTTCATACATTCATGGTATATAAGCACATACCTGCAAAGTCCAAACTTCGTTTGCAGTCAGGACGGCAGCCGCGAGCTTACTATGCTGGAGAAATGACCAAGCACAGAATAGGGCTGCGTTTTCAAAAGTGATCTGGCAAAGGATGGGGAACGGCCTTCTGCTCACTGGTGGTACAAGTTAAGGACAAGCAGTACTTTCCCAAGCATTTTTGAGTTTTGTTTTCTGTTGGGTTACTTTGTTAGGACTTGTCTGTGTGTGCCTCATTTGGATAAACTTAGTTTCATCCTGTCACTTCCATTTCATGGCACTACATTAAAACACAGAAACAATGTAGAAAACAGAAAACCTATGTGATCATCCCTTCATTTTCCAAAAATTGTTCTTTCTAAAGCAGCTGCAATTTCTTTTATTTTTATTTATTTATTTGAGAGAGAGAGAGAAAAGCAGAGAGAGGGAGAGAGAGAATGGGCACATCAGGGCATCCAGCCACTACAAACGAACTCCAGACACATGTGCCGCCTTCTGTATCTGACTTTCGTGGGTCCTAGGGAATCAAACCTGGGTCCTTTGGCTTTGCAGGCAAGCATCTTAACTGCTAAGCCATCTCTCTAGCCTCAGTTAGAATTTTCTAAATATTTTTATTTATTTATTTGCAGGGAGAGAAAGAGGGAATGGGTGAGCCAGAGCCTCTTGCCACTTCAAATGAACTCCAGATGCATGTGCCACTTTGTGCACTTGGCTTTCTTTGGGTACTAGGGATTTGAACCAGGGCTGTCAGTCTTTGCAAGAAACTACCTTAACCATGGAGTCATCTCTGCAGCTCAGCAACTGTGATGTTTGTTTGTTTTCCCTTTTTTTGGTCACTTATTTTTGAGAGAGAGAGAGAGAGGGAGGGAGGGACAGAAGGAGCACACCAGGGCTTTCCGACACTGTGAGTGAGCTGCAGATGCGCGTGCCCCTCCTCTAGTGAGTGTGCAACATTGCACGCTTGCGTCACTATGCGTGTAGCCACATGGGACTCGGAGATTCAAATACGATTTCTTAGGCTTTGCAAGGCAAGCACCTTAACCACTCTCTGTTTGTTTTCTTTCTAATGAAGGCTACTGACCCAGAGAGTTCCATAGTGGAATGACAGCTCTCTCAGGGCTAAGGAAGGACCCATTCCCAGGTGACTTTGTAAGTGGACATGTGTTCAGTACGACTCTTCTGTACAGCAGTGGAATTGTGCACTGGTGTTCAGTCAGCATGTCTTCAGAGCCAGTGTCCTTCCTGGTTGGTGGTCACATCCCGTGGCTATTATGCTGAGCCCTCAGGCCCAGGCCCTGTGCACCTCTCCACCCAAGTCTCTGCACAGGAAGGTTAGGTGTTGACTTCTGGGTGAGTGTAGAGAAGCCCTTGCCCTCACGGGGTAAGCTAGAAGAGATAATTGTATTGCTTCTCTCTTGGATGACGGATATTGGTTTCTGTAATCACATCCTTCCCAGAATCCTCCATTCTGCCCCTGGTCTCGGTACTCCAACAGCCCCCAGCACCGGGCAGCTAGCGTGGGAGGTGTCTGTAGCTCCAGCCTCCCTGAGCAAACTCCAGCTGACACGGAATGATTCCTTTCTGCTCTCTTGCTTCACTATCTTTCCTAACTGACAAGGGCTTGATTCCCCTGGATTCCAGCTTTCCTTTCTACTTTGAAATGTCTTGTTGGATAATTCTCAGTCCACTAAAAATCATCCCCACATGGCTCTTTCAACTTCCACAAATTCCTGCTATCATGACGACAGTTTGTTAACCCCTAGGCACGCTATCATTTTTGTCACTGGAACGTCAGCAGAATCAAGGACCCTGGGCTAGCTCCATCTACACTGGACTAGCTCCATCTACACCTAATGTACAGATAATTTTCAAGAATGCATATTTACCACCCCTACCATTTTTGCAATGAAAGATTTCAAACACGGGCTGGAGAGATGGCTTAGGGTTTAAGGCACTTGCCTGCAAAGCCAAAGGACCTCATTTCAATTTCCCAATACCCACATAAGCCAGATACACAAGGTGGCGCATGTACCTGGAACTCATTTGCAGTGGTTGCAGCCTATTCTCTCTCTCTCTCTCTTTCATACTCTACCTCTTTCCCTCTCTCAAATAAATAAATAAAAATTAAATATAAAACTTTACAAAACCATTTAAAGGTGGTTCAAAGTTTCCTTTTCAGAATATTCTCTCCAGCTAAATTGTGCTCTCCCTAGAGCCCATAGAGACTACACAAACAAAATTGCAAACCTGTGCTTCTTTCTCCCTTCTAAGGACTCTTTCTCTGAAACCTTTCTGTACAGCTGGTAAAGGAACTGACCCTGTAGGGTGTTTAAGCAGTTAGCCAAGTTAAAGGCAGGAAAGGACTCCTTCTTAAATTAATCACTTTATTTACTTCATGCAGAATGCCAGGAAGCCTGTGCTTTCTCTGTGCAGCTGGCCTTGTCCCATGGCTGCTGGACCTGGGGTGGGGCCTCACGTTGCTAGAACCACAGCAAAGCCCGTACGATAAAAGCATTCATCTTAGTACTGCGGGAGAAAAGAGTATATGCTTATAATCTAAAACACATCTTTGTTATTTTAAGAATTCAGAGCTGGACGCCAGGGTTCAGGGAATTTTGCAGAGGAGGTGGAAAGAATGTAAGCATCACGGGGTGGGAAGGAATACCCAGAGACATTCCCCGCCCCCCACAATAACTGACTGCTGCTCTCACAACTCATGACCCATAACTCCATGGTGAATACCAACAATATCACTAAGGAGGGCCCTCATGGAGTGCGGGCAAGGAGGAGGGAAATGATGGTACCAATACATGATGTGTTCATATAAAGTTTCTGCTTATTGCAAATAAAAGAATTCAGGGCTGGAGAGATGGCTCTGTGGTAAAAGGCATTTGCTAGCAAAGCTTTCATGCCCAGGTTCAATTTCACAATACCTACATAAAGCCAGATGCACAAACTGGCACATACATCTGGAGTTCACATGTCTGATACACCCATATACTCTCTGTCTGTCTGTCTGTCTGTCTCATATACACACGTACACACACACAAATTAAAAATATTTTTTAAAAATATCCAAACATGCAAAAAGGAAGAGTCATCTATTTTCTAGCCACTCAGAACATTTCTAACATTTTATTAAACATCTTTTTAGGTCTTTGCAAACTCTTTTCATACTGCATGCGTTTTTATTGCTATAAAGTTCCAACCAATGTAGCAGCTTAAAGAAACAGAAACTTGTTTTCAAGCTGTTTCTCTGGCTTAGGAGTTTGGCTGGGACATTTGCCTGAGGACTCAAAAGGGGCCCTTGGCCATCTGTCTGAAGCTCACAGCTCCCTTTCAGCTCCTGTGGGCTTTGACGGGGAGGCTTATTTGATACTTCTCTTCCCTGGCTTGTGCTGTCTTTGACTTCTAGACCCAGGTTTAAAACAATTATTGAGACTTTTCATACAGAACAGACTGTAATGTGACCATATTCTCCTTTCATTACCTTTTCTTGTCCCCCCCCCTTCTTGCCCCCCCACCACTTTTCCCTGAACACCCTCCTCTTTCCAAATAGTGCCTCATCTGTTTTGAAATCTCATTGTTTCTTCCTCCTCTCTGTCCTCCATGTCAAAATGTTGAAGAGCTCCACATTGTGCAGGCCTTAAGGAGGAAGCAGCCTCCACCATGAAGTCATAAAGACACAAGTCACTTCGTGTCCCGAGGGCAGTGTCCCACAGAACTCTCCGCCCTCTGCCTTTCATTCACACCGCTTTCTGCCCTCTCTTCCATGATCTTCTAGAGCCGTGAACAGCATGATAAAGATGTCTCATTTAGTACTGAGCTCTTAACAGCCTCTTATTTTCAGTCCCTTGATGAATCTCGACTCCTTGGAGGAGTTCTCCAAAGAGAAGTTCCCTGGCCAGCGGTGAGAGAGGCACCATTCTACTGCTGCCCCGCCCAAAGTTCGCGAGCCCAGCGGCTGTGGTAGGGATGTCTTAGCCGTGCTGAGCACTCAGCTGTCGCTGACAAGTCCTGGGTCTCCCCAGTTGTCACCAGTTCTACGCAAGCAAGGTTCTCTATTCAAAAGTAAGAACATCAGCAATCCATGGGTATAAACATCAACATTTAGAGGGCGATTTGCTGGATAACATATCCATTTAGACAAGATGCAGTGGTGGTTCGCCCAGGGTCCCCCGGGACTTCCAAGCCACAGGCTTTGGAAGCAGTTTTCAGTGCCAGCTATGATTTCCCTGCCATGGAGCAGGTCTCAAGTCCAATCAGAAATCAGTTGGCTAACCCCAAAACTGACTTGCCACTATGACAACAATGGATATATCTTGCCAAGCTGGTCAACTGTGTAGCTTGTGGGGTCCACTGCTGGTGAGCACTGTGGATGCCTCTTCCGCTCCAGCAGCATGCCTGGCAGTTTCCAGTCTATGTCAGCTAGGTGGCTCCGTTTCAGCCTGGTTTCTCAGTGTCTTACAACCCAAGCATGTGGAGTCTTCCGCAATAGTCAACTCAGTTTTAAGAGTGTCCTTGGACTGTGTGAACCTGCCCTCATAATCTCCCTTCTAAGCAACTCAAAGCCAACAAACTATTAATTTTAATGACAAAATCCTCTGTGGCTCAGAAGGTAACATAATCATGAGAGTAATGACCCATCCTTATGGGGGATTTTGCTTGTACTCAAAGGAAGGGAATTACATAGGTTGAGGGTAAAGAAGTCACTTAAAATTCTACCTCCCAGGCTGGGAGGGATAGCTTGACCATTAAGGCATTTGCCTGCAAAGCCAAAGAACCCCAGGTTCAATTGCCCAAGACCCACATTAGCCAGATGCACAAGGAGGCGTACGCATCTGGAGTTCGTTTGCAGTGGCTGGAGGACCTGGAGTTCCCATTCTCTCTCTCCCTCTTTCTCTGTCAAATAAATAAATATTGTTTAAAAATTCTACCTCCCACACATTCACATATACATAGACAGAAACACAGGGTATATGGGGTTGTGCAGTGTCATGTTGAAAGATGTGTGTGTGATGGACACAACCCCTGCTTACTTTTGCTGTTAGAAGACTTGAGGGTCATTAGTTACTCAGGCGGTCCTGCTTCCGCGTTTCATCCCCACTCCCCCCCCACCCCCGCTTACAAACCGTGGCTGCATGAACATTCTTAGGTACCGCCCTGTGCATCTTCAGCATGGATTCCTGTGTGTCACGTCAAAGCAACTGGGTTTACTAAACAAAAGTAACACAGAGACATCTCAGCACAGTGCGTACCATGGTGCTATTTTTCTAGTAAAGCCTGTTGTGTGGACTTTCCTAAGG